>NC_053399.1:24018449-24332476 GCF_905171765.1 Bufo bufo
GTTCCTTCGCTTCCCCCCCCAGGTTGCTGTAGCTCCTGGGTCTCCTTTCTTCAACATCCGGTTTGACACGGGTTATGTGGCTGCTGCAACCAATGACTGGCTGCAGTGGTGAGGTTACGTGACCCAGTGACATGATGGATTGGTGGTACATCACTGCTGCAGCCAGTCACTGGCTGCAGCGGCCACGTGACCCACATCAAATGGGATGTTGACAAGAAAAGACAAAGGAGCTGGAGTCGGTGAAGGAGCTGGAACGAAGCAGGGATCAGGTAAGTATAATTCCCACCATGGGTCCAGCCACACTGAGGTGTCTACAGAAATATAAACGAGGGAACAACCCTTTTCAGGGGACATTGTAAAGCAGGTCCATTACTCCCTATAAGCCATATGAGTGAGAAGCCCCTGCTCTGGAATACTCAATAGGACCACAAAGGTTGGCTTACCCTCAATAGTCAACAGTAGTAGACAAGTACTGTAGAGGTGGCCCCCTCTAGAGGTTGTGATAAGTTGGTGCACCTTCATGTTTTGACCAAGCCCCACTCTACATAGTATTTGTGCTTTAATATAATATGATGCAAAGCTTTGCATAGTTTATTGATGAGTTTACTGCTTTACATAATCAATCAATGCATGCTAGTATCTGCCATCTGCTTCTTGACATGGAAAAGGTCAAAGTTTTATAGGGATGACATTTTGAACATAATGAGCAATTACCACCCAGCTATAGATACAATGGGCTAAGGTAACATTTTTTTGGGGGGGGAGATCTTGGAGAGCTGCAAGATGTTTCCCAAGCTGCACCTTAGAACATTCTGTCCTCCTCTTACCCATATCCACGGTTGTAATTCTCCTTTCAAGGGACTTTTCTTTTTCAAAAAACTGGTACATGCCCAGTTAGGGGACTGTAATATTAGTGGTCTATCCTTCCCATGAATGGGACTGACCTGCATGTATGGCACTGTGCCTGGTAAACAATTAAGGTGGCTTTTTAATCAGTTAAAAGGTGGGGTCGGGAAGAGCAGAACAAACATGCCCTTTGTGGAGCTTCAGGAGTTGTGATAACATGAAAGTTTATTCTGTCCAGGAGGCGGAGCTTCACTGTGAAGTCATCTCTGCATTGAACAGCTTCACGGGTCCTCCCCTCTGCTTTGAGTGACAGCTGGAGCATCCAACCAGGAGACCAGTCGATCTGTTACCCTGAGCAAAGGGGAGGGGCTGTGAAGCGGTTCAATGCAGAAAGCACATCACAGTAAAGCTTCTCCTCCAGGGCACTTGCAAGAGCAGACTAAAAGTTCAGTCTCACTACTCTTGCTCCACAAAAAAAGTATTTTGTTCTGCTCTCCTACCTAGTGCTGTCAGCAGCAGGACCAGCATGCCGCTCCATTCACCTCTAGCGGAGTTCCAGAGACAGCCGACCACAGTGCTCAGATACTTTCGAAACTCCCACAGAGCTGAATGGAGCAGCAGTTTGCATGCCCGACCTGCTACACCGTTAATTTTGGAGGGTGATGGGTTCCAGCGATGTGACCTCCGCCTATCTAATAGTTATCCACTATCCTGTGAATAGGGGATAACTTTTAACAATTGGAACACCCCTTTAAGATACATAGACCTCATGATGCATAAATATCATAATTGGTGATCGTATCATATTGATGATGATGATAGGGATGTTCATGATCAACATATTTTTTTGGTTGTGTATGGCCACTCTTAGGTATCAAGTAGGACCCCCTGGTGGTAGTAGTACATGGAAACTACTGTTATAGCAGCTCGTAAACATGCTTTTAGAACATGATCCTCTCTTTAGTCACCCACCCAAGATCCATCTGCTTGGACTCTTTTTTTTTTTTTTGTCCCGATTGCCGTGGAATGTACATTAAACCCCTTTTTACATTAGTAGGAGGAAATTGCAAACAGCTCCTGGGAAGGCAAGGTCATTTATCACCATGAAGATTTGCCTCTTACTTTGCTTTCCCTTCCGTTATTAAACGGTTTGTTACATCTGACACTTGTGGCTGGAAGCGTTGTATGCCCTGGAGACACTTCGAAGGGAATTGGAAAGTATTATAGAGCAAAGTTAAACCCTAAGAGATGCGTCCTGAAAGAGGGGCAATGACAAGAAGCGATGAAGGTGGTGTCATTGATGAAAGTGGGGGCTTCTAGATATTGCTCGGGTCTAAGTAATACATAATCATGAGCTAAATAAAATGCAGGGAAGCTTAACCTTTTAACTCATGGGTGCATCACATTGAAAAAACTTTTTTTTTTTCCTCCTACCACCTGCATCATGGTTAACTCGGATTATTATAATGATTGGAACTAAAAACATGATTCCAGAGAAGGGGCCAACTTGAGAGTGGAAAGCAAGAATGAAGTGGTTTTGTCAAAAGTTTAACCAGGCACAATCCCGGGTAGCGTGGGCGTAACTATAGCCATAGCACTTGTTATGGGGCCCAGAGGTTGGGGCGGGGTCCTATCAGGGGCAAGAACATTGTAACTTTTTGTGTTTTTTTTTTTTTTTTTGCAATAATTTTAGTTTTCTGATATGCGGTGTTATTATACACACAAGTAATTATTGCTACTGATGCTGCTGTTGCGGATTTTAGTTACACCCCTGCTGGGTAGGGGTTGCTCAAGGTTATATAGCTGTACCTTTTCATTAATTGATTTATGGTGTCATCGCAGAGAATAACTGTTTTTATTCTCTATGCAAATTAGCTTGTGCAAAAGCCTCCCCGTGCATACTATCTCTGCTCCTTTGCTTTGCCAGCAATTCAGTCTGCAGGCTAATTGACAGAACCAGGCTTTCCTGATGGTGGCTGTGGTGCCCTTAATGTTGGGTGGATGAGTATTTGGCTGCAGGGCAAGAAGGCAGATAAAGGGCAGGTGGATTGTGGAGGAAATTACCAGACCCATCTGGTTATAACAAATAAAGTCTATCTATACTGAGTAGATAATGATAGTTGTAGTACAAGTATATGCAGTAGGCACAGTTCTAAGGTATATAACACAGCAGACTTTCCCCAAAGGTCTTATATAAGAGGTGACAAAAATGGTAGTGATCCTCCCTGAGTCTCTCTCTAGATACACTATGCAATCTTCCCCCCCAAAAAACAGAGGCGAACAATCACTCTTAGCATACTTTCTGCAATTCCTAATTGAAGGGTGCAGATCCTTCAATAGATGGCCAGTCCGTCTCAGAAGAATGGTGGGCACCAGAAGCAATTAATCCTTTCCACATGCAGTAAAGTCTGTTGCCACAAACGTGCATTTACCTTACTGTCTCAATCCAGCACAACCTTTAAAATGGTTCTCTACCTTCTGTATAAATTCAAGGTTTTCTTTCACTTAAAGTAATAATCCTTAGGCTACCTGAACACGATGCGAATTACATGAGTTTCTTTTTTTTCTGAGCAGATTTTCATGCAGAAAAACCACAGTGTAACACAGTACCAGCAAAGTGAATGAGATTTGACAAATCTCATATACTACTTTTAGTGTGGAAATTGACCTGTTGTGTGGATTTTAATATCTGAAGGATGTCAATTGTTTGTGTGATTCTGCACCTTCTGCAGAGGGGTTTTCTTCATAGGCTTCAATGGGAAACTGCATAAATAATGACAAGAAATAGGTGCACTACTGTGGTGGATGCAGACAGTAACATCTGACTAAAACCTCACACTGATGGTAAAAATGAGACTTTAGCCAGTATATCCTTATATTAAGGACATACCTGAGCCCGCGCACCACGCCAAGGTTTCTCAAAAGGTACGGGACCTAATGCTAAACCTACCTGTACCGTATGGGTAGTACCAGGAGCCAGTGGGCAAATTACAGCAGCGTAAGGTCAGACTCACAGCAAACGGCTCCCAGTTCCCACCAGTGAGAGACCACCTATTTTTGTAATTTAAATTGTATATGGTCAATGGGAAACAAAACCAACAAAAACCAAGTAGAAACTCCCTGCAATTATGAGCCTCAACTTTATCTTTCTGCACCTATATTTTTCCGACCTGTCGATTCTAGATATTATTATAATTCACCCATATTAACATATTAGCATCACTTGCATTTTGTTCCTACTGCTTCCTATCAATTGTGCTTCCCTTTGCTCGCTGCTCATTACAGGACCATCCCAGCCTGCAGTCGTTAATAACCATTTAACTAAATGACTATTAACAGTCCTTAATGGATATCGCCATTTAGTCAATAACCCTCTTTATCTCTCTCTCTTGCTCCTTTCAGTGGTGATTCTTCCTCCCAGTAAACCAGCAGACATTACTGAAGCACCCGGCTGAAAACATAACACCTTTGAGACTATTCATCTGTAAGGCTGACCAATGGAATTCATGGTGCGGCACATATACGTATAATAGAGATGAGCAAATCGAATCCCACGAAGTGGAATTTGATCCGAATTTCAGGATAAATTCGATTCGCCTAGAAGCCAATTTTCCTCGTGCTTTGTGTCGGCGTACCGATTTAACCTGAAATAGTAAAAAAACAAAAAAAATTCAAACTTACCTCCTCCATTTGCTGGCGACGGGCCGCCAGCCTCCCTCTTGCTTGAAGATCTCGGCCGAAATCCGGTGCTGCGCGAGATTACAGCATTATGCCGGCCGGCGTGATGACATCATATGTCACCGTGAGCAAATGGAGGCGGTAAGTTAGATTTTAATTTTTTTTATTTATTGTTAATTTTACACTCCGATGCCGCGATCATGAATGAATGCGGCATCTGAGGGGTACAATGACGGGGGTCACTGCTCCATGTCACTGCACAAAAAAAATGCGCTTCGTGAAGAAGCAAAGTTTTTTGTGAAATTCACCGAATCGAACTTTTAAGAAATTCGCTCATCTCTAATGTATAAGTTAACACGTACACCGACAGACTAATGCATATAGTGTATAGAAAACACACATGAGAGGACCTATCGCCTCTCCTGACAGGTCTGTTTTAGTGACTACTTCCCCCATGTTATAACAATTCTGGAGCATCTGTTGAAGTTATGAATGAATTACTAGCAGTTTGCACTAAAGGTCCAGGGGGGGTATAGAATTGAAGAGTAATGTTTTCATCTCACAGCATAGTGGCCATACATTTGGGTCGAAAGGAGCAGAGTAGCGGAGGCTAACACCAAAGCATCCCACACACATTTCATCCTTCGTTTCAGTATCTGGAAGTTGTTGAAGAAGAGGTTTGGCACTGGGTCCTCTAGTAGGGGTTGCCCTCATCTATAGGTAAAGCACTAGCTGAGAAGATATAGGGCATGTGTACATAGCCAACTATTATTGTTTTTATAGAAGACTATACAAATGTAATCCTGTCAGTAGTGGAATAATGTCGGTAACATTACGTCAATCTTAATTTCACATAATTTGCTCCTCGAGGACAGCATCGAGGATCCAAAAAGACTGAGAATAATGCTCTTAAGGACATATGACAGCCAGAGAACTGGAGATCAATAGCCCTGATTTCACTTCTCTTAATTTGAATTAAAGTCACCTTTCCATTGAGCTTGAACATTTGAACAAGACGAGGTGACGTCTGATGATAATTAATGTGGCAGAGAAGGAGGTTAAATACTACGGTAGAAGGGGAATACATCCTTTTATAGGATCCGCCAATTAAATTAAGAAGCACAATTCATTTACCTTAGTTGTAGTACTCACATAGACATGTTAAATATGACAATAGAAATCATTCCATATTTTTGGCCAAAAAACAAAAACAGTGGATCGGGTAGACTGCTGATATGAGACATGGCAGGATTTCTACTTCCATCTACCCCTTCCAGGATGTGTGTTGGGATCGGGTTCCTGGGGTCAACTAGAGGAAATTATTCTAAGGGCCAATGCCTATATAATCAAAATCTAAAAGGTTTTAACTCAAACAAATAGACTCTAGTGGAAAAAGTTGGCTTTCAGTGCAGCATAGAGATTTTTTTTTTTTCCAGGACCTTTGAGGCATTCTATGGTATTAGAACCTAAGCCCATCAGAGAATCCTCTGGTACTCTGTTGGGGCAGTCTGTCCCTGGTGGTGTTGGAATTGCCAGTTGAAAGACATTGGCGCGTTGAGTTTTGGGATGGTAGTCTAGGGTACACTTGGGGAAGATGTGGGTGCGAAGGATAGCTAGTGTGCACACAGTAGAGCCGTGTTCATGGAGCCTTAGGCCTCTTGCACACGACCGTATGGCTTTTTCAGTGTTTTGTGGTCCATTTTTCACGGATCCGTTTTTTGTTTCTGTTGTGTTTCTGTTCTGTTTTTCCGTTCCGTTTTTCTGTATGGCATATACAGTATACAGTAATTACATAGATAAAATTGGGCTGGGCATAACATTTTCAATAGATGGGTCAGCAAAAAACGGAACAGAAACGGAAGACATACGGATGCATTTCCATATGTGTTCCGTTTTTTTGCGGACCCATTGACTTGGATGAAGCCACGGAACGTGATTTGCGGGCAATAATAGGACATGTTCTATCTTTAAACAGAACAGAAAATGGAAATACGGAAACGGAATGCATACGGAGTACATTCCGTTTTTTTTTGCGGAACCATTGAAATGAATGGTTCCATATACAGAACGCAAAAAACGGCCAGTAAACAGGGGAAAAAACTGCCGTGTGCAGGAGGCCTTAGGCTGGTTTCACACGGGCGTTGCGGGTGTGTTGCGGGAACATGCGCGATTTTTCCGCACGAGTGCAAAACATTGTAATGCTTTTACACGCGCGTGAGAAAAATCGGCATGTTTGGTACCCAAACCCGAACTTCTTCACAGAAGTTCAGGTTTGGGATCGGTGTTCTGTAGATTGTATTATTTTCCCTTATAACATGGTTATAACAGAAAATAATAGCATTCTGAATACAGAATGCATAGTACAATAGGGCTGGAGGGGTTAAAAAAAATAATATAAAAATTTAACTCGCCTTAATCCACTTGATCGCGCAGCCGGCATCTCTTCTGTCTTCTTCTTTGCTGTGCACAGGAATAGGACCTTTGATGACATCACTGTGCTCATCACATGGTCCAATCACCATGGTGAGGGACCATGTGATTGGATCATGTGATGTGACGTCACCACAGGTCCTTAGCCGGCAGCTCAACATTACAGAAGAAGACAGAGATCCGCAACTACGCGATCAAGTGGACTCGGTGAGTTAATTATTATTTTTTTAACCCCTCCATCACTATTTTACTTTGCATTCTGTATTCAGAATGCTATTATTTTCCCTTATAACCATGTTATAAGGGAAAATAATAATGATCGGGTCTCCATCCCGATCGTCACCTAGCAACCTTGCGTGAAAATCGCACCGCATCCACACATGCTTGCGGATGCTTGCGATTTTCACGCGACCCCATTCACTTCTATGGGGCCTGCGTTGTGTGAAAAACGCAGAATATAGAGCATGCTGCGATTTTCACGCAACGCACAAGTGATGCGTGAAATTCACCGCTCATGTGCACAGCCCCATAGAAATGAATGGGTCCGGATTCAGTGCGGGTGAAATGCGTTCAACTCACGCATTGTACCCGCGCGGAATACTCGCCCGTGTGAAAGGGGCCTTATAGTAGCACTCTGTGGAACCTTTTTGTATCTCTATACTCCTTCAATTTCATAAAGGGATGGACAAAGGTTTTCATGACTGTGATGGGTAGCTCAGTTTTGTTTTCATTGCAACTCAAGATCACCAAAAATAATCAACTTAACTAGATTAGTATGAAATCTGATACTAAAAAATCAAGGTAAGCTTCATTAGACTATCCTCATTATCTCTGTGAAGCGGCACCATAGAAAAGCACGATGTGGCAGTACTATGAAGTCAACATGATAATGCAGTGCCATATGGTGGCACCATGTTGTGGCACAGCATCATAGGGACTTTGTGTGCTGCCATGATGCTCTGTGTACTATGTTCTGTGCATGAGGCTTTAATTAGGGAGGATTTTTGTATGATATGATAAATGGTTAGCTGTTTTTCACCACATTTAAAAAAAATTAAATAATCTTTAAAGCTCTACAGATCCATCTGGATGAAGTCTTCAGGGTGAGAAGTGCCCAGCTTTGGTTTCATAGCAACTCAGAAGCACCATAAAGGATCAACCCCTTTGGCTTCGATAATGAGACCAGCTGTACGGCTGGAGAAAAAAGCCCCCAGAAGCGTCATCAAGCTATAGTCTCCATTGTGACTAGCTGTGTGGTCCTCTTGGTCAATAAAGGTTTTAAGGTGAGAGCTAAGAGGGGGAAAAAATGATTTCTGCCTTCATTCTGGTGCCCTGCTGTGAACAAGATGGCAAAATCTTAATATAGGTTCTTACAATGGTCTCTCATTATGGGGTTATTAGGCCAGAATTGCACTTACCGGGGCTTGGGGTACGCTTAGAGAATTTTGTTAATTGGATATTCCAAAAATATATCAAAATGGGTTCTGATTATCTGATAATGATGTAAATATGATAAAATCTATTGTATTTATTTTGATGGTTCTTACCAAAAATAATATTCCTAGTGAAATTATATTTAATATTTTAAATTTTTGTTTTCTAATTTTTATTTTGGTTTCCAGTTTTTGAAATTACACTTGAAATTACATTGTAGTCAAAATGAAAACAATATATCATAGATATTTGGCTGAGCTACTTGGCCATTTTACTCTACCTGCTCATTAGGGTTTATTTTTAGGTAATGCTATGTAAATGTTTCTTTATTTTTTTTGCGGATCCTATTTATTTTTATTGGATTTAAACTAATTCAAAAAATACAAACAGTCCAGCCAGATTCATTTTTATTACAGGATCTAAGAACACTCTCATCTTATACACTGTTAGGCATCAGGTGTCCAGGAGTGGACTGGCCATAGACTCTACAGGGAAATTTCCTGGTGGGCTGATGCCCAGGAGGCAACCCGAGCCCTCCTCATGGCCATCGGCAGAGTACATTATGATCTGATGCTCTCAGCATTAATGCTGGGAGCATCAGGTACTTCATGCACCTGGCCAATGCCTGAGTGGGCCCTCCTGAACTCAACTGTATCACCGTCCTCAAGATGTTTATACGGTTGAATACTGTGGCAGCAGTATTTTGTGTTACACTGTGGTATTTGGTTCCGCTGAGGCAGTATTTTGAGCTGCATTGTGGTATTTGGTTCTGCTGGGGTGGTATTTTGTGCTGCACTATGGTATTGCTGGTCCCATCTACTTCTATGGGTCCATTGATAGTTTGCTACGTGGCTCCTCTCTTTTATGCCCGCAAATGACAATATCATTAAATGGAGTCTGTCACCAATATCTCCCTATATAGCTAATGCATACCTTTGGTATCTTGGTATGTGCGTTTCTGTTTGCAAGAAAATAAAGTTCGAGGCACAAAGTGCCCAGCAGGGTGTTTCTAATATCTCATAGAGCACAAGCCTGTCTCTTTAAAAGGGTTTTCTGAGATTTTGATACTGATGACCTATCCTCAGTCCCATTGAAGTAAATGGGGCTGAGCACAATACCAAGCACAGTCATTATATAATGTATGAGGCTGTGCTTGGTAAGCTGTGAGAAGGCCGTGGAGTGTCGGTGCCTTCGCAAACAGCTGATCATCGGGGGTACCGAGTGTTCAACTCCATCCGGTCAGATACTGATGACCTATCCTGAGGATAGCTCATCAGTATCAAAATCTCAGAAGACCCCTTTAAGAAGCCCACCTCTTTGAGGAGCCTCTCACTTCTCCCTCTTCCAGTACCTCCCTTGTGTGCTCCTAAATCAGTGCAATGTCACCAATGTCCCCCACCTCTGCCTGTGGTGTCACCTGGCTGTGTCCACTTCCTGCGCAGGCACAGAATAGTAGTCTGCCTAGGCCAGCGCACCATAGTACAAACTGTGGGCATCGGACCACTGGCTTCATCACTACAGGACTGCCAGAAGTGGCATGACAGCCATTTTGGTGGTCCCACAGTGAAGTCAGGGGCACGCCTTGCTAGACACTTTGTGCTTAATTTACATATCCTACAAACTTTATTTTCTTGTGATCAGAAATGCACATAAAGATACTAAAGATATACTGTACCTTAAAAGATGTCTGAGTGTACAACCGTACCTTAGCATTACTTATATAGGCGAAATATAGCTTATCAGAATCGCTTTAAATCATTTTTAGACATGAGGACCTGATGCCTTCTAAATATATTTTATGCAAGGACTAATATGTATCAAATAATATAATGTAAAAAATAAACTAATTTAATGAGAGACACAAGAGACCATCGAAAACAAGTGAAGCAAAATATGCATGCCGCAGACTATTTCACAAGACGCAGATTAAAATCTCAAATTCCATAGGGAAATGTTTATGAAAGCAATCTGCAAATGAGCAAATGTATTAATTAGCAATTTTTTTTCTTCCTTTTGCATAAATCCATATTTTTCATTGTTAGAAAACCGGGCCTAGAGTTATAAAAATATTAATTACTCCTGTATTCATCGCAGTCAGAAGTGAGGCGATCATCAGACACAAATCTGTTATTTATTCAGCAAAAACAAATTAAATCGGCATAAAATCTGCACTTTAGGTATTTAAAGTTTTTAGTGCGTAAATCCTCCAGCTGTTCTGCACGCTGCGTTTAGCTGATGTTTTTTCTAATGTATTTAAAATCTTAATAAATTTCTGTGTATTTTTATTAAGCAAACAGTTCTGCGGGAAATAATTTTAACTGCAGCTGAAACATCAGGGTAAAGAGCTTCGCTCTAGAAGGAAGAAAACGGTCTCTACGGTGACACCTGTAGGTAGTTGTCCTGTAAGTCAATGTCTTGGTTTGGTAAATATCTGTAGCCACGTTTCAAGGCTCTTTATTGGTTGGACATTGACTCACGGCAGGGGTGCACAATGTTTTCTGGTATGGGACCAGATTGTCAGACTGAATCAATCCTAAGGGCTGAAAATAAAACTTATAGCAATATATATATTAAAAAAATAAAGTAGATAAAACATATCAATTGTTTATATTATCAATTTCTGACAGGTGCCGATTACACTTCCATAACTCCAATCTAATGGGGAAAAAACATGGAAAATACATGTGAACATCCATTCGACAGAAACAGGCATGTCTGTGACCGGATGGTTGAGGACCGCACAAAAAGGTATTGAAAGCTGCAGGTTGTGCACTGCTGATTTACAGGGACCTATAGTTTTTTTCCTTCTGATGGAAAGCTAAATTGCAGAATGTTGTAATGTTGGTCTCGGGCCAAAACCTGAAAAATTAAACTGCAGGTCAAGTTATGCATGGATTCAGTGGTTTAAACTCTTCAGTGTGCCGATGAGATTTTTCAAAAAATCTCATCCACTTTGCTACTATTGTACATGCTTTGGATTTTCTACGCAAAGTTCTGCTGTGGAATATCCACAGAGCATCTGTCACATGTGGCTGTATCCTTGGAATATGTTCACATGGTTGTTTCAGCACACTTAAAGTGTAGGTACAAAATTAATGTCAAAGTTCTTCATTTTCCACGCCGTTTTTTTCCTATATTTTTTTTTTCTGTGACTGCAGTTGTTTTTGGTGTTGATTTTTTTTTTTTTTTTTTTTTAGGCCTCCCATCCATTTCAATAGGAATTTTTTTCCTTAGGCCAGATTTTCCACTGTCTGACCACTGGGTTTCCCACCAATCGTGAGAATGGGGGCCCGTGTTCCTCTGTTTGAATAAAGTGGCAGTCACGCATGAACGCTGCCGCTCTGTTTGACTTTGGGACTGTTGAAGATAGTCAAGCACTTGCACTTGGCAATCTCCTGCAGTCCCAAAGAGCTGACTGGATCATGGTCCCTGTTTTTGGTGGCAGCCCTAGTGGTTGGATCCATGCTGATCGGATCCGATGCTGTGGACAGCCGGAATTTGCAAAGGATCAGGCTGCCAGATCTCTGGAACGGAGATGTGAACGCAGCCTTAAAGAGGACCTTTCATCTGGCAAAACATTGTGAATAGAGTTGAGCGAACCCGAACTGTAAAGTGTGTAAGGTTTTTCGACACCCGAACCCGAACATTTACGTAAAAGTTCGGGTTCGGTGTTCGGCAATTTTTATGGCGCTTTTTGAAACTACCAATCAACAAGCGTGATACTACTTGCCCCAAAAGGCCATCACAGCCATGCCTACTATTGGCATGGCTGTGATTGGCCAACTGCAGCATGTGACCCAGCCTCTATTTAAGCTGGAGTCACGTAGCGCCGCCCGTCACTCTGCTCGGATTAGTGTAGGGATAGGCTGCAGCTGCTGTGAGGGAGAGATCAGGGAGAAATCTTATGAAGAACTGCTTCTTTACTCAGCGATCTACAGCAAATGTGTTTTGTGAGTGCAGTGCATAATTGTTTTAAGCCTGCCCTGAGCCAACTACTACTGAAAACGAACTTTTCTTCCTTCAGTTAGTCAATATCAATACATAATCGGCCGCCATTTTATGCAATGATAGTGCACCAGCACAGGCTATCTGCATGTCTGCAAGTCCAGAAATACTGCTTTGAGACACTGGGGTTAAAAAAAACCCTTTTTTTCAGATAGTGCACATCTAGGATTATCGCTGCATAAGTGACTGTGAAATTTAGGCCAGAAATACGGCTTTCTCATACTGGGGCGGAAAAAAAAACATCTGTTTCAAATAGTGCACATGTAGGATTATAGGTGCATAAGTGAGTGTCACATTTAGGCCAGAAATACAGCTTTTTGCTTACTGGGGTTAAAAAACCCTCTGATATACTGCACATCTGGGATTAGACGTGCATAAGTGACTGTGAAATTTAGGCCACGAATACGGCTTTTTGCTTACTGGGGTGAAAAAACATCTGTTTCATATAGTGCACATCTAGGATTATAGGTGCATAAGTGAGTGTCACATTTAGGCCAGAAATACAGCTTTGGCATACTGGGTGAAACAAACCCCTCTGTTTCATATACTGCACATCTGGGATTAGACGTGCATAAGTGACTGTGAAATTTAGGCCACAAATACGGCTTTTTGCTTACTGGGGTTGAAAAACCCTCTGATATACTGCACATCTGGGATTAGAGGTGCATAAATTACTGTGAAATTTAGGCCAGAAATACGGCTGTCATATAGAATAAAAAAAATAAAAATTGAGTGCAATACCCTACATCATTTTTTTTTTTATTGGCGGTAAATTATTTTTAACAGACTTAACCACTTTTTACTGAATTTGGTGGTGCAGAAATTCATTCACCACTACCCCGACATGTCAGAGCTGCTGCATAAAGTGCGGGCCGTCTGTGCGCGCTTCCGGCGTTCTCATCCTGCCGCCGCTCGGCTGTCTGCTCTACAGCGTAACTTCGGCCTTCCCGCTCACCGCCTCATATGCTATGTGCCCACCAGGTGGAACTCCACCTTGCACATGTTGGAGAGACTGTGCGAGCAGCAGCAGGCCATAGTGGAGTTTCAGCTGCAGCACGCACGGGTCAGTCGCACTGCGGAACAGCACCACTTCACCACCATGACTGGGCCTCCATGCGAGACCTGTGTGCCCTGTTGCGCTGTTTCGAGTGCTACACCAACATGGCCAGTGGCGATGACGCCGTTATCAGCGTTACAATACCACTTCTATGTCTCATTGAGAAAACACTTAGGGCGATGATGGAAGAGGAAGTGGCCCAGGACGAGGAAGAGGGCTCATCTCTAAAACTTTCAGGTCAGTCTTTTAGAAGTGGCTCAGAGGGAGGTTTTTTGCAACAGCAGAGGCCAGGTACAAACTTGGCCAGCCAGGGCCCACTACTGGAGGACGAGGAGGAGGAGGAGGAGGATGGGGATGAAGCATGTTCACAGCGGGGTGGCATCCAACGCAGCTTGGGCCCATCACTGGTACGTGGCTGGGGGGATACGGAGGATACGCCTCCCATAGAGGACAGCTTGTCCTTACCTCTTGGCAGCCTGGCACACATGAGCGACTACATGCTGCAGTGCTCGCGCAACGACAGCAGAGTTGCCCACATTTTAAAGTGTGCTGACTACTGGGTGGCCACCCTGCTGGATCCCCATTACAAAGACAATGTGCCGTCTTAATTCCCTCACTGGAGCGTGATCGGAAGATGCGCGACTACAGGCGCATGCTGGTATACACGCTCCTGAGAGCATTCCCGACTGATGCCGGGGGACAAGTGGAAGCACAAGGTGAAGGCAGGGGAGGAGGAAGAGGTCGCCGACGCAGCTGTGTCAGCGCCAGCACCTCAGAAGGCAGGGTTAGCATGGCCGACATGTGGAAAAGCTTTGTCACCTCGCCGCAACAACGTGCCCCAACTGCTGATATGGAACGTCTTAGCAGGAGGCAGCATTTGAACAACATGGTGGAACAGTACCTGTGCACACGCCTACATGTACTGACTGATTGTTCTGCCCCATTCAACTTCTGGGTCTCCAAATTGTCCACATAGCCAGAGCTTGCCCTGTATGCCTTGGAGGTGCTGGCCTGCCCTGCAGCCAGTGTACTCTCTGAACGTGTATTTAGCACGGCAGGAGGCGTCATCACAGACAGACGCAGCCGCCTGTCCACAGCCAACGTGGACAAGCTCACGTTCATTAAAATAAACCAGGCCTGGATCCCACAAGACTTGTCTGTACCTTGTGCAGAATAGACAGTTCTAACAGCCTCAACCATCCATCCTTGTACTCAAGTGCACTTATTCCTTTTTTTTTTTTATATGTCCCAATATTTTGGGGGATACACCTATGTAAAAATGCAAAATAACACACATCTGTGTTGGCTACCTATTCCTCCTTCGCCGCCGCTTCCCCCTAGACCGCCACGTGAGCCTACACTGCCACATCCACCCATTCACCGCCTGCTCAACCTCTTCCTCCTACATCATTCCTAATTTTTAACGTCATTTATGTTGTTTTTTTAAATTCATTTCCCTATCCACATTTGTTTGCAGAGCATTTGCCATGCTCTTAAGCACATTTTGCTGCCTTCTGCCTCTTTCCAGGGCTATTTTAGAGCCATTTTAGTGGCCAAAAGTTCGGGTTCCCATTGACTTCGATGGGGTTCGGGTTCGGGGTCAAGTTCGGGTCCCGAACCCGAACTTTTTTTTCAAGTTCGGCCGAACCTGCCGAACCCAAACATCCAGGTGTCCGCTCAACTCTAATTGTGAACTAAGTATCATGATCTGTACAGCGGCGCCCAGGAATCTCACTGCACTTACCATTATCCCTGGGCGCTGCTCCGTTCTCCCGCTATGCCCTCCGGTATGTTAGGTCACTTGGTTATAGTAGGAGGAGACTGCCCTTGTTCTCCTGGGCGTCTTCTTCTCCCAGGCTTCTTTTTCTCCAGGCTGTGAGCTCTGCACTGCGATTGGCCAGCGCTACAGCCAGGGAGAAGGAGATGCCCAGGAGAAACAAGGGCAGTCTCCTCCTACTATAACCAAGTGACCTAACATACCGGAGGGCATAGCGGGAGAACGGAGCAGCGCCCAGGGATAATAGTAAGTGCAGTGAGATCCCTGGGCGCCGCTGTACAGATCGTGACACTTGGTTCACAATGTTTGGACTGATGAAAAGTCCTCTTTAAATGAGTTTTTAGTGTATATGGCTTTTCGAACAAAATATGCCAGATTGATGTACTCCTATATAATGCACTTGCTGCTATGAACCAAAGACAAAAATAGTACAAAATATAGGTTCTAATAATGGGAATTCAATTAAAGCTCTCGTGAATGGAGAGTAACTCTCTGCAGGAACCCCAGTCATTAAGAATCAGCTCTTTCAGAGTGAACGCAGCACGTTCGTTTGTTTTTAACCTTTTTTCTTTGTTTTTGAGTCTTCGCTTTGAATCGGTTCCAGTTTTTCACCTTTTCTCTGCATATTATGAAAGCAATAAATAAGCACGGATAAAATTGCCAGCCAATCAAAAACGGGAAGCGGAAATGTCAAAGCACTACATCACGTCTGTACCATTTAAGGTGTAGCCGTATATTTGGGTGACTTATGTTGTTGAGGCGGCACAAATTATGTTTAATCAAGCAGAGAAAAATGGATACTAACCTTTGCTTTGTCATTACAAAAATACCAAGAGCAAATGTTCTAAGGTGAGCAAAGAGTTGAAGGTTGCAAATAAATAGAGTCCTGGAAAATCAATTTTTACAGAGCTGTTAATGCCTCTTTGGGTTTTCTAAACCAACGTTTCAAAGTAAACGGAAAATAATAAAACGCAAAAATTAAAGGGTATGCATACTTAGGCTCCATTCACACGTCCGCAAATGGGTCCGCATCCGTTCTGCAATTTTGCGGAACGGGTGCCGACCCATTCATTCTCTATGGGGAAGGAATGGATGCGGACAGCACACAATAAAGCATGTCCTATTTAGTTCCTTAATTGCGGACTAGAATTGGCATTTCTATGGGGGTGCCGGCCGGATGGATTGCGGATCCGCGATTTCTGGATCCGCAATACACTATGGACGTGTGAATGGACCCTTATGCAACACATTCTCATTACTTCAATGTAAGACAGAAAGACACTTGGCAAAAGTCTGAATTAGAAATATTCTACAGTCAAGAGACCAATTGTGTTTCCATGGTTGCAGACTACAAACAAATCTTGTGTGTAGTCTGTTCTTGCAAACTCCCCAAAATATGTCGCCGTTGCTGAAAATACAAAACTAAAAACAAACACAATGCAACAGCATAACAGAATATATAAATGAATGCTATATTGACTATATAAAATGACTATGAGATAGTTAGCAAATATAATTTGGTCAAAGTGATTTGTGTCCATCCACCACGACAAGGTGACCGCTTTAGGTAGGGAACCTACTCTGTTGGATACATCCCCTGGTGCCAACAGACCTCAAATGAATTCAGGAAGAGCAGGCTACAGCTATATACCGCACTAATGTAAACAGCCTGTAGAAAAGATGGGTTTGTTAGGAGTGCATGATCAAAATAAGGGCAGCCACACCTCTAAATGCATGCTGCTCAACAAAAGACAAAGTTAGTCAGCACCTGTAAAATTAAATAAATGTGTTGCCCTTCAGCCTGTAGGGAGGCATAAGGGTGTAGATGATGGGAGTGGTGGCCATAGCAATCAGGGTGGTTGTAGTAGTGAGTAGAGGAGTGCAACCCTTCTTCCCCTCGGGGCACCTCCTATATTTGGGAGCTACTGTCTGGTATGGCTGAGGTGTTCTTGGTGTTAGCTGAACAATGGGGTGCAAGACAGGGCTCCCCCTAGTGGACTATGGTGTGACAGAACTGGTAGGCCATGCAAGGCAATAAGGAGGCCAGTTTTGGGGGTAGCAAGTCCATTGTACTTTGCTGAGGCCCTTTGGGCAAATGTCCCACACAGGTGCAAAATGAAGTCCAGTCTTTCCAGGTTATGATTTCCCATGGCTGTATATGGGGATATAGACCATACAATAAACACTTCTCGGATTCTCTTCCCAATTAATCCAAGCAGCTTCCCAAATCGGCCAAGGGGTGCAAATTCTCTCTCTCTATATCCCTGCAATGCTGAACAGCAGGGTGCAGTGCAGTCCTTTAACAAATGGCCAGTCCATCTCAGTAATATGGTGGGCGCATGAAGCAATATAACCAAGCAATGTGCAGTGAAGTCTAATATCTGTAAATGTGCATTACCTTTCAATGGCATTCTGTCCATGTACTGTCCCTTTTGTAATGGCCCTCAACCTTCTGGAAAATTCAATGCTTCTTTCTCTCAAGTTGACACAGGTTTCCAGCCACTTTTTATGATATATTTTAGCTTGCATTGCTAGTAAAACCCTGTATTCTGCTTTTCTCAGAGACACCAGAGTCCAGGGCAAGAAAACTGAACTATTTCTCCCATACACAGTGTGTGAGTCACACCAAAGTCAAACCCTTTTAGCATTGACCCTTTAGCAATGAACCATATTACAGCATAGCATTAACCACCGGGTCTCTGCAATTGCGCAGGTGTGCACATCTATAGCTGGTAATACAAAAGTAAAAGCAAACACAATACAACACTCTGCTAACGTAGAATATATACATCTAATGCTACTTTCACTGTTGCATTGTGTTTGCTTTTACTTTAAAGGAAATGTGTCACCAATTATTTTTTTCTGCCAGTAAAAACCAGATAGCAGCATACATCCTTTCTTTCTAATCTCGTGATTATGGGGGCGGCCATCTTGACTGAGCTGTTCTTAAGAGCATTTAGAAAGCATTAAGAAAATTGCCCCATGGGCCATAGACGCAATGGTCAGGGGAGGACCTTAGTGACTCCTGGAAGAGTTTTCTAGGCATGCTCTGTGACCTGTGCAGATGTCATTGTAAGAAGAAAGAATAGATGAGCTGTGATATCACCTATTGTAAATGGTGGGTCCGGTCTTATCTGTCATTCTAATCCAGCCTGTAATGATATCACCTCTGCATACAGATAAGCAGACAACTGCAGTAAAGTGATCTGTATAGACAAAGAAGTTGTGCCCATTAGGCTTAGAGGCCAGTGCGAAAACTGCAGGAGTTCATGGTTTTTGTTTAAATATACATATTGACATGGAAAATGAAATTCTTAAAAATTTTTAAACCTAAAAACTTGATTTAAATAATAATTTCCATAGCATCATCACGACGGCATACAAGGAGAGATTGACCCCTGACCTCTGTAGGGGCAGGAACAGAGAAAGGTTAAATACCCTCCTCCCACCACCAACACCAGTGTTTCCTGTCCCTACAGAGGACAGGGCAGAGAAAGGTCTCCCTGTATGCAGGGAGATGAAGCTAAGGAAATGGAACCTGTTTATTTTTTATTTTCCGTTACCTTTGGAAAACGCCGGCATCCAGCATGGCGTCCCCCTGCCCTCCCGCGGTCCAAGTACTAACGCTGGGCAGGGGGTTCAGGGCCTATCTCGTCCTGGTTATTCCGGGGCCTGTCCCTGGCGCAGACTCCCTCCTAGCCTAAGGAAAGGGCGATAGCTGGGTGCGCGCCGGCGCATGGAGCGCATGTTTATGACGTCACGGCCGGCGACCCGGAAGTGACGTCGCGGCGGCAGCGTGGAGCCCAGTTTAAAACCGAGGCATAAACGCTGGTTACCGCCCGTGTTAGAACGCTCCCAGGATCGGTCCCCACTGGTGCGGAACCCTTGCCTACAGAGAGGACGATGTCGGCATCTGAGCGATCCCCCAGAGCTGAGCCACCGGCGCTGCTACCAACTGTGAGTCCCCTTCGGGGGTATTGTTTGTGCAGGTCAGGGAGTCTGTTGATCCCCCTCTCCTGCTGTAATGGGTGGAAGGGGGAAAAAAGAGAGAAAGGAAGTTATTTCCAGGGGCAGCTAGCTCGCCTCTGCTGTCCCCCTCTTGCTCTCTCTCTCCCTCTAGTGGTCATACCCTGATGCCCTGCCTTCTCCTCTCTTTTAGGCTAAAGAAGCCCCGAAAAAAATCAAAAAAACACTCAAATGTATCTCCTGCAATAGCAGACTTCCTGACTACTACCCTAAAAAGTTGTGCAAGTCTTGTATTTCTAATATTGTACGGGATGAAGCACCCTCCTTAAAAGAGGAATTGAAAACCATGATTCAGGAAGAGATCCGTTCATCCCTGGCCCACCTGTCCACTAATCCCCCCGACTTGCCGCAACCTAAGAGGAAGCGGGCTAGGTCTCCGTCCCCTTCGGACCTAGAAGTTATGGCGGATGAAAGTGCCCACTCCGTTAAGTCATGGGAAGAGGGGGAGAGAGTCTCTGATACAGACTCAGTGGATGACAGTCGTAGATATTACTTTTCTACAGAAGAAATGTCCGACCTATTAAAGGCAGTAAGGTCGACCATGGGCGTGGAGGAAGTGCAACATACCCATTCAGTACAAGAAGAAATGTTTGGGGGCCTAAGAGTCAAGAAAACTCGTGTGTTCCCCATTAACGAGAGTATTAGGGATATGGTCCTTGATGAGTGGGCAGATCCAGAAAGACGTCTGGGAGTCCCGGCTGCGTTCAAAAATAGGTTGCTTTTTGATCCAGAGGAATCTAAAATTTTCAATGAAATTCCCAAGATCGATGTACAGGTGGCCAAAGTGAACAAGAAAACATCTCTCCCATTTGAAGATACCTCCCAACTTAAAGATTCAATGGATCGTAAAGCCGACAGTCTTCTCAGGAAATCCTGGGAGGCGTCCATGTTCAATATTAAAACCAATATTGCGGCTACCTCAGTCGCCCGATCCATGTATCTTTGGTTGGGAGAATTGGAAACTCATATTAAGGATAGAACATCTAGGGAACAAATTCTTAGTTCTCTCCCTCTTTTAAAATCCGCCACGGCCTTCCTGGCGGATGCCTCTGCCGAATCAGTCCGATTCTCCGCCAGAGACGCGGCACTTTCCAATGCAGCCAGAAGAGCCCTCTGGATGAAGTGCTGGTCAGGGGACAAGACGTCTAAATTGAAGCTCTGTTCCATACCCTTTTCTGGAGAATATGTGTTTGGCCCGGTGCTAGATAAGATTCTAGAGAAGGCCGCGGACAGAAAGAAGGGGTTTCCGGAAGATCGCCCCTCCAGACGCCGGTATCCTTTTCGCCCCTCCTCGGGTCAAGAAAAAAGCTACAGGGGGAAAGGGAAATCAGGACGTTGGAGCTATCCAAAAGGGGGAAGAGGAAGAGGCCAATCCTTCTCCCACCCAAAATCCTCCGATAAGCAATGACGTCGGGGTGGGGGGAAGACTCTCAAGATTCCTGGGGTCATGGGAATCCATCTCCCAGAACCCCTGGATTTCCAAGGTAGTCGGGGCAGGCTACCAAATAGAGTGGTCTTCAAGACCCCCAAACAAATTTTCACTGACACGGTTCCAAATGAACCTTTGGCAAGGAGTCCAGAAACTTCACTTAATGAATGTAATCTCACCGGTCCCGCCTCCAGAAAGAGGCAGGGGTTTCTATTCAACCCTATTTCTAATCAGGAGAAAGAAGGCACTTTTCGGACTATCATAAACCTGAAACCACTAAACAGATTCATCCGTTATCAAAAATTCAGGATGGAGACCCTAGCATCTACAATCCCTCTGCTAAGCAAAGACGTCTTCATGTGCACAATAGACCTACAAGACGCTTATTACCACATTCCCATTCACACCGACTCACAAAAGTTTCTCCGGTTTGCAATCCAGGATATATCAGGAAACGTCCATCACTACCAGTTCAGGGCCCTTCCCTTCGGGATTTCATCTGCGCCAAGAATATTTACCAAAGTAGTGGTAGAGATGGTCGCCTTTGCCCGAAGACAGGGACTTATGATAATCCCTTATTTGGACGATTTCCTTCTAGTCAGCGAAAGTCTCAGCCAAATCAGTTCGAACCTGAAGCTTTTTCTCTCCATCCTAGACGATCTGGGGTGGATCGTGAACAAAGGAAAGTCCGTCCTCACCCCCTCAAGGGAAGTTAGTTTCTTAGGGATGATCCTAGACTCCCGAAGGCAAGTGGTATTCCTACCTCGAGACAAAATATCAGTTCTCCAACAAAAGATCAGGTCCTTTCAAAAAAGAAGATCCTGCTCTATCAGAGAGGCGATGAGTCTGCTGGGCCTGCTAACATCCTGTATTCAGGCAGTTCCCTGGTGTCAAATACACTTCAGACCCCTACAGTCCTGGATCCTGAGTGTCTGGAACAAGTGCCAATCCTCTCTAGATCATCAAGTAAGTCCACCAACTCAGATTCTGCAGTCCCTAAATTGGTGGAAAGACCACAGAAACTTATCTCGGGGAAATCCGTGGCAGAAGACTCCCCAGGTCCAGGTAATAACAGACGCAAGTCTGTCCGGCTGGGGTGCAAAGGTGGGGGATCGTATGTTCCAGGGCACTTGGCCAGATTCGATCAGATCCCAGTCATCGAACTTCAGGGAACTGAGAGCAGTCTGGGAGGTGTTAAAGGTAGCAGAGGAAATGTTGTGTCATCATCACATAAAAGTGCTGTCGGACAACACTACGGCCATTGCCTACCTCTCCCATCAAGGGGGAACGCGGTCCGTAACCCTACAAGCACTGTCAACAAAAATCTTTGCTTGGGCAGAACAGAATGTGGCCTCGATATCGGCAGTTCATCTGAAGGGAATACTAAATCAGGAAGCGGATTTTCTCAGTCGCCACAGAATCGACCATACAGAATGGTCTCTAAGTCCAGAAATATTCGGGCTAGTAGTAAGGAAATGGGGGATGCCCGACGTGGATCTGTTTGCCACCAGGGCAAACTCAAAGGTGGAAACATTCTGTTCCCTAAACCCCAGGGACAGACCTCATGCCTTAGACGCCTTCGCCATTCGTTGGCATTGGAATCTGTGCTATGCCTTCCCTCCACTTCCTCTAATTCCGAAGGTGGTACAAAAAATTCTTCAAGACAAGGCCACGGTGATTGTGATCGCTCCCCTATGGCCAAAGAGAAGCTGGTTCTCATCCCTCCAAAAATTTTCCCTACAAGATCCATGGCTCCTTCCTGTGCGGGGGGATCTACTCCAGCAGGGTCCAGTTCTACACCCAAACCCGCAGTTTCTGAAATTGGCGGCTTGGATCCTGAGTCCCAAACCCTGAAGCTTCAGGACCTGTCAGACGGAGTTATTGCTACTTTGAAAGCCTCCAGAAAGAAGGTAACGTCAGCAATTTACCTTAAGATATGGAAACGTTTTTGTTCCTGGAGTGGGGACGAATCGCCACATTTGCGTAAACCCAACATCCAAAGAATACTGGATTTCCTACAGCAAGGTCTGGACCTGGGACTTAGACCCTCTACCTTGAAAGTCCAAATTTCAGCCCTAGGTTGTTTCTTTGACCAAGATATAGCCGGCCATCGTTGGATCAAAAGATTCATTAAGGCGGCGACGAGGCTCCGCCCAACGATCACCGCCCGTGTCCCTTCCTGGGATCTGAACGTCGTTCTTACAGGCCTTACTTTACCACCCTTTGAACCCATGTCTGACTGTCCAATAAAATTATGGTCCTTGAAAACGGCCTTCTTAATTGCGATAACTTCGGCCCGCAGAGTAGGGGAATTACAAGCCCTATCAATCAGGGAACCCTACCTCCGTATTCTAGATGATAGGATTATTCTCCGTTTGGATCCTGGATTTCTCCCCAAAGTCGTATCCAATTTTCATCGGAGCCAAGAGGTTACCCTACCTTCTTTTTGCCAGCACCCCTCTAATGATAAAGAATCGGCGTTTCACTCTCTGGACGTTAGACGGGCGGTCCTAAACTATATCACTGTGACTGAGAAGTTTAGAAAATCTGACAATCTTCTAGTCCTGTTTGGAGGAAGATTTAAGGGCCAAAAAGCCTCCCGGTCCTCTATAGCTAGATGGCTCAAAGAAGCCATTAGTCTTTGTTACCAGATACAAAACCTTACATGTCCAGTCAACATTAGGGCCCATTCCACTCGAGCCATGTCTTCCTCTCAGGCGGAGAGAGCTGGGGCTTCTCTGGAGGAAATCTGTCGTGCTGCCACTTGGTCCAGCATTCATACATTTATAAAGCACTATCGCCTGGATCTTTCCAGATCTTCTGATCTGTCCTTCGGGCGGAAAGTCCTCCAGGCTGTAGCCCCCCCTTAACTGATATATTTTTTATATCTCCTTGTATGCCGTCGTGATGATGCTATGGAAAAACCGGAATTAGTCTTACCGGTAATTCTGTTTCCATGAGATCATCACGACGGCACGTTATTCCCTCCCTATGATTTAAATCGTTTTTGACCTAGTAGGTCTCTAGAAGGTATGAAGTAATACCTTTGTTTCACTATTTTCCACCACCGGGTTGCTCTGTGTGATTTTGGAAACACTGGTGTTGGTGGTGGGAGGAGGGTATTTAACCTTTCTCTGTTCCTGCCCCTACAGAGGTCAGGGGTCAATCTCTCCTTGTATGCCGTCGTGATGATCTCATGGAAACAGAATTACCGGTAAGACTAATTCCGTTTTTTTCTGATGATACATTTCCTTTAATTTGATACTATCTTACAAATATAGTTTCACTGTGAATGAGGATGTTGAGGCCAGCAAATGAGGGCACTTGACTGTTTCTGATGCCCTCTTTGAAGTCTATGGAGAGGGACGAGGCATGCTGGTCCTACCCTCCGGCGAAGAATGGAGACTAAGAGCAATGGTGGTGTCCCAGAGGTTGGACTCATGACTTTGTCATTGGACAACCCCATTAAAGAAAACCTTTGCCAATCCCTTTCTTGTCCTTTTTCAAGCCTAATGGTCCTTTCTCCAGTGTTGAGGATCAACTACCATCTTACCTTGGATAATATAGGTAGGACAAGTACAGATGTTCTCACTGATGGGTGACAATGCTACATGTCATGAATCCTTTATTAATCTCAATGATAATCAGTACAGAGCTGAATTTTATAATCAATGACTTACAAGAAAGTGGAGATGTAGTGATGGCACCAAATGGTGATTTTGTTGGGGAAAAGGGAGAGAACTGAGGATGTGAACAACCTACTGAGTGTGTGAAAACTCTAGTGGTCATAACTGTCCCCCAAGGAACAAAAACCAAAAGGAAGAGGGAAAGGAAAAGGACAAAGCGCCAACCTCACATGTGTACCAAGAAGTTAGGTTATGTTACTCAAATGGGTAGAGTTTCTCCCATAACCACAGTCAATTGGGGGTCACCACATAGTGGATTACAGATTATTAATTATACGCAATTATGTAAACTGAAAAACATAAAGGCTTAAAACATATGATAAATCTAAAAAAAAAAAAAACTATAGAGAAAAAATATATAAAAAACATGTTAAAAACATGTTAAGATATCAGAGTGTTTACTCACTTCACTGGGGGGTAGTCTGTGGGATAAACTCAAGACACCCAACAAACCAATCGCCCCAGGCCAGAATCGCCTGTAGAGTTGCAGATATTGATGGCAGCCAGTCACAGAGGGGCTTCTTAGCAATATCTTTATTCCAGATTCTGCTCAACGTGTTTCGGGGTGATCCCCTTCATCAGGAGAAATGCAATAATAATAAATACATATACACAACAGAATGGTTTCTTTGTCTTTTAAATAGTTTAAAAAAAAAAACTCCAAAAAGTGTGGAGGTATGGTTATAGGGTGTCATTTCTGGTTTCCAGATGCGTTCCACGCTGGAACACATCGGAAATCCTCTGTTTAGTCTTTACTTTCTGTTTCCGATGCGTTCCACCCTGGAATGCATTGGTAAAATCTAATCAAAATAGTGGCATTCCTCCATATATGTTCTTTTTTATTTTATTACCCTCAGGTGTATATTCTTTGGTGGTATAATGCGGAAATGTCTCCTATATCAGGGCGGAGGGCATGTATAAGGGAGCGGGAGCGGGCAATAACTAGACGGCGGGAGGACTTCTGCTGCGCAATGAGCTCCAAGCTGGAACGCACCGCGGCCTCAACCTATCAACACAGGCCGGAGATTGTTTCCTGCTTCTGATGCGCTCCACCTTGGAATACATCGGCCTGCCGCTTACAATGCACGGAGGACTGGAGGGGCTGGGCCGATAAGCCTATCACTATATAATTGGGTGGCGAATAGGTTGTTTAGGATTATACGTATATTAGGCAATATGTATACGCTAGACATATCCTAGCCATTGTACTTACATCATAGGAGGGATATATATATATATATATATATATATATCAGGAAACCGGACAGCACTCCATATAAAAAATTGTGGTTTATTCACCCATGTGGTGTAGGCAACGTTTCAGATCATACAAAGAGCCTTTCTCAGGTTTCCTGTCTATGCTATTGGGTAAGCAGCTATACCCTTGGACCTAGCACCTGTCCTCTTGATTTGTCCGGTGCCGCCATCATGTTTCATTGTGTGTGTGTGTGTGTGTGTGTGTATGTATATGTGTGTATGTATGTATATATATATATATATATATATATATATATATATAATGCTTTTTCTTGATGCTACACATATCAAAAGTAAATATATGGTCAATATTGCTCAAATATAAAGCAATTTAAAAACAGATATAAATATTGGTGTAATATGATGAGTCTATCCTATGATTTGGATAGATAATTGCTTAAGTAGATGAATAATTATGTGACTAAATAAATAGATAAGTACATACATGTGTACATAGATATATCATTTGATCATAACCCCATATGTTTATTTCTATCCTGTTCTTTTGTCGGTTAGTTGTATAGTGTAATATTCCATAATTATCTAAAACTAGAAAAAATAAAAAACATTTGTATAGAACATAGTATATATAGAAAAATATAGAAAGGGGGAAGATGAGCAGGGGTTGTTAAAAATATATAGATTTATAAAAATCTTTAACAAAATCACATATATAATAGATATAAAATGGGCACTTTTTGTATCTATAAAACACTTGGTAGTCTATTCTTGTGCCTATATGCTACAGGATGATTCCCCGTTCTTTGTATTGATGTATGAGACGTGGTAGATAGAGTATTTCGTAATGGATTTAGTAATTAATATATTCGAGCGACTCATTGAGTCCAAAAGGTGTTTTGGATTTACCAATTAAACATCCTTACATCTCCTTTCTGCAGAGTTGTTGAAAGGAGAGTAGGACATGTTCCAAAGGGGTCACCTTCAAGTAAACAGGATTTCCTTTGTGTGCCACCGCGAAGTGTCTAGACACACTATGGGTCGCAACTCTCCGCTGGATGTTCGATCGATGCTCATTCATCCGTTTGCGGAGAGTTTGTGTCATGCAACCAACATAGTACAGGTTTCAGGGACAATAAAGAAGATATATATGACATTAGTTGTGCCACAGTTTTTATATAATGTTGCAACGGAATGGGGGTAGGGAGGTGGGGCAAATGGGGATGATATCTCTATCTAGGTGATTAGCTCTACTTCCCCAACTATGGCCAAGCTAGTAAGCGCAACCATTACAAATGTTATTCATTAGCTTGTTGTTGAGTATTTATAACAAAGAACTTTTACACTAGAATTGCTTTTAGATGTCTTCTGACATGTCAACAAAAATCCATGTCGCAAACAGTCCAACCATCAAAGAAGTGTTTCTATAACATAATCAAGTGCAGTGACCCAATTTCCTTCTGGGACTCCAGGGAAGTCATCTTAAGAAACCTCCTCCTAACATGTCTCATTAAAATTTTAAAAGGTTCCTTTTAAAGGTAACGTGTCACCAAAACATGTTTGTTTTTTTTGTTTTTTTTTTTTGTTTTTTTAATTGTTCATATCACTATGTACAAAATCCTTAAAGGCTATGAACACCTTTTGGGGGCATTTTATTTTAAATATTGCATTGTACTAAAAATAAGTTAAAAATCATTTTTTTCAATTGGTCTTTCTATTAAAAATACGGAGCCCTTTTTTATGAACATAGCCGAGATGCTCTAGTAGCGACCTCTGGATTTTCTCTCTTTTCCGTCAGTTGGGGAGCTGACTGGCTCCTTATCTTATCTCTCAAAACACTTATTGTAGCTCAGTTCTTATCGAACTGATAAGAATGTGGTTTAAATAGGTGTTTATGACATCTTGGTAGACACAAAGTGAAAATATCAGTTACACAGTTAGAAAAACAGTAAACCCTTTGTGACAGAACGGCTCAATATTTTCAATAAAAGCCAATTGAAACTATGATTTTATCTAAAAATGAGTAAAATGCAATCCTAAACAAAGATTGCTTTTAAGTCAACCACTGAGTCTCTTAAAAACCTAAACTGACCATTGCTTAGAGATTGATTCTCAGCAGTTATCTCATTATCATCACAGGCAGAATTACAACAATATGAACAATATGCAAACTATATATAAGTGGAAACAAAATATTAAAAAAATCTGTATTTGTTCAACATGGATGATGAGAGCCATGCGCAGAAAGAGATGCACTTACACACCTTGACATGCTATAAATGAGGCCATTAGTGGTTGGTTGAGGAGTGTTCTGCCACACTAAATGCACCTGATCATGCAAGTCATCAAACTTTGCAATTGCCGACCAATGACCTCTCAGATATGCTCGCTGGAAGACTAGTCCGGAGATGCTGTAGGCCATAATAGCATGTGAAAAATGTCTGTACCACTGGTTCCATAACCAAATCATTGTAACATCAAGCTGTTAGTATACTTGAAATGAAGACTAGAGGGATTTAGCTACCACACATTATGTCACCTCACACCATAATCTGAAGAGTAGGACCAGTGTGAAGTTCCCGTGTGAAGGCCTCTTCATGGCATTGCTCATGTGGTCTCCAGATCAATCTCTGGTTATCATTGCATCTCGTTGAAGAGGATAGGCCTCAATTCAAGTTTCCATTTCCCTCTTGCTAAGCACCTTGATAGCCTTTTAGAACAGTGGTTTGAGGCCAATGGAACACCTGTAAGGGGTCACCTCTGGTAGTGTGTTCTGGTGGAGGAACAGACTGTAGGAATTTGCTGTATCCGGTGTACATGCCTGCTTTTACCCGGACAAAAAATACTACACGCAGCATTTTTTGTCTGGGCGAAAGCCAGCATATATGTCGAAAAGCAGCTGGATCCTATTACAGTGAATGGGGATCTGACAGTGCATGCTGATATCCGGCTGTGCTGGATAAGGTAAACTCAGGCTGCTGGAGATTAAAAGCGCAGATGGGAACCAAGCCTAACTGGACATCTAGCTCATAGCCCAATGTTGTAAAAACACCTTCTGATGGTCTGTGTAGACACCGTTTGCCGCCCTAGGCTTGGGATGTGACGTCAAGTTTTACTTGCAGTACAGAATAAATCACTGCGTGCCATTTTTCTAATTAAACAATCCATCCATGCAGAGGTTTACTCCTGTGCACTTCTTGCTGTCTTTCCACTTAATCCAATTTTTGAGGTTTCTTGTGGTTAAAAAAAAAAACTCTGTCTGGCTTTTATGCTGCTCCCACAGGCTACATATTAGAGCTAGGTGCTTGAAAATGTGATCATCTCCAGATCCTAACGACGCCTGTTATCTCCTGGATTTGTATAACCTTACGGTTTTTCCTTCTGGGTGTTGCAATTTCAAAGTTGAGGAGTGTAGCTACATAGTTACATAGAAAGATTCAAACAAATCCAACCTGTTATATTCACAATCCCCAGCTGATGTAGAGAAAGTCCAAAACCACCCATTTTGTCACACATGTGGAAAATTTCTTCTAGACAACCACCGGTAATTGAATATATCTGTTCCAATGATTAGTCTCCTACACTAAAGTCTACAACATAATTAAACTTTGGAGACTGAAGTTGTCACTAAGAATGTCACTTAAAGGGGTTGTCTCCATTTTTAGCAAATTGTATTTATCATGTAGAGAAAGTTAATGCAAGGCACTTACTAATGTATTGTGAGTGTCCATATTGCCTCCTTTGCTGGCTTGATTCATTTTTCCATAATATTATAAACTGCTCATTCCCATGGTTACGACCACCCTGCAATCCAGCACCAGTGGTCGCGCTTGCACACTATACGAAAAGGCGCTGGCTCTCTGGTGGCTGGGACCATGGGAGTGCGCATGGGCCACCACTTTTTCCTGCATTGTGCAAGCACGACCACTGCTGCTGGATTGCAGGGTGGTCGTAACCATGAAAACGAAAAGTGTATAATGTGATGGAATAATGAATCAAGCCAGCAAAGGAGGTAAAATGAACAATCACAATACATAAGTAAGTGCCTTGTATTAACTTTCTGTACACGATACATGCCATTTGCTAAAGGGAGACATTTAGAAAAAAAAAACAAAAAGACAAAAACACTTCCATATTTTAAGGGTAATTTATATTTAATTTTTTACTTTGCTCAGTATTACTGAGACATGATCCTCCCATAGCAATGTCACTGCTTCATAGTGCATATGGGCTATATTGTCATGAATGGGATTCAGTCCCCTCCCAATGAAAAATATATGGCTGCTTCTATCGGATATAGGCAACAGATGTGAACATCTCATGTCATAACTAAAGCAAACATTGTTATACGATAACAAATGACAACATTAGACTACATCTGTCAAAAGCCTTAGAAACCGAAACAAAAAGTTGTAAAGTAAAGACGGCAATTAGGTTATAGTCTATTTTAAATTGCATGAATAGTATAACTTTAGGTGTTAAAACCCATGAAGAGCACAATTAAAACCCAGAGGATTATTGTAAAAGAAAGTAGAGTAAAAAAGTATCTCCACTTGTTGAGAATCTCTAATGAAGCTCTTTCCACAGCAACACAAGTCAATATGAGGTATATTCTTACCCGTGGAGTTGTGGTGGCCACTGCTGTGAATAATAATTGGCAATTGCAAGATTTGATCTTAAAAAAAACTGTTTGTTATGAGATTTTTGCTCATTTGGAAGAAACAGTAAAAAAAAAAAAAAAGGGAAAGAAATAGAAAAGAAAAATACAATAAAATTGAACTTTTCCTCAAAAAAAAAACCTTCTGAACTTTCTACATGAAACAAAAGAATATTGAATGCAAAAGCTAAGTGCATGAAAATAATTTTACAGAAAAGTCCAAGTAAAGCGAAGTTTAAAATGCCCACAGGTAATCTCTGAGCTCACAGAAGCTATAATTTTAAAAGCTTAACAACTCGAAAGTGAATTTTGAGAGGCAATAAATGTGCTAGTAGAATTGACTAAATTACAGAGGATTTAATGATGGCAAACGAGAAAAAAAATAGACCTGGCTTTGTAAAAAAAAACAAATGAGGTCATGCATGGAGAATCGGCCCTGTGGTATTTAGATCTATTTATTTCTACAGTACATTAAAGAAATTCTCCACATACATTTATTTAAAAAATCTGATTAATAAAGTAGTCCGAGATGCAGAATTTCACGATTGCTGGTACTAAGAGTTTCTCTTCTTTGTGGAGATATGAAAGACAGACTGGTTGCTATGTACACACCTCCTGAACAACAAAAGACTTTCTAATAAAAGTTTTTAATAACCATGTATAAATATATCAGGGGTCACTCCCATCATCTATTTATCCCCAGTACTGGTTATTCCGATTCTTTAGGGATAACAAAATCCCCAAAGAGGGTGAAATATAGTGGGCGCCTACAGTGGTGGGATGGTAGGAAAAGAGACCACGTAGGCTAGATCAACAATGGGGGAGGCAGCTCAACAGACTGATATCAAAGCACTTACAGATATAATGGTTGAAGAAGTGTGAGGAAGAGATGGTGTCTGTTAAGGGGATACCTCCGGTGCACCAAGTGATTTGGTGCACTGGAGGTATCCCCTTAACAGACACCATCTCTTCCTCACACTTCTTCAACTGTGACGAGGGGACATCCTCTGCGTCTGGAGGAAAGAAGGTTTGTACACAAACATAGAAGAGGATTCTTTACGGTGAGAGCAGTGAGACTATGGAACTCTCTTCCTGAGGAGGTGGTGATGGTGAGTACAATAAAAGAATTCAAGAGGGGCCTGGATGTATCTCTGGATTGTAATAATATTACAGGCTATAGTTATTATTGATCCAGGGAGTTTTTCTGATTGCCTGATTGGAGTCTGGAAGGAATTTCTTCTAAAATGAGGAAAATTGGCTTCTACCTTCCATGAAGTTTTTTGCCTTCTTCTGGATCAACTTGCAGGATAACTGGATGGACGGGTGTCTTTTTGATCCTTTGAACTGGTATTGAAGGGGCAAAAAGGAAAAGAAGTGCTGATGCAATAAGTTAGACTTGGATTTATGAAAAGTCATAATAAAGTCATACCCGGGGCATTGGGCCTGTGGTCTTTGCATAAATTAAATTGTATTGTACTCTGTCTATATTTAGTTTAAAAAATCTGATTAATAAAGCGGAATGTGATGGATAATGGCATGGTGTCATTGGTGCCAAGCTGCTTTTCACTTCTCTCCTGAGTCATCTGAGCAGACTGGTTACTATGGGCAAACCAACTAACAGTAGACTTTTATAATGTGTCTAATCTAACCAGTTTGTGATGGCTTACGCGGATCGTCAGATAAAGGCCATGCTGCTATTGAGCTAAGCACAGATGAAAGCCAAAGACATGGGACAATAACTGAAGCAATTGTAAAATTAGATGGCTTTGTGGAAAATAAAGGGCTTTTGGGCTTGTTGTTAATACACAATGTTGTTCATATAGTATAATAAAGTGGTTCTCCATCTATATTAATAAAAAAAAATCTGATTAATAAAGCAGACAAACATCTGGTGCCAAACTTTACTATCTCATGTGCATATTAACCCACACACTTATATTAGGCAAGCAGAGTTTCTTCCCGATAATCACTAACGAGCGTTCGTTGTAACGCTTGTTATCAATCACCTGGCCGTCTAATACTGCCTTTGATTGCCCGATGAACAAGAAAATGCTCGTTCATCGGGCAATTCAGATCTTTCAGCACGTAGAAAGGTCTGGATTTGCCGGCAGTAGATCGGGCTGTGTAATCCTGATCTGCCACCGACACACCGCTGTCGAGCAATGGCATAGTGATCGCTCCTCCCCATGCTGCAGAGGACATCGCTACATGGGATAGAGAGGAAACGCTTCCCTCCCGACGATTGCTTGCAGCATCGGGGTGTCTAATACACGCATAGGGCTCATTCAGACAACCGCATCAATGGGTCCGCATCCATTAGGCAATTTTGCGGAACAGATGCGGACCTATTCATTTCAATGGGGCTGCAAAAGATGCGGACAGCACACCGCGTGCTTTCCGCATCCGTAGTTCCATTCCACGGCCCCCGCAAGAAAGATAAAGCAAGTCCTATTCTTGTCCACAAAAAGCGCAGCGCACCCGGACGGTATCTGTGCTTTGTGGATCCGCAATTTGCGGACTGCAAAACACTACGGCCATCTGAATTAACCCTTAAAGCGGTTATCCCATGACTAATGTAAAAAAAAACAACAGACATCATATAGGACATGACGATCTCTTTCTAACAAAGCTAGAACCAGCCCTGTACCTGACATGGATCCAGAGATCTCCCCATTCATTGCTGTGATAGATTTATATCCAGCTGACAGCTGAAGGGGCGTGTCTTTTCTGCTGCAGATAAGGGGGCGTAGCCGTGCTCTCCCTATCACAGCTCAGGAGGCAGTTGAAAGATAAAACTGAGCATGTGCGGCCATCTCAGTGAGCAGGTCAAAGAAATAAGAAAAAGAACAAACAGCAGGTGGCGCTATACAGATAAAAAAAATTTTTAATAACTCAGTGGCTATACAAAAATTGTAATTACAAGCAATTACAAAAGTATTCAGATCCAGGGGCTGGTTTTAAAACTGTAGAATATTTTTTGAGGGCAACCTCTTTAAGCTCAGTTTACCTATGTTGATTTTGGAGGATACCCAAGCAAACATGAGTAGGCTATAGAAACTCCATGCCAACGTCTTTGGTCGGATTCAACCCAGGGTTGCAGGACAATAATACTAATCATGGCCAATCGTACTCCTATCTGTAAACACTCAGTTATTTAAAATGGATGCCACATGATGTTAACCCTCTGTAGTCATTCCATGTAAGTATAAAGAGCCCTGGTCATTGGCATATCTCTTAATTCATATTGTCCCCTTGCCATTTTGGGGGACTCATTATTAGTTACTACTGCATCAATTATTTCAGTAAATTTACTGACTGCTACAATGTTGGACTATATTCTCCATGCTTAAAAAATATGTTCCTACTGTTTAAATCTCTTAGTACAGAGCAGAGGATGTCATGTATTCAGAAACACAGCTGAAGCTCTTACGGTCTGGTGATCATCAATGCTGTAAAATAAATAGCTTTGTTTGTACGATTTGTACAATAAAGTTCTTTATTGTCAGTAGGAAAAAGTTACTGCCTCAACAAAAAATTTATTAATCTGCTGTTTATTAATGCACAGCATGGTCATAATAATAAATCTAGATTACAGAAGACCGAATCGATTCTGAATGAAGCGGATTAATTACAAAAAATTCTAATTTTGCTCCGATGCTCCGATGCCCGTTGCTAAATTGTGCAGGAAAAGGGCTTTTTCTGGAGATTTGGTGATGTACCGGGCTCTCAATGGGTAAAGATAGGCGGAGGCTTTTCCCTAGCAGTGAACCCAGTGACATCACTGGCACTAAAGGGTGGGCTTTAGCACTGCCCTCATCTTTAAAACGGGTAGGACAGCGGTAAAGCCGGCCCTACAGCGCTGTTGACCTCACCAGGAAAAATATAAACAAAAAAGCCCTTGCCCTGTGCGAATCATGCCAGAGGGGCTGAGTGGGGGAAGAAGGGGATATGTCCGGGTTCAGCTCTAAACCGTGACAACCCCTTTAGTATAGCAGTTTCATTCCACGAGTACTATGGAGGAGATTGCTGCATGTAAATGTGGTGGTCTCCTTTACTGACAAGCAGGCGATTCCCGGGAAGGAAGTCTTCCTCCCTTGCAATCGCCTGCAAAATTGGCCCGTGTAAAAGGGCCTTCAGACACTAGCAGAACTCTTAGAACTAAAGGCATGAAAAATCACCCACTGTAATCCATGGACATATTAGAACTTTGTCCGAAGCTGATAACAGGAAAGGATAACCAGCAGCAAGCATCACCATCCCTCACAGAGGGAGCCAGAGTAGCTCCCTTAAGTGGCATAATGGGTATCACTGTAGCCCATTGGCCACACATGGAAATTTAGTACAGACCTCACTGTGCCAATAACTGTCACCCACCCTCATTTTAGTTTGCTGGGTCAAAGGTCCATGATTTTCCAACTTGGGCCTGTTCACAACACGTTTTGGCCATACGTTCAGTATATACACTGGGAAAATCTCATGATGTACATGCCAAATTTATCCATAAAGCAGCAGTCACTCAACAGTGGTCAAGAGTATCCTTTTAACCTTCATTTGGCTGCTAAGTGTTGGTATTCTCGAGAAAAGGACTGGCCGCACTGTGGATGATCAGTCCTTCAAAGGAATGTTCAGATGAATAATCCCACCAGCAACATGCCAGACTTTTTGGTCCTTGAACACAATGTCAAATGATCAGTTGCATTTGCCCGATGAGGCCATAAAAATTCAATTTTGTCAGACAACAACAGACAGTCAGCCAATATGACTATAATCGGCTGTTCTATCCAACTTTTCTGTCACCTGTATGGCCAGCATAAAAGTTAGATGTATGATATGGTGGAATTTATGGGTGATGTATGGAGCCTTCCTACATTAGACAATACTCCCAATATACTGTATATATCTGTTGGAAGGCTCTAGCTATGTATGAAAAGCCCTTAGGCCAAGCACTGCCCTTCCAGTGACGTTCTGGCCTAGGTATTGGTCTTCAGCTAGAACCTTCACCCGATGGCAGACTTAGAAGATTGAACCCCTGTCCTAGCCACATACCATCAATATCTTGTATCTATGTTAACCTGACACCTCTGTCAGGTTAACATAAGAAAATGCTTTCTGCTCAGCTAGATAATGTAACTGCTTCGGAAATGCAAATTACATTCGCAAACAATAATTAGGAATGCTTTCTCCCTACTACCTTTGCTATTCACTCAGTGCTTCTGGCAAACAATCTAAGTTTCACGTAAAGGTTCAAAGCACTGTAACAATTTCTCATTAAACAATGCCAACAGTTTGAAGAGCTTAGCAATTTGTACCTGAGCTTTCTTTTTAGCTCTCGGGAAGCAGAATGTTTTATTCCATGTAATATAGATGATAAAATAAAGGCTTCTTATAAAATATGCACCTCATTTGGTCAGGCAATATGTCACTCATGGCAGTTTTACCCTGCCAATGATCATATTAAAACAGATGTAGATATATAGAGCAGAGCACAGTGTTTATTTGTAGACCCATACGGAGCTGATACTTTACTTTGGATGAGGGCAAATCCTGCGTGACGGCTACACAATCACACATAAAAACATAGTCAATGGGCTACAAAAATAGATGATAATTTAGTTAAGCGGAGCTTGGACACAAGAATTAGAAAACCTGTTACATTACCAAGGTAATGTCACTTAAAAAGGTAGATGTTCCTATTTTAGAGTCTCCATCAATTAGCAGGAGTGAAAAGTTACAACAAAGAGTATTTCTCAATCTCGAGGACCAGCCTCTACGTGCATTAGTGATTTCAAAGGAGAACCATGTAACGCTCCATCTCTCGTGTTGGTGGTGCGGCAGGGGAACTGAACACTTGTATTGGGGTTCCCTCACAAAATACAGCTGACTGGGGAAGGTTATAGTAGTGGAAGACAATGGCGTTAGATTAGCTTTGGGGACCCTTGTAGTAAAAATGCATTTAAAAAATAGACAATCCATTTCAATTTAAGATCCACCGGGAACAACATTTAATGAAAATATTAGCTCCAATTCAGCAATTTTAACCTGGCCATAGCTGCACTTTTTTTTTCCAGTTCATGGAACTGTCTCGACTTTACCCAATTTGAAAATGGTACCTGGTATTTGAAATGAGGAGGGTCCAAGAGAGTCGAGCCAGTACTATGTAGTCACGTGACCATACTGCTGACTAGTGATTGGTATGAGAGAATCTTCTCCACACTGCTACCAGCATGTCGTAGTTTTATTCTTGGCATGTTTGCAGTGCTGTGGCCAGATCTCCGTCCCGCCCCCATTATAGTCAATGGGGCCGGAGCGGACCTTCGGCAGCACGCGTGCACTAGCGGCAGCACGGATCCGGCTGGCTGTTCACCTGCCGAAGAAGGCTGCCGCTAGTGTGAAAGTAGCCTAAACAGGGCAATTTTAGGCCAGATCATGTGGCCAAAATGTTGGCTGATGATGGATAACTCTTCAACCTTCTTTAGCCAAAGACTTTCAAGATTGTCTTTTTATAAGAGAAGTTGAAATTCTTTCACATTGGTCCATAGGCAAATTAATGGAAACCCTATTAAAGGATAGGATTGTGGAACATCTAAAATCCCATGGATTACAAGATGAAAAACAACATGGGTTTACTTCAGGGAGATCATGTCAAACAAATCTTATAGATTTTTTTGACTGGGTGAATAAAATAATAGACGGTGGAGGTGCAGTAGACATCGCATTTCTAGATTTTAGTAAGGCTTTTGACACTGTCCCACATAGAAGACTTATCAATAAACTGCAGTCATTGAGCATGGACTCCCATATTGTTGAGTGGATTAGGCAGTGGCTGAGTGACAGACAACAGAGGGTTGTAGTCAATGGAGAACATTCAAAACAAGGTAATGTTACCAGTGGGGTTCCACAGGGATCTGTACTGGGACCGATTTTGTTTAATATCTTCATAAGTGATATTGCAAAAGGCCTCGCTGGTAAGGTTTGTCTTTTTGCTGATGACACAAAGATATGTAACAGGGTTGATGTTCCTGGAGGGAAACGCCAAATGGAAAAGGATTTAGGAAAACTAGAAGAATGGTCAGAACTCTGGAAACTGAAATTTAATGTGGATAAGTGCAAGATAATGCACCTGGGGCGTAAAAACCCAAGGGCAGAATATAGAATATTTGACACAGTCCTGACCTCAGTATCTGAGGAAAGGGATTTAGGAGTAATTATTTCAGAAGACTTAAAGGTGGGAAGACAATGTAATAGAGCAGCACGAAATGCCAGCAGAATGCTTGGATGTATAGGGAGAGGTATAAGCAGTAGAAAGAGTGAAGTGCTTATGCCGCTGTACAGAACACTGGTGAGACCTCACTTGGAGTATTGTGCGCAGTACTGGAGGCCATATCTCCAGAAGGATATAGATACTCTAGAGAGAGTTCAGAGAAGAGCTACTAAACTAGTACATGGATTGCAGGATAAAACTTACCAGGAAAGGTTAAAGGACCTTAATATGTATAGCTTGGAAGAAAGAAGAGACAGAGGGGATATGATAGAAACTTTTAAATACATAAAGGGAATCAACTCGGTAAAGGAAGAGAGCATATTTAAAAGAAGAAAAACTACCACAAGAGGACACAGTTTTAAATTAGAGGGGCAAAGGTTTAAAAGTAATATAAGGAAGTATTACTTTACTGAGAGAGTAGTGGATGCATGGAATAGCCTTCCTGCAGAAGTGGTAGCTGCAAATACAGTGAAGGGGTTTAAGCATGCATGGGATAGGCATAAGGCCATCCTTCATATAAGATAGGGCCGGGGGCTATCCATAGTATTCAGTATATTGGGCAGACTAGATGGGCCAAATGGTTCTTATCTGCCGACACATTCTATGTTTCTATGTTTCTATGTCCTTGTTATAGAAAATGGGCTCAGGCATGGGCGTCCGCAGAAATTTTTCCAGGGGGGCATAATTTTATTGACATCCATGCTCTGCTGGTTTCTGAGAATGTAATGAAGGGGAGGGGCATATTCATTATCACAAAGTATAATAACTAGGGGTGCACCGAAATTTCGGCAGCCGAAAATATCGGCCGAAAATGCACCTAATCCACTTCGGCCGATATTGTTACATATCGGCCGAAAATATGGGGTGTGGGATTTGTCACCCACCATCTGCGGGCGGGCGCCGGGCGGGCGGTTTACTTTGTCACTGCATCTTAATTTTACCTTACAATCGTGAGGCTCCAGTAACTAACAACTCTGCAGGCAGAGCGGAGGGCGGCGTAACGTCACTTACTCACGTGACGCGCCTGCTCCGCCTCCTTCATTCATAAAGTGGGCGGAGCAGGTGCGTCACGTGAGTAAGTGACGTTACGCCGCCCTCCGCTCTGCCTGCAGAGTTGTTAGTTACTGGAGCCTCACGATTGTAAGGTAAAATTAAGATGCAGTGAGTGATGCTGTGAGCAGCAGGGCCGGGGCTGTTATGGGTAGGGGGATCGGTCTATGGCACTGCTATGGGGAGGGGGGATCTGTGCACTGCTATGGGGAGGGGGGATCTGTGCACTGCTATGGGGAGGGGGGATCTGTGCACTGTTATGGGGAAAGGGATCTGTGCACTGTTATGGGGAAAGGGATCTGTGCACTGTTATGGGGAAAGGGATCTGTGCACTGTTATGGGGAAAGGGATCTGTGCACTGTTATGGGGAAAGGGATCTGTGCACTGTTATGCCCATAACAGTGCACATATCCCCCCCTCCATAACAGAGCCACCCACAGATCCCCCTCTCCATAACAGCGCCACCCACAGATCCCCCTCTCCATAACAGTGCACAGATCCCCCTCTCCATAACAGCGCCACCCACAGATCCCCCTTTCCATAACAGCGCCACCCACAGATCCCCCTCTCCATAACAGCGCCACCCACAGATCCCCCTCTCCATAACAGCGCCACCCACAGATCCCCCTCTCCATAACAGCGCCACCCACAGATCCCCCTCTCCATAACAGCGCCACCCACAGATCCCCCTCTCCATAACAGAGCCACCCACAGATCCCCCTCTCCATAACAGCGCCACCCACAGATCCCCCTCTCCATAACAGCGCCACCCACAGATCCCCCTCTCCATAACAGCGCCACCCACAGATCCCCCTCTCCATAACAGCGCCACCCACAGATCCCCCTCTCCATAACAGCGCCACCCACAGATCCCCCTCTCCATAACAGCGCCACCCACAGATCCCCCTCTCCATAACAGCGCCACCCACAGATCCCCCTCTCCATAGCGCCACCCACAGATCCCCCTTTCCATAGCGCCACCCACAGATCCCCCTCTCCATAACAGCGCCACCCACAGATCCCCCTCTCCATAACAGCGCCACCCACAGATCCCCCTCTCCATAACAGCGCCACCCACAGATGAATTTCATTCATGAAAAAGAATTATTAATAAAATCATTAAAAAAAAAGTATTTTAAAAGTATTTGGGCAAAAAGGCAGTTTCGGTTTCGGTCAAGGGCATCCTGAATTTTCGGTTTCGGTTTCGGACCAGAATTTTCATTTCGGTGCACCCCTAATAATAACGCATGAGCTGTGCAGTGGCGGATCCAGAGCCTGGTCTCGGGAGGGGCACTTCCAGATTATTTTCTGTTCGCCGCCACAAAACAATGGTGCTTATAGAACAGACTACACAGTGTAGCGGTATACTGTATATTGTGTGCACAGTATAGGCTATATGTGTATAACATAAACATATTTCACATGAAAACTTACAATTACTTGGCTTGGCCCTTGGTGATCTCGGACACCACTTCAACACTTGGCTGGGGGGCTCAACGGAGCTGATGTGTTTTATCCTAATGAGAAAGATTTCATAATAAGGATTTGGAGAAGGGGCAGAGGAATAGCAGAGCAGGGAGAGGCTGGTGCTGCTACTAGGGGGTCATACCATGGGGGAGTAATAAAGCCCACCATAATAGCCCCCCAGTAGTAATAATTCTCCTTATAATGTGACAGTGCAAAAAATACCCCCTTGTAATGCCCCCAGTTGAGCTAATGTCCCCATAGTGCCCCCATAATGTGCCAGTATAAAATACCCCTATATAGTGCCCCCAGAAATGCCTCCATAGTGCTCCTCTCCCCCCTTCCTCCTAGTGCCCCCCATAATGTACCAGTATAAAATGCCCCAGTAGATGCCCTCAGTGTCCCCCATAATTTGCAAGTATAAAATACCCCTTCTTAGTGCCCCCCGCAGATGACCCCATAGTACTCCTCTCCCCCCTTCCTCATAGTACTGTACAGAGCCCCCCATATAAAACACCCCTTCTTTGTGGCCTCAGTAGATGCCCCTATAGTGCCCCCAATAATGTCCCCAATAATGTGTCAGTAATAGCCCCCCATCATGTGCCAGTAATAACAGCCCCCCCATCATGTGCCAGTAATAGCCCCCCATCATGTGCCAGTAATAACAGCCCCCCATCATGTGCCAGTTATAACAGCCCCCCATCATGTGCCAGTAATAACAGCCCCCCATCATGTGCCAGTAATAACAGCACCCCCATCATGTGCCAGTAATGACAGCCCCCCCTTGTGCCAGTAATGACAGCCCCCATTATGTGCCAGTAAGGACAGCCCCCCATTATGTGCCAGTAAGGACAGCCCCCCATTATGTGCCAGTAATGACAGACCCCCATTATGTGCCAGTAATGACAGACCCCCATTATGTGCCAGTAATGACAGACCCCCATTATGTGCCAGTAATGACAGCCCCCCCATTATGTGCCAGTAATGACAGCCCCCCCATTATGTGCCAGTAATGACAGCCCCCCCGTTATGTGCTAGTAATGACAGCCCCCCCCCCGTTATGTGCGTTATGTGCCAGTAATGACAGCCCCCCCCGTTATGTGCCAGTAATGACAGCCCCCCATCATGTGCCAGTAATAGCCCCCCCATCATGTGCCAGTAATAACAGCCCCCCCATCATGTGCCAGTAATGACAGCCCCCCCATTATGTGCCAGTAATGACCGCCCCCCCCGTTATGTGCCAGTAGCCAGAGACCGCCATTATGTGCCAGTAGCCACCAGTATTGTACACAAAAAAAATAAACACTTATACTTACCTCCTTGGCAGCGATGCGATGCAGGCCTCTTCCGGCCTGTGTCCCGCGCTGTATGGCTCAGGCGGCGAGATGACGTCATCGCGCCGCCTGCGCCGGCCTCTGGTAGGCTGCCGGCCTAGTGCCTGCAGCCTATCAGAGGAAGGGAAAGGGACACACCTCTCCCTCCCCTGCCTCAGCACAGTCATCTGTATCGCTGTCCTGACGACGGCGATACAGATGACTATGGAGATGAACGCTTCTACAATGGAAGCGTTCATCTCCCTGTGCCCCGATTTCCGGGGGGGGGGGCACTCCCCCCCCCCATGCGGACGCCCATGGGCTCAGGAGCTAGACAGGAACAGCGGATCCATCCTGTACTCTAGCTTTAGGTTGATAAGCGTAGAGCTTTTCAATCCAGAGTGCATTGGCCCAGGGGCATAGTTGGATGCCAGTTGGCAGGATATGTGATTGGCATGGTGCGTGTCACTCTGCCTTCTGCCAGTACACAGTGCACAGTAGGGTAGTAAGTTCTGCAAAAATATGAGGATAGCTAAAGTTGTCCAATGCTGCAGTGTAGGCTTGATCAAAGGTTTAATTAGCATAGGAGGGCAGATGCCAATCTGCTGGCATGTACCCTAACTTGCCAAGTGTACCTTTTATTTTGCCATAGTATTTAGATACATGGATAAGGTGGCATGTAAGGGGTTCAGTTAGTCAGACCTTATATAATAATCTTTTTGGCCCTTGATTTGTATGTGACTCCTCAGTCTAGGATGCTGGAAACTTGCTAAAGGAAGATTTTAAGAAGAGGAACATCACATGACCGGGTTCCCCCAGAGAGTCTGATCAATGCAACTTCAGAATGATAAATATATTACACACTTTCTCCTAAGGTGGGTCTGTGGGACCTGTTGGGTCTTTTACAACCTCTTTAGCAGCTTGCACTTATGGTGGATTCACAGAGGGGAACCTGCATTTGTCTTTCCAGCTCGTCATTACTCGAGTGCTCCCCGTTCCTCACACTAGAACTAGCCCTTTCAATCACCTCAAAGCTCCAGTTAAACCAGGATGCTGATTGCCTCTGTGTAAATATATCACATGGAAACACCCTTTAAGTAGAAGCCATTGTCTATAAAAAGAAATTTAAAGCCACGTCCGGAAAATACTCATTGGGCATACTAGCTCTGATACGTCGGGTCTATAAAGTGCTATTTTCTGGCTTCTTTATGGTGCCGTAAAAAGTTTTAGACTGAAGCTCATGGCTTTTGTAAACTTCAAATTGCGTTGGGTTTCCCCAAAAGGAATCTTGTTGAAAGCTGCGAGAGAATAATGCATAGACGGCGTTCTTGTACGAGACATGGAGATTGTCTGGCACACTCTCGGCTAACTCAACAGCTTCTATTACAGGGCACAGGAAGGCTGCATATATTAGCACACGGCTGTTGCGTGGAAGCTTTTGGAAAAATAAATTGTCCCTTCATTATGGAATGTAATCAATAGGAGCAGATTTACGTTATAGGTTGGTAAACTATAGTGAGAATACAATAGTGATAAAAGGCTGTATAAAGAGCAGGGAGCAACGGTCAAATGCTAATGAAATAGGATTGATGGGAAAGGGAGATTTTACTGTCTGAATATTAAGAATGCCCCTTAGGGCAGCAACATCTGTGCCTTCTCCGCGCCTCATAATAAAAATAACACAGGTTCTTATTTTGTTCCCTTGCTGGTTAAATAGAATTTGGATTTTAATTTGCTAGAATTGGTATACAATACATTTTAGAAATTAATATTTCAGATTTTGGATTTTTACCAATTTTTCATGCCAAATAGCAATACTAAAGCAGAGATGAGCGAATAGGGCTGAGCTGTAGCTAATTACAGTACCAGACATAACCCATAGTTAATGTTGAGCAAAGTATCCAAAGTGGACTTTGATCCGAATTTCAGGGAAAATTCGATTTAGCGCTCAGCCTAATCTCCTTGTGCTTCGTTGTAACGAATCAGTTTTACCTGAAAAATCATACTCTCCTCATCCATTTGAGCGCGAAGGGGCCACCGTGGCCATCTTGCCTGAAGATCCCGCGTGCAATCTCGTACACAGTGACTTATGATGTCACCATGCCCGCCAGCGTGATGATGTCATCATGCACCGTGTGAGATTTCACGCTGGATTCACAAGCAAGATGGCTGTGGCAGCCTTTTCGCGCTGAAAGGTAAGTGAGGTAAGTACAATTAATTATTTTTTTAAACTGATCAACCCCTGAAAGCCCTTAATATTCATCTCAGATGCCACGATCAGCAATGAACGCGGCATCTGAGCGGTTCAATGATGGGGAGGCGCAGTCGCTGTTCCCCGTCATTGCACCCACTACTTACAAATAAATGTTCTTCGTGACTAAGTAATTTGCTACAAAGCAAATTTTTAAGAACTTTGGTCATCTCTAACGATAGTAGTGCTGTGCAATGCTACACACCCCACAGCAGTCACAGTCCAGCCGTAGCAACTGCTTAAATAGGAGGCAAGATTGTGCAACCTGAAAGGGGTTGTCCAGTGGTATATACACTCACCTAAAGAATTATTAGGAACACCATCTAATACGGTGTTGGACCCCCTTTTGCCTTCAGAACTGCAAATTGTAGCCTCTTTTTCCTATTTGTAGTGGAGATGAGTGGTACCCGGTGGGGTCTTCTGCTGTTGTAGCCCATCCGCCTCAAGGTTGTGCGTGTTGTGGCTTCACAAATGCTTTGCTGCATACCTCGGTTGTAACGAGTGGTTATTTCAGTCAACATTGCTCTTCTATCAGCTTGAATCAGTCGGCCCATTCTCCTCTGACCTCTAGCATCCACAAGGCATTTTTGCCCACAGGACTGCCGCATACTGGATGTTTTTCCCTTTTCACACCATTCTTTGTAAACCCTAGAAATGGTTGTGCGTGAAAATCCCAGTAACTGAGCAGATTGTGAAATACTCAGACCGGCCCGTCTGCCACCAACAACCATGCCACGCTCAAAATTGCTTAAATTACTTTTCTTTCCCATTCTGACATTCAGTTTGGAGTTCAGGAGATTGTCTTGACCAGGGGCACAGCCCTAAGGCTGGGTTCACACCTGAGCGTTTTACAGCACGTTCCTACGCGCTGTAAAACGCTCAACAAGGAGAAACCAATGCTTCCCTATGGGAATGGTTCTCACCTGGGCGTTTTACAGCGCGTACGATCCCGCTGTAAAACGCCCGACGCTCAAACAAGTGCATGAGCGTTTTTTCGGGCGTTTGTCGCGCGTTCCCGTACATAGACTTTCGGGAACGCGCGACAATGTGTGTTTGCTTGTCTCTGTATGCGCGCTTGTAAACGCCCGTACAATCGCGCATACAGAGCGCTCCTTTCAGAACGCTCTGGTGTGAACCCAGCCTAAATGCATTGAAGCAACTGCCATGTGATTGGTTGACTAGATAATTGCATTAATGAGAAATAGAACAGGTGTTCCTAATAATTCTTTAGATGAGTGTATATATATATATTTTTTTAAATATGTATGGCTCAGAGTTGGGTTAAAAATTAAAAATAAACGAGCTATAATTACCCTCCTCACTAACCCCCCACCTCCATTGAATACCTGGTCCCCACTGCTCTCCACTTCCTGGTTCTGGCTCAACACACAGGAAATGCCAGGAAAGCCTCGCCCAGCAAATAACTGGCGGAGGCGGATCACTGCTGTGCTTAGTGATTGGCTGAGAAGGCATCTTTAGGCATTTCCTGCAATCTTGAGGGTACTCAGGGCAGTGCCCACAAGATCGTTATGACAGATGTATGCATCATAATGTGATGAACTAGCACCCGCTCATGACAGATTTATCAACTATGGATCATTAAAGTGTTGTCCTATCTTGGGCTTTTATGGCCTAAAATGGGATAGTAAGCGCCCGCCAGGGGAGGCATATTTATGGAAGTACAACGCTGTTTCTGTATCTCCCATAGCAGTGAACAAGAGCTAAGCAATCAGCGTAGCACAGCAAGCTACTCTGTTACCATAACTGTATGGGCAGCATGGTGGCTTACTGCAATGTGCCCATGAGTTCAACATATTCATGGCGATAATGGTGGTGGTGATTTACCAACGGCCTGCTTTTTTTTGCTTAAAGAGGACTTGTCAACTATTTGCATTCCCTATGTAATAACAACTCTGGTGCATCAATTTTTGTGACTATGTTGTGCCATCATTCTTCAATTTCTAGTAGAGGTTTATTAGTGCATTGCCAGCAGTCTGCAATAAAGGTCCACCCGGGTGTAACCATTAGGGAGAGTGGGGTCAATAGCGTCGGACTGTGCAGGGATGATAAAAAAAAAATGGCTGCACAACTTTACACATACAAACAATAGAGCTGAGAAATGGGGATCATTCTAATTTAAAGTGGTCTTATACCTACTATAAATGGCAAAATGGAAGCTCTTAGCGCACATTTTTGATCAAACGTGTGTCGGGCCCATCTACCAGGTGTCAAGGTGGCTTCCGCAGACGGGTACCTAACACAAATTTACCGCCTCTCTTGGACTTACCTAAGTCTACATTTTCAGGGCAGTGCAAGAGGTGGTATATTAGTGTTGGGTACCCGTCTGCGGAAGCCACCTTGATGCCTGGTAGATGGGCCCGACACACGTTTAATCAAAAATGTGCGCTAAGCGCTTCCATTTTGCCATTTATAGTAGGTATAATACCACTTTTAATTTAGAATAAACCCCATTTCTCAGCTCTATTGTTTGTGTGTGTAAAGTTGTGCAGACATTTTTTTTTTTTATCAACCATGTTTGCTTGATGGATATGCACCTGTGACTATGTATATGAATATGCTAGTCTAAATTTTCTTGTAGTAGACTGTGCAGGGAGTCACCCCGAACTAGTTACTTCCATCTGGACCTTCATTAAACCCTGCTAGTAATCTATTTATGACTTCTAGCAGGAATAATAAGAGAAGGACACAACATAGTCATAAGAATAGATGCTCCAGAATTGATATTACATGGGGAATAAAAGTAGTTACTAAAACAGACCTGTCAGGAGAGGGGACAGGTCCTTGTTAAGCCCAAAACAAGCGTGAAGCTAATGATAAATCCACTCCCCCCACCATTATCTCCATGCATATGGTGAACTTGTTGTTCCATTGCCGCTTTAGCCAGTAACCCACCATGCTGTCCATACAATCAAGCCAAAGATCAAGAAATAAAAATACTAAAATAACAAACAACATGATGGCAGCCGACTGTAAATCTACAATTTTTCACTAAAAAGCTAAGATACCATCTCCAATCTCTTTAAATGCTCTCCACGTCTACTGGTGATGTGTGACAACTATTATCATCATATAGATATTTTCCGAGTTACACTTAGGAGAGCGGGTGATGGATTTCATACTGATAGAGTCATCAATATCTTCATGCTGAACTCTTAGCTTAGAACAGCAAGCACAGCTGGCTAGTGTTATAAAATAGTCATCGGGAGATTTATAGCCATGTCGTCTACGAGAAGAGGGGCTAGCTTTAAGCAAATAACCATATATCTGGAGATATGTTTTTCTACAAATTTTAATGGATTGATCTTCATCAAAAAGAAGTTTCTGGATGAAATAGTTCTGCTCAGTCTGGATATGAGTTGTATTGTATGAGGTTGTTTAAAGGGTTTGTGAAGCGTCTTTTTTGCTGGGGTCACACCAACTAGGACATGGTAAATGGCTTGGTCCCAACGGTGGTTGAAGTCTATGCTTGATCTCAATTTAACTTTCATTTGTGTGTTTTTTTTTAACCCAGTATAACACTAGAAAAAGCAAAAATGAGTGTAAACCCTCATTAGCTGGGCTTCCCCAATAACTGGTGGGCACCTTATCCATAAGACCCACTGATCTACCATTCATCCACCTGACTAATGGCCATTTTCCTTGGGTTTCCAAGAAAGAAGCACATTTAATGTAATGTAGTAGCAAAACCATGCATTACATACATATTTGTTGAAAACGGGTAAGTTGAATTGTGTAGATTTTGTTGTTGTACATTATAATTTGAGGATTTTCATGCACTCCACAGTACAATAGAAGAAGGCATCTGCTGAAAGCGCAGCTGAAATGCTTCAGTTCTCCTAGGGTCATACATACTGATAAGAGTTGAAGAAATTGCTATGCTTTTGCTGTCTGTCAGTTATACTCCATGTAAAATGTTTTTCTATTTTCATTCACTACCTTTGAACCTTTGTAACATTCTTTCGAAGAAGCAGAGATGTATTCACAGTCACGTCAAGCTGTCATCAGTATGTGATGCCTTGATGTTCCACAACGAAAATGCGTGTCGACTCCATTTATACAAAAGTTCCATAGATATTGGTTTTGCCTTGTTGGTTTTTCAACCCAGCATGGCCTCCAAAAGTCTTGAACTTCTGTTCTTTAGTAGCGAGCCAGAATTGTAACAACATATTATCATCATTAGAGTTGATTTTCCCTTTTCATGCTTCTCATCGATGGTACTTGGAGAACATTTCACCTGTAGACAACCTGATTCTTCTTGTTATATACTGTAGTCAACCACTACTCTTACCATGTCACCAATTTCCCTTTGAGAACAAAAACCAGAGAAAAGCCCAGGCAGCACAGTGCTTGTCACCTCCGATCAGCTGTTTGAAGTGTCCAGTGAACGCTTCAGTCTCTTTCTAGGCCAGTGACCTCACATTCATTGGTCTACGAACAGCTCAGTCCCATTCAATTTAATGCGTCTGAGCTGCAATACCAAGCACAACCGCTATCCCACCGAAGTGCTAAGGTCTCTTCAATAGCTGATCTGCCAGGGTGCAGGGCGTCAGACCCCTACCGATCTTATATTGATGACCTATCCTGAGAGTAGGTCATCAATATCAGAATTTTGAAAACCCCTTTAACCAAATGAAAACCAAAGTGTAATAGGCAGGGAATTGGATGAATAGCAATACGTTTTAAAGATACTGGGCAAAGATACAGTAGGAAAAATGGATTCCATAAGCCCCAAAGATTTGCAGTTGGGATATCAACAGTGGAGAGTATGAGACTTGAAAATTAGGGCTCAAAGGTAAAGGCACAGCAGAGATGGGGGCACATCACAACAATCAAAATGGGCTCCCCAGTAATTTGCCACATTTTACCAACCCGAACTAGGCCCTCTAAACAACAGTTACCATAATACTGCTATAACAATGATTCCTACAGTCCTGATTAAAAGTTTAAGACCACTTGAAAAATGGCAAAAAAACATATTTAGCATGGCTGGATCTTAACAAGGTTCCAAGTAGAGCTTCAACATGCAACAAGAAGAAATGGGAGTGAGACAGAACATTTTTTGAGCATTCAATTTAATGAAAACAACGAATAAACTGAAACAGGCTGTTTTTCAGCTGATCAAAAGTTTAGGACCACACCTCCAAAAAATACCTAAACCCCCCCCCAAAACAGAAATCCAACTTCCAAACATGAACTCAGTAATGAGTAGCTCCGCCGTTATTGTTTATCACTTCAAAAATTAGTTTCGGCATGCTTGATGCAAGCGTTTCCATGAGGTGAGTGGGAACATTTCTCCAAGTGGTGAAGACGGCCGCACGAAGGCCATCTACTGTCTGGAACTGTTGTCCATTTTTGTAAACTTCCCTTGCCATCCATCCCCAAAGGTTCTCAATTGGATTTAGATCAGGGGAACACGCAGGATGGGCCAAAAGAGTGATGTTATTCTCCTGGAAGAAGTCCCTTGTCCTGCGGGCATTGTGTACTGTAGCGTTGTCCTGTTGAAAAACCCAGTCGTTACCACACAGACGAGGGCCCTCAGTCATGAGGAATGCTCTCTGCAACATCTGGACATAGCCAGCGGCCGTTTGACGCCCCTACACTTCCTGAAGCTCAATTGTTCCACTGAAGGAAAAAGGACCCCAGACCATTATGGCGCCCCCTCCACTGTGACCATAGAAAACATCTCAGGTGGGATCTGCTTGTCATGCCAGTAATGTTGGAAACCATCAGGACCATCAAGGTAAAAAAAATGCTCATCAGAGAATAAAACTTTCTTCCACCTTTCAATGTCCCATGTTTGGTGCTCTCTTGCAAAGTCCAAACGAGCAGTTCTGTGGCGTTCAAGGAGACGAGGTCTTTGAAGACGTTTTTTGTTTTTGAAGCCCTTCAGTCTCAGATGCCGTCTCATGGTTATGGGGCTGCAGTCAGCACCAGTAAGGGCCTTAATTTGGGTCGAGGATCGTCCAGTGTCTTGACGGACAGCCAATTGGATCCTCCGTCTCAGTGCTGGTGAAATTTTTTTGGGTCTTCCACTTGACTTTTTTGTTCCATAACCCTCAGGATCATTTAAGAAATTCCAAATGACTATCTTACTGCGTCCCACCTCAGCAGCCATGGCGCGCTGTGAGAGACCCTGCTTATGCAGTTCAACAACCCGACCACGTTCAAAAAGGGAGAGTTTTTTTTCCTTTGCCATCACAACGTGTGACTACCTGACAGAAAATGACAATGAATCCACATCTTTGCACAGATTTGGCCTTTTAAAGGCATGTGGTCCTAAACTTTTGATCAGCTGAAAAACAGCTTGTTTCAGTTTAATCGTTATTTTCTATTAATTGAATGCTCAAAAAATGTTTTGTCTCACTCTCATTTCTTCTTGTTGCATGTTGAAGCTCTACTTGGAACCTTGTTAAGATCCAGCCATGCTAAATATGATTTTTTGCCATTTTTCAAATGGTCTTAAACTTTTGATCAGGGCTGTATTTCCTTTCTCAGAGTAGGCGAGTCCTACAAAGGTTCTTGCCAGAAATTATATAACTGATTCTACATATCTTGTATATTGTAGTCAACCATTAGTATATTAGTAATACCTACTGTGCATGCATATACAGTGGATATAAAAAGTGTACACACCCCTGTTAAAATGTCAGGTTTCTGTGATGTAAAAAAAAAATGAGACAAAGATAAATCATTTCAGAACTTTTTCCACCTTTTATTGTGACCTATAAACTGTACAACTCAAAAGATTTCAGTTTGTTTTTCAATTTGGTAGAGGGAAGAAAAAAATATAAAAATAAAATAATATGGTTGCACACCCTTAAACTAATGCTTTGTTGAAGTACCTTTTGATTTTATTACAGCACTCAGTCTTTTTGGGTATGAGTCTATCAGCATGGCACATTTTGACTTGCCAAGATTTGACCACTCTTCTTTGCAAAAACACTCCAAATCTGTCAGATTGCGAGGGCATCTCCTGTGCACAGCCCTCTTCAGATCACCCCACAGATTTTCAATCGGATTCAGGTCTGGGTTCTGGCTGGGCCATTCCAAAACTTTAATCTTCTGGTGAAGCCATTCCTTTGTTGATGAAGTTCCTCTTCATGTTCAGCTTTCTAGCTTTGTGCCAATATTGACTGGTATTTGGAACTGTTCATCATTCCCTCTAGCTTAACTAAGGCCCCAGTTCCAGCTGAAGAAAAACAGCCCCTTGGCATGATGCTGCCACCACCACCATGCTTCACTGTGGGGATGGTGTTCTTTTGGTGATGTGCAGTGTTGTTTTTGCGCCAAACATATCTTTTGGAATTATGACCAAAACGTTCAACCTTGGTTTCATCAGACCATAACACCTTTTCCACATGCTTTTGGGAGTCTTCAGATGTGTTTTTGCAAAATGTAGCCTGGCTTGGATGTTTTTCTTGGTAAGAGAAGTCTTTTGTCTTGCCACTCTACCCCATAGCCCAGACATATGAAGAATACAGGAGATTGTTATCACATGTACCACACAGCCAGTACTTGCCAGATATTCCTGCAGCTCCTTTAATGTTGCTGTAGGCCTCTTGGTCCCTCCCAGACCAGTTTTCTTCTCGTCTTTTCATCAATTTTGGAGGGACGTCCAGTTCTTGGTAATGTCACTGTTGTGCCATATTTTCTCCACTTGATGATGACTGTCTTTACTGTGTTCCATGGTAGATCTAATGCCTTGGAAATTCTTTTGTCCCCTTCTCCTGACTGATACCTTCTAACAATGAGATCCCTCTGATGGACCGTGGCTTTTGCTGTGGGATGCAACTAGAGCAGCTGAGCTTTATCTGGGGTTAATCAGAAGCAGTTTACATGATGGCAGGTGTATGCTGACTCCTATTTAACATGATTTTGAATGTGATTGCTTAATTCTGAACACGGCTACATTCCCAGTTATAAGCGGGTGTGCACACTTATGCAACCACATTATTTTTTTTTTGTTTTGTTTTCTTCCCTCCAGCAGATTTCAGTTTGTTTTTCAATTGAGTTGTACAGTTTATAGGTCACATTAAAGGTGGAAAAAGTTCTGAAATGATTTATCTTTGTCTCATTTTTTTTACAGCACAGAAACCTGACATTTTAACAGGGGTGTGTGGACTTTTTATATCCACTGTATATATCATATTGCAGATCAGTTTCTGAATTCATTCACTTTGTTGGAATTTCCCACAAATCCCAGGAACACAGATCTGCATGGTGTCATTTGTAGAGCAGATTAATCATTTATAATTACATGTAGAGATGAGCGAATCGAAGTTGACGAAGTGGAATTCGATCCAAATATCAGAATTTGTTTTGCACCGAATCCAAATTTCCTCACACTTCGTGGTAACGAATCACATTTTTTCCTAAAATGGCTGCTGCACGTGTTAGGAGCAAGTAACTCTGGGAATGAGGGATCACCCACAATGCCATGCATGCAGCCAATCAGCAGCCAGACAGCCCTGTGATGTCACAGCCCTATAAATAGTCTCAGCCATCTTGGATTCAGCCATTTTTCCAGTGTACTTAGTGTAGGGAGAGACGTCAGCAGGCGCTAGGGACAGTGGTAGAAAAGACTTTAAAACTTATTTTGCTGTATAGAAGTTCAGGGAAAGGATAGGGAGGAATCATTCCACAGTATTGAAGCAGAACAGGGTTTAGTCTGGGAGGTTACAGCCTGGGTAATAGGAACAATCCTATTACACCTTGCTGCACTGACTGGGGATCCAAATTGCCATTATACAGCTCTGTAATTCCAGCAAACTGTTCTTGTTATTGGGGTGCAAGTGCTGTTTGATACAGCCATTAACAGGGTTTATTACAAGGAAATATTTCTACGTCTTATTTGCCCTTGTGCGGTGCAGTTATATGTTCTAAAGCATTTTTTGGCTTGTATTAGTGGAAAAAAAGGGCTTATTAGCCGTTGTGTGGTCAAGTAAGAAAATAACAGCCCTTTTTGGCGTGTATTAGTGGCAAATAAATTATATATTTGCCATTCATCGGTGCAGTTCTAAAGCCTTTTGTGGCGTGTATAAGTGGAAAAAAGTAAGGGCCTATTTGCTGTTCAGCTGTGCAGTTATATGTTCTAAAGCCTTCTTTGGTGTGTATTAGTGGAAAAAAAAGGGCTTGTTAGCCGTTGTGTGGTGAAGTGAGAAAATTATAGACACTTTTGGGTGTTTTAATATCCTTTTTAAAAGTGGGATTTGAATAAAATCAAAATTAGGCCGCACTGCTGTGTGAGGTTCCCCGGATGGGTGCTCTCAGCCAACAGATTCACCCAATCTATAAGCTAAACTAATATATCAAAGAAAGGGCTGGGCACTCTCTATATCTGGAGTGAGTGGTACTTTATTGCATAAAATCTAGTGATTTATAATTAATACTCCTAAAATTACAATTAAATCAATAACATGTCTGGCCAGACTAAAACGTAACAAGCAATAACTTAGACCATGCTAAAACAATCCTAAACAGATTTCTCCTGTAAAACTTATTTGTTAGTTTTCAATCCAATGTCCAGAATTTCACATAAATAAATAATCGCATGATTTTAAAATGACATTAAATATTCGAGATTTTCCTTTAGAACTTGTTTGTTAATATTTTGATCCAGTGTCCAGAATTTTACATAAATAATCGTGAAATATTCGAGATTGCTCCGAATTTTCTTATATAATTTATAGTCTGTTAGTGAACAAATCGAGAAATGTCTTACAGTATATTCGAATATCAAAATATTAACAAACAAGTTCTATAGGAGAATCTCGAATATTTAATGTCATTCTAAAATCATGCGATTATTTATGTGAAATTCTGGACATTGGATTGAAAACTAACAAATAAGTTTTATAGGAGAAATCTGTTTAGGATTGTTTTAGCATGGTCTAAGTTATTGCTTGTTACGTTTTACTCTGGCCAGACATGTTACTGATTTAATTGTAATTTTAGGAGTATTAATTATAATCACTAGATTTTATGCAATAAAGTACCACTCACTCCAGATATAGAGCGTGCCCAGCCCTTTCTTTGATATATTAATTTCCTTTTTATTTACTTATTTGATCTAACAGTATGTCAGACAGAGAAGTGCCAGGCCTTGAACAGGGGAGTGGCAGAGGCCTAAATGTTTCTGGCTCATGTCGCAGCAGAGTAAGGGGGCATGCAGGGTCGGAGCCACCACCCGGCAAACCCGGGCAAGTGCCGGGGCCCCCTGCTCCTGGGGGGGCCCACTGTGCCCGCTCACTCCTGCAGCTGTGTCCTGCCTGTTTTGAATTCTAGGGCAGCTTACCCCAGCAATGCAGACAATTTTCGCCATGTGCACTGCTGGGGTAAGCGGCCCCCAGAACTCAGAACAGGGTAGATGGAGTTGTTTCGGTAGCTGATCGATCCTATGCTAGAATGTAGTTGTTAGAAGGAGGTCTGTGACATCACTGGTCACATGCTCCTTCATAGTCACATGACAAACCCTGACGGCAGCAGCAGCTTGTGGAAGGAGGAGGAGGGGCTGTGCCTGCCTGCAAGATGGAGAGTGAGGTAGGATGTGCTGCTGGAGAACCAGAACTTGTGAGGGGCAGCATATGGAGCTCATATATGAGGGGGCAGGGGGAGCACTCGGGCAGTGGGGTTCAAGTGCAGCGTACTCAAGTTGTGTGTAATAGGTGTTTCTGGGTGATGTAGTGCAATATACACTAACCTGGTACAGCTGACTCTCTGCAAGGGCAGGTATAGGTAGAAATAGTTCGTGGCGCCAGTGCCAAGTAAACGGTGGCACGCCGTTTGCGGATGCAGGAATAAATTGAGGAAACGTAGTATTAAAACAGAACTCCAACTTTAGTAGTTTTCAAGCAGAGACAATATTGGAATCGCAGTTTCTTTGGCATACAGTCGATTTTGCAATTCGGTCGATGCAGGCAATTCAGTTACAGCAAGGTGATTACAGAGTGTTGAACACAGGACTTGCAGCACAGGAGCTTGCACTCTAATTCTGTCTGATCCTGGAATATAGCATATCTTCACCAAGGCCCATTAACCTAGTTCTGGCTTTATATCCTTGGCTATAGCTTTATAAGTACCTCCTCTGTATTTCTGAGTACCTCTTGCTTTCCTGATCTTTGCTTCTCTGTCTCTCTCAGCTTCTGGACACTTCCTCAGGCTCTAGAAACTTCTGAGCTGTGGTCTAGACTGACTTTTGCTTCCCTGTCTGGCCTTATATAAACTAGGGCTCTCTAGCTCCCTCTAGTGACCAGAAGCTGGAATGACACCCCTGCAGGCCTGTACATGCAAGTTTCACAGCAACAGGGAAACACATAGCATTGCATTACATGACATTTTATAAAACTGACATATACCAACTTCTCCATAACTAAGGAGGGACGACAGCACACCAAGTGACACTTTGGTAGTGACGGGTATTACAGTCCCCGTACACTACATACCCCACTGCTTTAAGCTGAGTACGACCTCGTACTCCATCATGGGTCGCCCAACTGGAATCTCTACCTGAAATAGAAAATAGAGACATGCAGGCATACATACATGTAATTCATCTGCATTTACATTTACATCAGGTCCAATTGGCAAAAGTGAAGGGTAGTGACAAGGGGCGTCGTTCTCTTCTCTCAGGATAGTGAATGGAACGGGGGCGCTGACCTGGCACAGCGTAACATTATAACCAGGATAGTCCATGACAATGAATAAGTCCATGATAGAACAGCAAAATAACGGAACTACCCAGGAGTTTCCCGTGGGTGTATCACAGGCAAGGGCTCACGTGGAGGAGTCCATTCTTGCGCACAAATGTCAAGTAAGGTATTGCCCGTGGCAACTGTTTGGGAGGAGACACCACCAGAATAATCAAAGTCTCCTAAACGGACTGGCGGGCGTCCCCTGGTCATCCGGGTAGACCTTCTCAACACAGGGGTCTCCTCTTCCCTTAGCAACGAGGTAGAAGGGAGAGGAGCAACAGGAGGGTCTCCATCCGTGAGACCTCGGTCAGGAACAACTGGAACAACAGGAACAACAATATCCACTACAGGGGGAACTGGATCCAGGGCATCTTGAACCGGCTCTTCTGGAGGTGAAACTACAGTAGGTGCTGGAGCAGGCACCAGCAAGTTCAACCACGGTGTCAGAAGCCAATGCATGGGATCAGCGTCATACCTGAGATTACTGACAGCCTGCATAGGATCCTCGGGCGGTATTGCTGACTCTGACACAGGATATTCAGATCCGGAACTCTCGGCACTAGGTTCTGGTGTCAGGCAGAGCTTCAACCGGTTTCGGTGTACAATTTGGGATCCCTTGTCTTCCCGGGTGATCTCATAAGTGTGAGTTCCAACATTTGGGATTGCAGTGACAACATAGGGACTTCGCTCCCACTTACTGTCCAATTTGCTGGTACGACGGTTATTCTTTAACCATACCACGGCCCCTATGGTCAAGGGTTCTGCATGGGCTGCCTGATCATAGTCTCTCTGCTGTCGGTCTCTAGCAAGGTCCATACGTTCCTGAACAATGGCTTTGGCTGCATCTAATCGCCTTTGGTGCTCAGCAACCCAGTCGGTGTTAGGTAATGGGTTAATGCAATCAGGCACATGTATGTCCAATGAATGATCAGCAGGCAATGTCCCTTGGCGCCCAAACATCAAGTAAAAAGGGGTATACCCGGTGGAACAATGTATGGTATGATTGTATGTGAACATGAGCTGTGGCAACAGACTGGGCCAATCTCCTCTGTTTTCAGGAGGCACGGCCCTCAGCATCTCTATCAAGGTCTGATTCATTTTTTCACATAATCCGTTACCTTGAGGATGGTAGGCCGTCGTCCGGATCTTCTTACAGTTGTGTAAGCGGCACAGTTCATGGAACAGATGGGACTCAAAAGCAGGTCCTTGATCGGTGAGGATCTTTTCTGGACATCCATAGGGCAGGAGAAAGTGCTTCCAGAACATTTCGGCTGTAGTCTTGGCTGTCTGGTCTCTCACAGGCACTGCTACAACAAACTTTGTGAAATGGTCAATAATAGTCATGGCATAAGCATACCCTGAGCGACTAGGCTCCAGTTTCACATGGTCGATGGCGACAAGTTCAAGAGGACGGGTACTTACAATGGGTCTCAGTGGTGCCCTCTGATCATGGTGCTCACTTCGTTTCAAGGCACAGGCTACACACTCTCGACACCACTTCTCCATGTCTTCTCTCATGCCTACCCAGTAAAACCGCTGGCGAATAGTAGCTTCAGTCTTTTGGACCCCAAAGTGACCGGATTGATTGTGGTACATCTCCAACACCATACCTGCATCTCGTCGGGGTATGAGAATCTGGTGTACTCTCTCGTTGGACACTGGGTCGAGGCTTCTCCGTAGCAATAGGCCCTTTTGTATGAAGAGTTGATGGCGCTGTCTCCACAATTTGATGAGCTCAGGATCTGCACTCTTACGCCGGATCCTCTCAGGGGCTCTGCCACTAGTAATGAAGTCCAACAACTCACCCAGCACTCTACTTTCAGACTGTAGTTTCACCCACCTTTCTTCTTTAGGTTCAGGCCTACTGGAGGGTGAAGGAACTGCAGCTCTGTTATTGGTAGCTTGAGCCTGATCCTGTTGAGCAAATTTGTTATAGAAAGCCGGCATCTCTACATCTTCCCAAGCATCTCGCACATCATCAGGAGCTGTCTCTGTGGGAAGCCTGGATAAAGCATCAGCGTTATCATTAGTACGTCCAGCACGATACTTTACAGAGAAATTATAGTTGGCAAGGCGAGAGGCCCATCTCTGCTCCAAGGCCCCCAACTTAGCTGTGTTTAGATGTGCCAGAGGGTTATTGTCAGTGAATGCAATGAACGGGGTGGTGGCTAGATAATCCTTGAATTTTTCTGTCACCGCCCACACTAATGCCAGGAACTCTAGTTTGAAGGAACTATAATTCTGGTCATTTTTCTCAGCTCCTTTCAGGGAGCGGCTTGCATATGCTATCACTCTCTTTTCCCTCTTGGATCTGGGCTAACACAGCTCCCAGGCCTCGCTTGCTAGCATCAGTATAGAGATGGAAGGGCTTGCTATAATCTGGATAACCTAACACTGGAGGCTCGGTCAGTTTCTTTTTTAGCAATTGGAACGCTATCTCAATTTTCTCATTCCACTCAATGGGCACAGGAGTTCTAGGACTCTTTTTGGGTTGCCCCCTCAAGAGCTCCTGGATAGGATCAGCTATTTGAGCAAAATGGGGGATAAAACGTCTATAGTAGCCGGCAAAACCCAGGAAACTCCTCACCTCTTTGACAGTAGTAGGAACCGGCCAATTACGGACAGCTGCTAATTTATCAGGGTCAGGTTGCACTCCCTCTCCGCTTACCACATGCCCCAGGTATCTTACTGCAGGTTTGAGCAGGTGACACTTGGATGGCTTTACCTTCAAGCCATATTTGATAAGGATTTCAAATACTTCTGCCAAATGTTTCAGATGGTCTTCATATGTTTTTGAATACACAATGACGTCATCTAGATACAGCAGCACTGTTTCGAAGTTTTTGTGACCCAAACACCGCTCCATTAATCTCTGGAAAGTTCCTGGGGCATTACATAGCCCGAACGGCATACAATTGAATTCGAACAGGCCCATGGGAGTAGTGAAGGCAGTCTTTTCTCTATCTGCAGGGGCCATGGGTACTTGCCAGTAGCCACTGGTCAAGTCCAATGTGGAGAAATAGGCAGAGGAGCCCAGAGCAGTTAGTGACTCCTCAATGCGTGGCAGTGGGTATGCATCTTTGTGGGTTATTTGATTAATTTTCCTATAATCCACACAGAAACGGATACCACCGTCCTTCTTCTTTACAAGGACCAGGGGTGCAGCCCACGGACTTCGGCTGTCCCGGATTACATTAGAGTCCTTCATCTCTTGGATCATTTCCTTTACAGTCTGATATGAAGTAGGCGGTAAAGGTCTGTACCTCTCCTTGATAGGAGGATGAGAGCCAGTAGGTATAGTGTGTTGTATGGCACTCACCTCTCCATAATCAGTGGCATGCTTACTGAAGGCCTGGTGGTGCTCCTTGACAAGCTGTATAATCCCTTCTTGTTGTTGTTGGGGGGTAGTCTCGTCCCCGACATGGAGCTCCTCCCACCAGGGCACTTGTGGCTGGGTCACCGGCGAGCATCCGCTGTCTGCAGCTGGCGGCTTTTCTGTCACTGGAAGATGAATGATGTCTTGGAAGGACACCTGGGACAGCTGGGCAACAGGGCAATGCTTAGTAAGCGCAACAGGATGATTACTCAGGTTAATCAGACGGACAGGTACTTTACCTTGGGAGACGTTCACCAGGCACTTGGCAGCTCTCACATAAGGATAATCCTCCATCTGGATTGGTTCCACCAGGGCTGGATAATCTCGGCCTTCGACTCCCAGGACAGCACGACACCACAAAAGAGTTTGAGAATTAGGAGGCAAAGTCACAGGCTTAATATCACGGATCCTGGCAGTACAAATTTCTCCTTTCCCATTAGCAAACCTCTGCTGGGCACTTAACACAATGATAGTCTTTTGAATCACCCTCCTGGATGCAGAGGAAGCAGTGGGCAAAGTCTGATGTAATACAGCAAGTATTTCTGAATAACAGTTTTTGAAGACATTGGTGCCTAGAATGACAGGATGTCCTCCTCTGTCACCGGCCTGTACTACGATCACTCCCTGTTGAGGCAGGGTTACTTCTCCCACCTGCAGGGTGGGTTCCCAGTATCCATGAACCTTTACTGGTTTGCCATTGCTGGCGATAATTTCCACCCAGGAGTCAGGCGGTTGGGTCAACTGGTTGGTGTCCCAGAACTTTTCAAATGCAGGCAGCTGAATAGTAGTGACCTGAGACCCAGTATCTAATAGGGCTTCAAAGGGGATCCCGTTGATCTCTATATTGATTTTAGGATGGTATCCTACATAACGTGGCATCCAATTTGGATCCTCTGGACCTAGTGTTCTACCTCCCGAGGGGTGGTCCTCAGCCTCAGGGGTTGCCCGTTTAACTGCCAGCACGTGGATTCTGTGTGTCCCAGCTTTTTGCAGTATGTACACACGGGCTTCTTGCGACCTCTATTACGCCTCCCAGGATCCCTGGGGTGAGTCTCTTGGTAAGGAGGTGGGAACGGCCTAGGAGATGACAGGAACTCTTCTTCTGTCATTATGGGTTTTTCCCACTCCTCTATTTTTCTGCACACCTTCTCTAGACTTTTAGTGAGGTGATTTACTTGCTCTGTCAGCATGGCAATAGTATCAGTAGCTGACACTTGAACAGCTTGGCCGGCCTCAGCTCGGTTAGTGACAAGCGGTTTTGGCTTGCAGGCTGATGACTCAGATAGGGCGCTCAACTCAGGAGATACTGTGGACCCCAGAATTTTTATAGCCAGTTCTTTAAAGTCCAGAAAGGCACTGTTAGGGTGCTGGGCGGACAGCATCTTTAACTGGGTCCTTATTTGTTCACTAGACACCCCGTTGATAAATTGTTCCCTCAGGGTCTGGTCCCGGTTATCAGCCTCTTTGGGATCTATCTGGATTACAGCCCCTAAAGCCTCCTGAAGTGATAGGGCATAGTCACGGAGGGACTCACCGGGCTTCTGTCTCTTGCCAAAGAAGTGCATCTTTATCTCTGAGGCAGTCCTAGTTTCAAAAGTGGCTCTGAGGCGGGTGAAGATCTGTTCTAGAGTACTCCGCTCAGTAGCAGGCCATGATAACACTTCCCTGCGGGCAGCCCCCTCCAGTTGCGCCAGCATGATTTCCATTTGCTGGTCGGCATTTATAGGGTATAATCGGAATAGTGCCAGCAACTTTTCTTCAAAGTCCCGTAGGGTATGGGTCTCTCCCCTGTAGCGAGGGAACCATGGAGCCCCGAAATAATAAGGCATGGTAAAGGGCATCATGCTAGGGGCTGTAGGGTGATCAGGAGCCGCAAGCTCTCCTGGGGCCGGCTGCTCAGGCACTCCTGGCTCTGACATGGTAGTCTATTGAGAGGTGGCCGCTGGCGACTAAAGAGGCCGGTACACTCCCCTTCCCTCCGGTTACAAGTGCTTACCGGTATCGCCGGGCTTGCGCAGGTCCAGTCTCGCGAGGTTCCGGACGTCCTGAGCACCCGATGACGCAGGAGAAGCAGGGCCGCGGCGGTGCGATGATCAAGAGGGACGGGACTCTCTGTGTCTTTGCAGGGATCCGCCCACGAAAGTCCTCAGCGGCGCGGGAAACTTTACTCCAGGCAGCCGGTGGCCATCTTTAGCAAAACGCTGTCCATTCACTGACAGCAAGCAGGATTGCAAAAAGTCCACAAAACCACATTCCAATGCGGCGGTTTTCTTCCTCTGTGCAGCGCAACACTGCACAGCGCTTTTTAGAGTTTTTTGGTACACTTTGGGTATGATTTTCAGTCCACAAAGTCCACTTGCAATAAACAGGCAATTTGTCACTTTGGTCACAGGGCAACTGTATAAGGCACAAAGTTCACGCTTCTTGCACTAGAAAGCGTGCGTATCCTGTTCGTGACGCCAAAAGAGAGGTGCAGCGTACTCAAGTTGTGTGTAATAGGTGTTTCTGGGTGATGTAGTGCAATATACACTAACCTGGTACAGCTGACTCTCTGCAAGGGCAGGTATAGGTAGAAATAGTTTGTGGCGCCAGTGCCAAGTAAACGGTGGCACGCCGTTTGCGGATGCAGGAATAAATTGAGGAAACGTAGTATTAAAACAGAACTCCAACTTTAGTAGTTTTCAAGCAGAGACAATATTGGAATCGCAGTTCATTGGCATACAGTCGATTTTGCAATTCGGTCGATGCAGGCAATTCAGTTACAGCAAGGTGATTACAGAGTGTTGAACACAGGACTTGCAGCACAGGAGCTTGCACTCTAATTCTGTCTGATCCTGGAATATAGCATATCTTCACCAAGGCCCATTAACCTAGTTCTGGCTTTATATCCTTGGCTATAGCTTTAATAAGTACCTCCTCTGTATTTCTGAGTACCTCTTGCTTTCCTGATCTTTGCTTCTCTGTCTCTCTCAGCTTCTGGACACTTCCTCAGGCTCTAGAAACTTCTGAGCTGTGGTCTAGACCAGTGGTGGGCAACCTTTTTTTTCAACTGAGCCAAATCTCGCCAAAACCACGATTGAAATTTATTTTGAGAGCCACATTTTTAAAACCGAAAATACATAGGATGGTACACTGTTTTTAGTTTCAATAAGTTTTTATTGAGAATATTGTGCATGCAAGTATCCACATAGGTCGGGTACTGTGGGACTCTTTGCACCGGCCCTGTCACGTGGACGTGACCAGAGCCTGTGCAAGGATTTTTTGGCAACACAAGCGAAGCTACATCTCGGTGACCCCCTTCTCCCACCGCCCCGCCCGCAGCTCACCTGGTCCTGGTTCTGTCTGCAGCAGCTGGCTTCTCCTCTGTGTGGTCCTGATATCTTCGATCTGGTTTGAGGACTGTACTTTTCGCCCTATAAGATGCACATAGGTTTTAGAGGAGTATAATCAGAAACAATATTTTCCATTATACCTCAGGTCAGACCACCAATCAGACCCCCAATGTTAATCATACCTCAGATCAGCCCCCTATATCAGCAGTCAGCACCCCATCCATCATGCCCATGTCAGCCCCCATCCATCATGCCCCCATGTCAGCCGTCATGCCCCTATGTCAGCCGTCAGCCCCCCATGTCAGCACCCCATCTATCATGCCCATGTCAGCCGTCAGCACCCCATCCATCATGCCATGTCAGCCGTCAGCACCCCATCCATCATGCCCATGTCAGCCGTCAGCACCCCATCCATCATGCCCATGTCAGCCGTCAGCACCCCATCATGCCCATGTCAGCCCCCATCCATCATTACCCCCCATGTCAGCCATCAGCCCCCCATGTCAGCCATCATGCCCCCCATGTCAGCCGTCAGCACCCCATCCATCATGCCCATGTCAGCTGTCAGCCCCCATCCATCATGCCCCCCATGTCAGCCGTCATGCCCCTATGTCAGCCGTCAGCACCCCATGTCAGCCGTCAGCCATCAGCCCCCCATGTCAGCCCTCCATCCATCATGTCCATGTCAGCCGTCAGCCCCCCTCCATCATGCCCCCCATGTCAGCCATCATGACCTTATGTCAGCCGTCAGCCCCCCATGTCAGCACCCCATCCATCATGCCCATGTCAGCCGTCAGCACCCCATCTATCATGCCCATGTCAGCCATCAGCACCCCATCATGCCCATGTCAGCCCCCATCCATCATTACCCCCCATGTCAGCCATCAGCCCCCCATGTCAGCCATCATGCCCCCCATGTCAGCCGTCAGCACCCCATCCATCATGCCCATGTCAGCTGTCAGCCCCCATCCATCATGCCCCCCATGTCAGCCGTCATGCCCCTATGTCAGCCGTCAGCACCCCATGTCAGCCGTCAGCCATCAGCCCCCCATGTCAGCACTCCATCCATCATGCCCATGTCAGCCGTCAGCACCCCATCCATCATGCCCATGTCAGCCGTCAGCACCCCATCCATCATGCCCATGTCAGCCGTCAGCACCCCATCATGCCCATGTCAGCCCCCATCCATCATTACCCCCCATGTCAGCCATCAGCCCCCCATGTCAGCCATCATGCCCCCCATGTCAGCCGTCAGCACCCCATCCATCATGCCCATGTCAGCTGTCAGCCCCCATCCATCATGCCCCCCATGTCAGCCGTCATGCCCCTATGTCAGCCGTCAGCACCCCATGTCAGCCGTCAGCCATCAGCCCCCCATGTCAGCACTCCATCCATCATGTCCATGTCAGCCGTCAGCCCCCATCCATCATGCCCCCCATGTCAGCCATCATGACCTTATGTCAGCCGTCAGCCCCCCATGTCAGCACCCCATCCATCATGCCCATGTCAGCCGTCAGCACCCCATCCATCATGCCCATGTCAGCCGTCAGCACCCATCCATCATTACTCCCATGTCAGCCATCATGCCCCCCATGACAGCCGTCAGCCCCCATCCATTATGCTCCCTAATGGGGGACAATGTTGGAGTCTGCACCATCGGGGGGGGTGACATGATGAGGGACAATGTTGAAGTCGGTACCTGATATATCACTGGGGTCTGGCTGGAGTGGGGTCGGTCTGGTCCTGGCTCCAATCTCAGCTGGCTCTGCCTTAAGGTGTCTTCTCCAGAGTCCAGACTAGAGTCCAGCAGGGTCGGCCAAGTTCCAACAAGTCGTGCCTCAGTGTTTACTCTGTGACTGTGTTCTTCTGCTGCCAGCCTGGAGGGGCAGCTTTTACAGGTCATAGCAGACAGAGCAGCTCCGCCTCCTCGCCTCCCTCCGCCGCGGCCCCACTGACAGTCAGTGACGCCTCCTTTGGCCTGAGCGCCGCACGGCACACATGTAGGCAGGACAGCCGCAGGCTGCCGCCCCCGAGAGGAGGGAGGGGAGCGGGCGCCGGGCACACAGAACAGTGCTCCAGACTAAAAAAAAATTCCAAGTAGCCATTGGCTCCTGAACTGAAAAATTTAGGAGCCAAATCAAATTTTTAGTTGCCAAATCGAAACTGAATCAAAATTTTGGTATCGTGACAACGCTACGCCGATCAGATCGGCGTAGGGTTGTTTTGAAACCAAAATTTTGATTCGCTTTCGTCACCATAAAAAAGTATTGTGATACTCAATACCGTGCAAAAAAAAAAAACAACAAAAAAAGCTGTGTGCATTTCGCATTTTATGAAACATTCGGCCCATAATAGAACAGTCCTATGCTATTTTTTGGGGTGACAAGGTGACTAAAAAGGCTATGTAATATGTTTATTTATTTATTGTTTATATATTTTATATGTAAAATTGGGAAAGGGGGGATTTAAACTTAATATTTTAAAGTACTTTCACATTAGCGTTTTTCATTTCCGGCACTGAGTTCCGTCACAGGGGCTCTATACCGGAAAATAACTGATCAGTTTTATCCCCATGCATTCTGAATGGAGAGTAATCCGTTCAGGATGCATCAGGATGTCTTCAGTTCAGTCATTTTGACTGATCAGGCAAAAGATAAAACCGTAGCATGCTACGGTTTTATCTCCGGCGAAAAAAAATGAAGATTTGCCTGAATGCCGGCTCCGGCATTTTTCCCCATAGGAATGTATTAGTGCTGGATCCGGCATTCAAAATACCGGAATGCACCCGCACTAAATCCGGACCCATTCACTTCTATGGGGCTGTGCACATGAGCGGTGATTTTCACACATCACTTGTGCGTTGCGTGAAAATCGCAGCATGCTCTGTTGTGCGTTTTTCGCGCAACGCAGGCCCCATAGAAGTTAATGGGGCTGTGTGAAAATCGCAAGCAAGTGCGATTTTCACGCATGGTTCCTAGGATGAAAGTCTATTCACTGTATTATTTTCCCTTATAACATGGTTATAAGGGAAAATAATAGCATTCTGAATACAGAATGCTTAGTACAAGGTCAATATAATAAACATTGGTGGCGCAGTGCGCCCCCCCATCACCCCAATATAATAAACATTGGTGGTGCAGTGCGCCCCCCTCAATATAATAAACATTGGTGGCGCAGTGCGCCCCCCCCCATCACCCAATATAATAAACATTGGTGGCGCAGTGCGCCCCCCCTCAATATAATAAACATTGGTGGCGCAGTGCGCCCCCCCATCACCCCAATATAATAAACATTGGTGGCGCAGTGCGCCCCCCCTCAATATAATAAACATTGGTGGCGCAGTGCGCCCCCCCCATCACCCCAGTATAATAAACATTGGTGGCGCAGTGCGCCCCCCCCATCACCCCCAATATAATAAACATTGGTGGCGCAGTGCGCCCCCCCAACACCCCAGTATAATAAACATGGTGGCGCAGTGCGCCCCCCCCATCACCCCAATATAATAAACATTGGTGGCGCAGTGCGCCCCCCCTCAATATAATAAACATTGGTGGCGCAGTGGGCAGTGCCAATGAGGGTTAAAAAATAAAAAATAATTAACTCACCTCCTCCAATTGATCGTCTCCTGTTCTTACTTCTTTCTAGTTTCTTCAGGACGCAGGACCTGTGGTGACATCACTGTGCTCATCACATGATCCATCACCATGGTAATGGGCCATGTGATGAGCTCAGTGACGTCACCACAGGTCCTGAAGAAACTAGAAAGAAGTAAGAACAGGAGACCGGCAGCTACCTGATCAACTGGAGGAGGTGAGTTAATTTTCTTTTATTATTTTTAACCCTCATTGGCACTTCCCACTGTGCCACCAACGTTTATTATACTGGGGAGGGGGGGCGCACTGTGCCACCAACGTTTATTATACTGGGGGGGGGGGGGCGCACTGTGCCACCAACGTTTATTATACTGGGGGGGGGGGGGTGGCGCACTGTGCCACCAACGTTTATTATACTGGGGGGGGGGGGCACTGTGCCACCAACGTTTATTATACTGGGGGGGGGGGGGGCACTGTGCCACCAACGTTCTTATACAAATACAGGAGGCAGGGTGCCGGAATCAAATAGCCGGCACCCACCTTTGTGACAGGGAGCTGCGATCAGCGGCAGTTAACCCCTCAGGTACCGCACCTGAAGGGTTAACTCAACTGCAGCGGATCGCAGCTCCCTGTCACAGAGGTCGGGTGCCGGCTATTTGATTCCGGCACCCGCCTCCTGTATTTGTATTAACAGGTCAGTTTTCTTCATTGGTGGCGCAGTGGCCACAGCCCCTCCCCTCCTCCTCCTGCCTCTTCTTATTGGCAGCGGCGGGGACAGCAGCAGCACAGGGGGGAGGGAGAGACTCCTCCTGCGCTGCTGAGAACGATCATCTCCTGTGCCCGCCGCTGTATTGAGCAGAGCTGCGGCGGCGGGTCTAGTCGCTAATGGCATCTGGAGCCCTGCAGAAGAGCCGCATTAAAGTGTGTAAAGAGCCGCATGTGGCTCGCGAGCCGCGGCTTGCCGACCACTGGTCTAGACTGACTTTTGCTTCCCTGTCTGGCCTTATATAAACTAGGGCTCTCTAGCTCCCTCTAGCGACCAGAAGCTGGAATGACACCCCTGCAGGCCTGTACATGCAAGTTTCACAGCAACAGGGAAACACATAGCATTGCATTACATGACATTTTATAAAACTGACATATACCAACTTCTCCATAACTAAGGAGGGACGACAGCACACCAAGTGACACTTTGGTAGTGACGGGTATTACAGTCCCCGTACACTACACAAGTGGAGTGGAATCTGGTGCAATTAAGGGAGTTTATCATACAGATCCAGGTGTATTCTGAGGGCCCTGTGTGTGTGTGTGTCTGTCCCTGTGTGTGTGCCCCTTTCTGTCTCTATGGCCTCATGCACACCGGCCGTGGGCATCACGGATGCGGACCTATTAACTTGAATCGGTGCAAAATCACTCAATGGGAAGTGCTACGGAGTGCTTCCGTGGTGTTTCCGTCCATGCCTCCGCACCGCAAAAAAATAGAACACGTTCTCATTTTTGTGCGGTGCGGCCGGATCATGGACCCATTCAGGTTGAATGGGTCTCGATCCGTCCTGGCCGCCGCATGGACGTTGCCAGTGCATTGGGGACCACAAATTGTGTTCCCCAATGCACGGAACGGACGCATAACGGCAGTGTGCATGAGGCCCGAGGCATTGCTTAGACTCCATCCCACAGTCTAGCCAGTGCCTAATGGGTTACGATTTAGACCACCTTCTGGTACATGTTGATAATTCCCTTTTAAACCCCAGTCCATGTCCCCTCAGTACTGGGAATCAGTGGGAGTCATATTATAAGGTAACAAAAGGTTGGAGCAGAACTAAAGGTGGAATTCCCGATTAATGCCCCCTTAAGGTGGCCACACATTAGAAAGAAGTTGGTTGATGATCGCACAGGTGTCTGTCCCCGTGTGTGTGTGTGTCTGTCCCCGTGTGTGTGTGTCTGTCCCCGTGTGTGTGTGTGTCTGTCCCCGTGTGTGTGTGTGTCTGTCCCCGTGTGTGTGTGTGTGTCTGTCCCCGTGTGTGTGTGTCTGTCCCCGTGTGTGTGTGTCCCCGTGTATGTGTGTCTGTCCCCGTGTGTGTGTGTCTGTCCACGTGTGTGTGTGTCTGTCCCCGTGTGTGTGTGTGTCTGTCCCCGTGTGTGTGTGTGTCTGTCCCCGTGTGTGTGTGTGTCTGTCCCGGTGTGTGTGTCTGTCCCCGTGTGTGTGTGTGTCTGTCCCCGTGTGTGTGTGTGTCTGTCCCCGTGTGTGTGTGTCTGTCCCCGTGTGTGTGTGTGTCTGTCCCCGTGTGTGTGTGTGTCTGTCCCCGTGTGTGTGTGTGTGTGTGTGTGTGGGTGTGTGTGTGCGTGTGTGTGTGTGTGTGTGTGTGTGTGTGTGTGTGTGTGTGTGTGTGTGTGTGTGTGTGTCTGTCCCCTTAAGGTGGCCACACATTAGATAGAAGTTGGTTGATGATCGCACAGGTGTCTGTCCCCGTGTGTGCGTGTCTGTCTGTCCCTGTGTGTGTGTGTGTGTCTGTCCCTGTGTGTGTGTGTGTGTGTCTGTCCTGTGTGTGTGTGTCTGTCCCTGTGTGTGTGTGTGTCTGTCCCTGTGTGTGTGTGTGTGTGTGTGTCTGTCCCTGTGTGTGTGTCTGTCTGTCCCTGTGTGTGTGTGTGTGTCCCTGTGTGTGTGTGTCCCTGTGTGTGTGTGTCCCTGTGTGTGTGGGTCCCTGTGTGTGTGTGTCCGTGTGTGTGTCCCTGTGTGTGTGTGTCCCTGTGTGTGTGTGTGTGTGTGTCCCTGTGTGTGTGTGTCCCTGTGTGTGTGTGTGTGTGTGTGTCTGTCCCTGTGTGTGTGTGTGTGGGTGTGTGTGTGTGTGTGTGTGTCTCTGTCCCTGTGGGTGTGTGTGTCTCTGTCCCTGTGTGTGTGTGTGTCTCTGTCCCTGTGTGTGTGTCTGTCCCTGTGTATGTGTGTGTCTGTCCCTGTGTATGTGTGTGTCTGTTCCTGTGTGTCGCCATCACCATGCCCACAGTGTTCCCTTTGTCTTGACGCAGCTGCATCAGGACATTCTGTGCGGGGCAAGATGAAGATGGAAGAGGAGGCAGCACCGCCAGCATGGAGTCCATGGTAGAGGCACAGGGAGGCACACTAAGGACGCAGGTAACACTACTACATGATCTACACTAGTGTTATCAGTGGTTTACATAGGACTACAGGTAACACTATCACATTATCAGCACTAGTGTTATCTGTGGTTTTTCATAGGACTGCAGGTAACACTACTACATTTTCTGTACTCAGATAGCCATGACTGTGTTATCTATGCTGTTACATAGGACTGCAGGTGATATCTACTGTATTATCTGTACTCAGAGAGTTACCACTGTGTAAGAGGCCCACTGAGACTTTATCGCCCAAGGGCCCACATGATCCTGGAGCCGGCCCTGGGGGCATGGCAGCAGATGTCGCAGCAAGAGGCCTGAGCTCCCGTGTCATCTAGCGGTCGTGTCCTTGACCAGCAACCCAGTGGTTTTTAAATGGTTGACTCGGTCACCCACTTCATCCCAAGTGACACCCATCACATCAGACACCCCCAGCCAAGAGTCGGTGGGTTCGTCAGACACAACCCTTAGTTGGCATGGCCAGGAAGCAGGCCCTGTGCCCTCACCTGTCCTCAACCTGCCTCTGTCCTTTTTCTTTTCCCTCAGTAAGACAAGTATATACAGCAAGGACGAGCTACTAAGTACAGTCAGCAGTTACTGGCCAGCCAAGATGTGGAGGAGACATCTGCCGCTTCTTCCGGTAGGCAGGCAAGTAGTGATGAGATAGTGGCATGGGAGCTGGTGTTGAGAGCGGTAAGGCTCCTGACCCAGAGATAGTTGAGGGAGGACATCAGTGACGTGCAGATAGTACTCGATGATGATGATGAAGCTGATCGCACTTGGGGAGCTGGGTGAATTAGGGCTGCATCATAATCGAGGAGAAGAGGGTGGCAGCTTGCCCGTGAGGCAGCGGCGGAGCCAGCAAGTCACTAGCGTGGCCGGGAGTCAGCAGGGTGGCAGCAGTGGGGAGGTCGGGAGCCAAACGTGCCCGGTAGACCACCAGCTTCGCAGGAGCCTACCTGCCTGGAAAGGAGTGGTGCAGGGGTTTCACTGAAGCAGCGGTAGTAGCAGTCAGTCAGTGCGGATTGTTGGGGGTAAAATCACCTGCTCGGCGGTGTGGCAGTTTTTGTTAAGCCTCAGGAGGAGGTGAACATGGCCATTTGTAGAATCTGTGGGCAGAAGGTGAAGCGTGGCCAGGGTGCCAATGTTGGCACCATGGCCCTGCATCAACATATGCAGCGTCACCATAAAGTGTCCTGGGAGAACTGTGGCTCCGATGTGGTGGTCCAGCCTTCCGCAGCATCCGCTGCATCACCCAGTGGCACGCACCCAATTTTAGGCTGTCAAGGCTCCACCACCTCAGCCGAAGGAAGCTGTCTGTCCTTCCCATCATCTGCTGGTCCTGATGCTCCTGCTCCTCCTCCTACTCCTCGTCAGTTATTCTGTCAGCAATCGATCACCGAAGAGACAACAGTATGCGTGCGTGCATGCATCCAATAGCGCAGAGCTGAATGTGCTCCTGTCCAAGTTGCTGGTGCTGCAGTCCCTCCCTTGCCAAGTGGTGGACTCTGCACCTTTCAGAGAACTAATGGCTTGTGTCGAGCCGAGGTGGAGAGTTCCAAGCCGTCATTTCTGTGCCAAAAAGGTAGTACCAGCCCTGCACATGTATCTAGAACAGAAGGTGGGCCAGTCCTTGAGCCTGTCGGTGTCTGCCAAAGTGCACGTCAGCGCCGACGTGTGGAGCTTAACTACGGTCAGGGACAATACATGTCCTTTACGGCCCACTGGGTGAATGTGGTTCCTGCACAGTCATACCAGCAACTTGGCCAGGTGACTCAGTTTCCACGTTTCTCACACCGGTTGGTCCTGCGTTGTCCACCTCTGCCTCCTCAGCCTCCACTCCAGGGACAATTCACAGTGCCACTCCAGCATACCACATGTGCAGGGTATGGCGGTGTCATGCTGTTCTGCACCTCATTTGCCTGGGCGAACTGAGTCACAAAGGGGAGAAACTGCTCCGTGTCCTTCATTAAGAAATAGAATCCTGGCTTCTCATCTACAACTCAAAATCGAACCATGGTGACCGACAACGGAAGAACATGGTGTCGGCGCTGTGTCAAGGAAGGCTTAGCCATGCGCCCTGCATGGCAACACGTTTTCAATCTGGTTGTCAGCGGTTCCTGAGCTCCTGCTCCTGTTACTGCCATTTTGCATCAGAATTGGCTTATGATTTGGTAGCCAAAAGCAGGAGTGGGTATAAAACACATAAGACATGCAAATATTCCATTTACGTGTCATCTCTGTTTTGGATCCACCAAATGCTGACCGAGTGAAGGCAGATGCTCCACAGACAGGATCCTTTTTTGGGGTTATTATTTTGGACGGATCAGAGGAAGGGCAAAATAATGTGACGTCAACACAAACTTACTGCTGACACCCTCTCCACTATGTCGGGTGGGCTCTACTTGTATAAGCGTTTAATAGAACAGGTTCTGTAGAAATCTGTGTAGAATCAGTGAATTGGTGTAAAAGGAGTGCGCTCTTTCACGCTATAGTAGGATCTTGGGCCTCTGCATGGTTCTTTATACCTGGCGCTAACATTGACCTGTAAGGCTGAGTTCACCCTTGCGTTATTTGGTCAGTTTTGGCCCCGTGACTGCTCAAATATGTGAAGTGTGCAGTGATTCTAAGAGCGACGCCTGTCATCTGCATGTCATACTGACTCACAGTATTGTTTCACTACCACAGCAGACTCCCTATGCGTGTTACTGCAAGGGACAGTGCTCTACACCACTATAAAGGCTCTCTGCAGCCAGGAAATAGCAGTTTTTAACGCGATTCGCCACTAATAAATTCGTATCGAACCGACCGAATGTAATCTTTTTGAAATTCGCTCTTCTCTAATTGCATGCTTCAGTGAGGGAAAAATGTAAGATGCCTATAACAGATACAAGCCTTTACTTCATGGCCAAACAAACAAGCTCCTTCCGGACCGCTGATGGAATAAACAAAATATCCAACAGACTTGCTGCCTTTTAAGTCTAGCACAAGCCAATATGTCATTGGATTAAACATGGTATACAATATTCGGACACTAATTAATTATAAAAATTGAGTACATTAAAATGAGTTCCTGCATGAAAGACGCACATAGAAGGACTTGCTCTTGTAACGTCAGTTTTGTGTAATGCTCATTGACTGGCAGAGCGGAATCATTTCTGGTTGGTCAATCAGAGATTTTCTGGACATCTGTGTGACTCGCATCCCTGCAGATGTCCTGATTCCTAGAAATCAGCCACTTAAAATGCCATGTTTCCACCTACATACATTTCTGCTTTGCTTTTTAGACTGGAAATACACTTGAGAGGCAACAATTGAGCTGCCAATTCGATTTGCTATGGTTGAAGAATGCAACATTTTAAAATTTTGTTAAGAAATTCAGTGTCTTTGACTTTAGAATGGAATGAGAAATGCAAGATTTCAAGAGATGGTCTAAAAGCTTTACTACTAATCTAATCTAAGACATGTATGACCCGTTGTCCATGGATAAATGTACTGTGGTATTCACTAGTTTTTGGTTGCAAGCATCCTACATCAAGGTTTTCAGATATGGGTAACTTGGCTGCATAAAGGTCAGGTCACTGGAGAACTTCTTGAGAAATTAAGAGTCATGAGACCTCCTAAGCCATCAGACCTAGAAATATAGGGGAGGGATGAAGTTGTTACAGTGGCCATGGTATTACCTCAGACCTGGGGGTTCTACAATTCTGTAAATAGTTTTATATCATTTAATAGTATAATATTATGTATTTTATGGACATCCTCTGCGTCTAGAGGAAATAAGGTTTGTACACAAACATAGAAGAGGATTCTTTACGGTCAGAGCAGTGAGACAATGGAACTGTCTGCCTGAGGAGGTGGTGATGGTGAATTCACTAAAAGAGTCCAAGAGGGGGCCTGGATGTATTTCTGGAGTGTAATAATATTACAGGCTATAGATACTAGAGAGGGGGTCGTTGATCCAGGGAGTTAGGCTACTTTTACACTAGCGGCACGGACCTCCGGCAGGCTGTTCCGTCGGGTGATCAGCCTGCCGGATCCGTCCTATCGCTAGTGACCGTGTGCCCCCGGACTGCCGCTCCCGTCCCCATTGACTATAATGGGGGCGGGGCGGAGTTCCGGCGGAGGCACGGCAGTGCACGGCGAGAGGCTGCCGGAATAAAACTCTGACATGTCCGACATTTATTCCGGCAGCCTCTCACCGTGCGCTGCCGTGCCTCCACTGGAACTCAGCCCCGCCCCCATTATAGTCAATGGGGACAGAGCAGCAGTCCGGGGGCACACGGTCACTAGCGGCAGGACGGATCCGGCAGGCTGTTCACCCGACGAACAGCCTGCCGGAGGTCTGTGCCGCTAGTGTGAAAGTAGCCCTTATTCTGATTGCCTGATTGGAGTCGAGAAGGAATTTTTTCCCCTAAAGTGAGGGAAATTCGCTCCTACCCATTTTTTTTTTTTTGCCTTCCTCTGTATCAACTTGCAGGATAACCGGTTGAAGTAAATGACCAGATGTCTTTTTTCAGCCTTATTAACTATGGTAGGCTTCAGACCATTGTTAGCATAAGTTTGTGGATGGAAAAGGTTGGCAAGGAACAGGGCTAACCACCTTGTTCCTCCCCTCTTGGTAGGAGTGGGCTGGTCCTGCTTCCTGCCAGGAGGGGGAAATTCCTGTCCAGACAGAGAGGAGAAGAAGCACAAGTCAGAGCTCCTGCTCCTGTTACAGATTCTCCAGAGTGATGACATATTTTCCTCAAGTGAAATTGATTGATTTGAGAAGTTTGACAGCAGAGTGCACCGACCTCCAGGGAGCAATACCTGAGGGAGTACAATATGACACAACACCTTATCAGGGCCACTACACTCCCATCCCCTTCACCAGCTCCTCCGGTGCTCGCTGCACATGCTCATTAGATGAGTTTTGGACAAACTCATGAATTTTGGTGAGATCATCGGACCATCTAATATGCATAGTGGTGTCCGGACTCTTTCTTGATGACCGATGTCGGGGGAAGGAATGGTCAAGCGTTTGGGATTTCAACATCACTGTTCTTTTTGTTCTCTAAGGAGATAAGCCACTGCCAGAGATTTATGGAGCGGTATGCTGTCCTCTCACCGTTGAGAAACGTTTCAAGGGTGCATGTATATGAGGCATTAGGAGGAATACAGTAGCTATATACAGATATCTAAATTGTGTGGCCAACTATAAGCTCAGTGACAAATCGAGTGGTTAAACTTGCTACCAAATCTGAAGGTAATATATAGGCCCAAGTCTGGATCAGGTAAGACTAGATACTATGGGCAATGTGGCACAGAGTGTGGAGACAAGTCTTAGCTAAGATTAAAGTCAAGAGCAAGGACAGGAGTATAGAAGCAGAAAACTGGATTCTGGAACTCGGGTCTAGGAGGTTGGGACCAACAGCAGTGACCTCAGAATCTCTTGATCAAGTGTCAGAAAAGGACCATTACCCTCCTACACAGTAGATAAATGCTGGCTAAACCCACCGATTTCAATGTGTATGGAGCCTCTCAACTTTCCACCATCATCTGAAGGATCGGGCAAGTTGAATTTCGATGCCTGATCCTTTTCTATTGGCAGAACATAAGCCAAAACCAGAGTTGTCTGGCAGAGACATTCTCCTCTCTTGGGAGTCAGGAGATATACAACAGATATTGAAGGTATATGGGCACCTTAAGACAAGGAATCAGGGTAAGAACTGAACAAAAATCAGAAGTCAAACAGCAAGAGGGTGAGATCAATCATAACTAGGTCCACTTTTTCCGAGATCTTCATAGCAGCTCCATGGTTGGCCTCTGTGGTATGTACACCCTTCCAGGTGATGCAAAATATGTTATAGTTATCTTGAAATCGGGTACTGAATGGATATATGACTGAGACCTCTTGTCAACCTGATGAATACAGACATAGAGAATGAATTGCAGCTCCCATTCTATTCTATCAATTCTCCCATTCATTGCTTCCTCTCTGGAGCAGGAGTGCCATCTAGTTTAGCATATTCTTTGTTCAATGCAGCATGATGATTTCTGCAGCTATTGAGCGGTTACCTCTGATCATACCTTCGTCTATTCCGCCAACAATGTAGTTCATTACAAAAACATAGTCAGAGGCCTATTGGTTAAAAATCAAAATAACAGATGCGTAATATTTCTGAAAAAAACACTCAGCAGGTGATAAATATGCAATAACTGCCAAACGATTATCCTTGACTCTTCCGTATGACAATTTTTTTTTAAAGCAAAAAACAAAATTGATTTTCAATGAAAAATTTTTGGATGTTGCCCAATTGAAAATATTGACAATAACAATGATGCTAAAAACAAATCTAAAAATAAGATTAATTCAGTTGTTCCTTATGGAGAAGATGACCCACAACCATGGTCCTAAAATTACTAGGAGGTTTTGATTTTTTTGCGGATGTTGGAAGGGCATTGGGATTTTTGGAAAATGATTGAAATCGCCCTGTGAGGATTCCTGCAGTAGCTAAATTCTTTCCAAAGGTCCCAGTTTTGAAGATGATAGGGTCTCCTCTATTAGGCCAAATTAGGTGCAACCACACGGTCAGGGTTTCTGCATGCAGTTTTGGGAAGCCAAAACCAGTGTATTAACAAGAAAAAAAAGAGAGGAATAGTCGTATCTGTCCTGTATACTTTATCTCCTTTATGATCCACTCCGGCTTCCAAAACTGACCATGCGGCCATACCATTATAGGAACCTCTAGAAAGAGAAGCCTTCCCCCTGGAGGACATGGATGCCATATAACATCTCATTACCTTTGCAGCAAAAAATGCACTTAGCAATAGGAGAGGTAGGTTGGTCAAACAAACGCTAAAACATTGTAGCTTGGTACCATTCACTCCAATTGGGCTGAGCTGTAATACCATGGATCAGAGTGGCATGTTTTTGACTCATGGCACCCCCCTGACATTTTTAAGGCACAATGGCACTAGGATGATTGCTGCCTCCTCTTCCTAGTGTATATCAAGAAACAGCACCATACATTGTATAGTGGCTGGTACTTCAGTTAATTCAAATTCACTTCCATGGGGGGCTGAGCTGCAGAATGGCTATGGACATGTCATCACAGGCTGAGGAAGGGGCCACAGGTCAACAATATTTTAAGTCATCAGTATTTTAGCCCTTTAAGATTTCAAAAAATGTCCAGTTGGTTTCGGCTGACATTAATTTGTACAACTTCACAATTTTATCAAATTTTTTGTAGTTCACTGGAATTCGGCAAAATCATCACAACTGCATTAAAAACTTGCCATACATTAATTGTCCTTTGTGATCCGATGTCGCTGGCTTGAATGGTTGCAGAGAATGGAGGCTTAATCTGTTGTCAATGACCAAAGCAGATCATTATTTTCTAATATGTCTGACAACCCCCACTCCCAAGTCATATAATCCATACAATCTAATCAGTCACTTGATCCATGGATCGGTAAATGTCTATACCCCAGAGCACATATATTGGCATGTTGTAATCATTCAATGTACCGGGCTATTGACTAGAGGTAGCCCCATTCGAAATAGATAAATTATATGTAGAGTCTAGAGCTTGTAAAAATTAATCAATTAAGAATCGGGCTCATTGGCAAAAGTGGGTCGATAGTCACTATTGACCCGTATGTGGTCACCTTGTCACAGCGCATTACAGGTTTCAGGAATGTACAAATGTGTTCTGACATCTGGTGTGAGGGGAAGTAATGGAAGCGTTCCGGTGCTGCGCCTCCTCTCACTACTGACCCCATAGCAATGAGGAATGGCTCTTCTCTATGGTAAGTATGCTACCGCATCCAATATGGATGCACCAAGTGTTCACCAATTACAAGACCAGTGTATGTCAAAACCATCTTCTGTGAGATACTTTTTGGTGTTCAGTGTCATCTGCTGATGTTCTCCCTTAAGCCATTTAAAGGCAAAGCAATAGGAAATTATTGGCCAAGTAAAGATCGGCATACACTTTAGATAATTGATGGCTGAATACTTGTTAGGTCAAAAGTTATTCCTTTGGATTCTTCTTTGCACATGTGCAAGATTGTGTCCCAGGTTTTTAGGGATGTCGATTGGTGATACGGCCCGTTAGTTTTGTGTGTGTCACGGTGCTCCTACCTAGATACCGTTGTTTCCCAGGTATAGGCTGTGTAGCAATAAAGGGGAGAGTTGTAGGAGGTGGAGAATAAGTCGAGTCCAACAGCTTTACTTGAATAAACTTGCACACAGACAATATTTGATCTTTCTCTTGGTTCCAACAGGTTTTGGAGCAAACTTGCAGGCAAACTGGGATACCTTGCTTTATCTTTCTCTGCTGTGCTAGACTCTAGCTTCAGTCTGGTTACTGGGCTTTATAGACAAATGAAAACAGAAAAAAAGGGAAGTTACTCCAATCCAGGGGGATCACACAAAATCCCAAAGGAAGTGAAGGATGAGGCGCCGACAGATAAGGGACGGTATGAAATGGAAAAATAGGAACAGGTTAAGGGTAGGCAGCTGTAGAAGGGTGTTTGACACTGTCAAACACCTAAGACAGAGGTGCTAAAAAGACATATGGTATCGGTCACCGTGTGGTGGGTGGTCTCATCCACAACGGCGGCGAAGATCCATAAAATGGTACAAAGTACTAAGCGCCACTCCCTAAAACCATAGGTAAATGCGAGATACTAGGTGGTAGAGATGAATAAAAATAGATATACAATGGGTGGATCAGGGGGGCGGGTGCATGTGAAGACAGACCCCCAGTGCAATATAAGATATTAGTGCCAAGGAAACAGCATATGATTAAAATGCATAATAGGGTGTTAAAAGCATGCGGATAATCAACATAAAATAGTGAGCACTCTCTTCGCTGGGGGGTAGTCACCAGGATAAACTCATGAGACCTGTGACTTTGAACCCCGCCCCGGCCAGGATCGCATGTAGAGTAGACAGAGATTGATGGCAGCATGGAAGGAAGGCTTCTGATCAATCAATTTATTCCATTAATATCAAGGCTCAGCGCGTTTTCGGGGAACAATCCTTCCTTCTTCAGGAGCAGGTGCTAATTAAAATATACATACACTTTTTATATATAACACAGTTTCTCCTAGAGCAGTGGTCGGCAAGCCGCGGCTCGCGAGCCACATGCGGCTCTTTACACACTTTAATGCGGCTCTTCTGCAGGGCTCCAGATGCCATTAGCGACTAGACCCGCCGCCGCAGCTCTGCTCAATACAGCGGCGGGCACAGGAGATGATCGTTCTCAGCAGCGCAGGAGGGCTCTCCCTCCCCCCTGTGCTGCTGCTGTCCCCGCCGCTGCCAATAAGAAGAGGCAGGAGGAGGAGGGGAGGGGCTGTGGCCACTGCGCCACCAATGAAGAAAACTGACCTGTTAATACAAATACAGGAGGCGGGTGCCGGAATCAAATAGCCGGCACCCGACCTCTGTGACAGGGAGCTGCGATCCGCTGCAGTTGAGTTAACCCTTCAGGTGCGGTACCTGAGGGGTTAACTGCCGCTGATCGCAGCTCCCTGTCACAAAGGTCGGGTGCCGGCTATTTGATTCCGGCACCTGCCTCCTGTATTTGTATAAGAAACGTTGGTGGCACAGTGCCCCCCCCCCCCCCAGTATAATAAACGTTGGTGGCACAGTGCCCCCCCCCCCCATAATAAACGTTGGTGGCACAGTGCGCCACCCCCCCCCCCCAGTATAATAAACGTTGGGGGCCCAGTGCGCCCCCCCCCCCCCCCAGTATAATAAACGTTGGTGGCACAGTGCGCCCCCCCTCCCCCAGTATAATAAACGTTGGTGGCACAGTGGGAAGTGCCAATGAGGGTTAAAAATAATAAAAGAAAATTAACTCACCTCCTCCAGTTGATCAGGTAGCTGCCGGTCTCCTGTTCTTACTTCTTTCTAGTTTCTTCAGGACCTGTGGTGACGTCACTGAGCTCATCACATGGCCCATTACCATGGTGATGGATCATGTGATGAGCACAGTGATGTCACCACAGGTCCTGCGTCCTGAAGAAACTAGAAAGAAGTAAGAACAGGAGACGATCAATTGGAGGAGGTGAGTTAATTATTTTTTTATTTTTTAACCCTCATTGGCACTGCCCACTGCGCCACCAATGTTTATTATATTGAGGGGGGGCGCACTGCGCCACCAATGTTTATTATATTGGGGTGATGGGGGGGGCGCACTGCGCCACTGTTTAGGGGGGGGCGCTCCGCCACCAATGTTTATTATACTGGGGTGTTGGGGGGGCGCACTGCGCCACCAATGTTTATTATATTGGGGTGATGGGGGGGGCGCACTGCGCCACCAATGTTTATTATACTGGGTGATGGGGGGGGCGCACTGCGCCACCAATGTTTATTATATTGAGGGGGGGCGCACTGCGCCACCAATGTTTATTATATTGGGGTGATGGGGGGGCGCACTGCGCCACCAATGTTTATTATATTGAGGGGGCGCACTGCGCCACCAATGTTTATTATATTGGGTTGTGGGGGGGGGCGCACTGCGCCACCAATGTTTATTATATTGAGGGGGGCGCACTGCACCACCAATGTTTATTATATTGGGGTGATGGGGGGGCGCACTGCGCCACCAATGTTTATTATATTGACCTTGTACTAAGCATTCTGTATTCAGAATGCTATTATTTTCCCTTATAACCATGTTATAAGGGAAAATAATACAGTGAATAGACTTTCATCCTAGGAACCATGCGTGAAAATCGCACTTGCTTGCGATTTTCACACAGCCCCATTAACTTCTATGGGGCCTGCGTTGCGCGAAAAACGCACAACAGAGCATGCTGCGATTTTCACGCAACGCACAAGTGATGTGTGAAAATCACCGCTCATGTGCACAGCCCCATAGAAGTGAATGGGTCCGGATTTAGTGCGGGTGCATTCCGGTATTTTGAATGCCGGATCCAGCACTAATACATTCCTATGGGGAAAAATGCCGGAGCCGGCATTCAGGCAAATCTTCATTTTTTTTTCGCCGGAGATAAAACCGTAGCATGCTACGGTTTTATCTTTTGCCTGATCAGTCAAAATGACTGAACTGAAGACATCCTGATGCATCCTGAACGGATTACTCTCCATTCAGAATGCATGGGGATAAAACTGATCAGTTATTTTCCGGTATAGAGCCCCTGTGACGGAACTCAGTGCCGGAAATGAAAAACGCTAATGTGAAAGTACTTTAAAATATTAAGTTTAAATCCCCCCTTTCCCAATTTTACATATAAAATATATAAACAATAAATAAATAAACATATTACATAGCCTTTTTAGTCACCTTGTCACCCCAAAAAATAGCATAGGACTGTTCTATTATGGGCCGAATGTTTCATAAAATGCGAAATGCACACAGCTTTTTTTGTTGTTTTTTTTTTTTTTTCACGGTATTGAGTATCACAATACTTTTTTATGGTGACGAAAGCGAATCAAAATTTTGGTTTCAAAACAACCCTACGCCGATCTGATCGGCGTAGCGTTGTCACGATACCAAAATTTTGATTCAGTTTCGATTTGGCAACTAAAAATTTGATTTGGCTCCTAAATTTTTCAGTTCAGGAGCCAATGGCTACTTGGAATTTTTTTTTAGTCTGGAGCACTGTTCTGTGTGCCCGGCGCCCGCTCCCCTCCCTCCTCTCGGGGGCGGCAGCCTGCGGCTGTCCTGCCTACATGTGTGCCGTGCGGCGCTCAGGCCAAAGGAGGCGTCACTGACTGTCAGTGGGGCCGCGGCGGAGGAGGCGAGGAGGCGGAGCTGCTCTGTCTGCTATGACCTGTAAAAGCTGCCCCTCCAGGCTGGCAGCAGAAGAACACAGTCACAGAGTAACACTGAGGCACGACTTGTTGGAACTTGGCCGACCCTGCTGGACTCTAGTCTGGACTCTGGAGAAGACACCTTAAGGCAGAGCCAGCTGAGATTGGAGCCAGGACCAGACCGACCCCACTCCAGCCAGACCCCAGTGATATATCAGGTACCGACTTCAACATTGTCCCTCATCATGTCACCCCCCCGATGGTGCAGACTCCAACATTGTCCCCCATTAGGGAGCATAATGGATGGGGGCTGACGGCTGTCATGGGGGGCATGATGGCTGACATGGGAGAATGATGGATGGGTGCTGACGGCTGACATGGGCATGATGGATGGGGTGCTGACGGCTGACATGGGCATGATGGATGGGGTGCTGACATGGGGGGCTGACGGCTGACATAAGGTCATGATGGCTGACATGGGGGCATGATGGATGGGGGCTGACGGCTGACATGGACATGATGGATGGAGTGCTGACATGGGGGGCTGATGGCTGACGGCTGACATGGGGTGCTGACGGCTGACATAGGGGCATGACGGCTGACATGGGGGGCATGATGGAAGGGGCATGACGGCTGACATGGGCATGATGGATGGGTGCTGACGGCTGACATGGGGGGCATGATGGCTGACATGGGGGGCTGATGGCTGACATGGGGGGTAATGATGGATGGGGGCTGACATGGGCATGATGGGTGCTGATGGCTGACATGGGCATGATAGATGGGGTGCTGACGGCTGACATGGGCATGATGGATGGGGTGCTGACATAGGGGCTGACGGCTGACATAAGGTCATGATGGCTGACATGGGGGGCATGATGGATGGGGGCTGACGGCTGACATGGACATGATGGATGGAGTGCTGACATGGGGGGCTGATGGCTGACGGCTGACATGGGGTGCTGACGGCTGACATAGGGGCATGACGGCTGACATGGGGGGCATGATGGATGGGGGCTGACAGCTGACATGGGCATGATGGATGGGGTGCTGACGGCTGACATGGGGGGCATGATGGCTGACATGGGGGGCTGATGGCTGACATGGGGGGTAATGATGGATGGGGGCTGACATGGGCATGATGGGGTGCTGACGGCTGACATGGGCATGATGGATGGGGTGCTGACGGCTGACATGGGCATGATGGATGGGGTGCTGACGGCTGACATGGGCATGATGGATGGGGTGCTGACGGCTGACATGGGCATGATAGATGGGGTGCTGACATGGGGGGCTGACGGCTGACATAGGGGCATGACGGCTGACATGGGGGCATGATGGATGGGGGCTGACATGGGCATGATGGATGGGGTGCTGACTGCTGATATAGGGGGCTGATCTGAGGTATGATTAACATTGGGGGTCTGATTGGTGGTCTGACCTGAGGTATAATGGAAATATTGTTTCTGATTATACTCCTCTAAAACCTATGTGCATCTTATAGGGCGAAAAGTACAGTCCTCAAACCAGATCGAAGATATCAGGACCACACAGAGGAGAAGCCAGCTGCTGCAGACAGAACCAGGACCAGGTGAGCTGCGGGCGGGGCGGTGGGAGAAGGGGGTCACCGAGATGTAGCTTCGCTTGTGTTGCCAAAAAATCCTTGCACAGGCTCTGGTCACGTCCACGTGACAGGGCCGGTGCAAGGAGTCCCACAGTACCCGACCTATGTGGATACTTGCATGCACAATATTCTCAATAAAAACTTATTGAAACTAAAAACAGTGTACCATCCTATGTATTTGGGTTTTAAAAATGTGGCTCTCAAAATAAATTTCAATCGTGGTTTTGGCGAGATTTGGCTCAGTTGAAAAAAAAGGTTGCCCACCACTGTCCCTAGAGAAGTGTTCTGTGTAATTACATTAGTTTTGTGGGATGCTCTGGGTGAAAAAAAAAAAAAAAACCTTTAAGACTTCTTCGGTGAAGTTTATTATTCCCTTTACACCTGTTTTTGGCATAGAAAAGTCGCAAATCCATGGGACTTTTCTAGTTGCAACTGGCATTTTATGCCACCCTCGCCAATTTTATGAACAGGGTAGGGTGTGACGAGGGTGGAGTGTCGGTGGGGCCGTTGGCCCTGGATCAGTCATCATTAGGGTTGAGCGAACCCGAACAGAAAAATTCGGGTTTGGGTACCCGGACCCGAACCCGGACTTTTTTACTGAAGTTCGGGTTCGGTGTTCTGGTGATTTTATTATTTTCCGTTATAACATGGTTATAACGGAAAATAATAGCATTCTTAAGACAGAATGCTAAATAAAATGGCCATTGAGGGGTTAAAAATAATTTAAAAAAAAACTCACCTCATGCACTTGATCGCACAGCCAGTATCCTCTTCTTTCTTCAGGACCTGCAAAAGGACCTGCGATGACATCACCGTGCTCACCATGTGACGTCCCCGCGCTCACCAAGGACTTGCGATGACATCGCAGGTCCTTTTGCAGGTCCTGAAGAAATAAGAGGATAGTGGCTGCACGATCAAGTGGATGAGGTGAGTTTTTTTTTAATTTATTATTTTTAACCCCTCAATGGCCATTTTATTTAGCATTCTGTCTTAAGAATGCTATTATTTGAAATATTAAAGTGAAGTTCGGGTGCCCATTGTCTTTTATGGGGTCCGGGTTTGGTGTTCAGGTCAAGTTCGGGTCCCGAACCATGCGAACTCGAACTTCACCGGGTTCGTTCATCCCTAGTCATCATTATTTACACAAGAAACTGGTGTAAGTAATGGCTGAAATCAGCTGCCGTAGATTTTATTCCAGGGCATGAACTGCCAGAGGAGCCATGTAATTTATGGTGGGGCCTGCACCTCATTATAAATTATAAGACTTCTCTAGCAGTGCAGGCCTCATCAAGACCGGCGTAGCAGACACTGGTCTTAATTAATTAAGGTCTAACTATGGCTCTTAATTTGGATTTTCTATTTATATACACCCATTTTCGCATTCTGTATACGTTACCTAGGGTGTGTGATGTCTGACAACTAGGATGTCTGATTCTTTCTTTAGACGTGGAACATACTTGCATGTTAATCTTATGGCAAGTAGAGGAGATGATCAACCACCAAACCCTTCTACTGCCTCAATGGAAGCAATAGAATTGTCCAGGAAGAATCCAGCTCATCCAAGCAATCTAATTGTCAGAGGACCAAAGTGACATTTTTTGGGGTATGGACATGATGCTTTAGTGTCTATGGCCAGTTGTACGGCCAAGAACAAGGGCACTATGACTCAACAAAAATAATAAGACCAAGACACACAGCCAATTGCGATAATAAGAAGCGGCTTGAAGAAAATTTCGAGAAAAAAAACCCCTGAAATTTTGCCTCGCTTGGCAGCCATGAAAGGCATTTTAGAGAATTATTCATTTCATCCAGTTTGATATCACATAAATATAATGGCATACTTGATTAAAGACTAATACACCCAGAATACTGTAGAATTCATGCCTAATCCCCAAGCGGATTCTGAAACCTGTTCTCGGCTCATGTTTTATGCAGAGAAGCAACGAAAACCTGTGGAGACAGCCGCAGGCTTTAGTAATTAAAATATAAACAGGCGCCACTTGACCTAAAGGCATATTATGATATAACCCTTCACCTTCCAGACTGTATAAATATTGCCCCCCCCCTGCCCCCCTTACGAGCCAAGGATGAAAAATAAATCTATAGGTTTGAAACCCACTATACAAATCAGTTAGGAAGTGAGTTTTTCTCATGAACTGACGCATTTCGGGCCTGTACCTTACAGTATGCATATAGTATGCAGACAAAGCAATTGAAGAAAAAGCCATAGGGATGAAGACAAAGGCTATAAGACACAGGCGGCTGATGTATGCACTGAGCAGAGAAAACCAATTCTTCCCACTGAAAACACATATAATAACCTGCCTTTGCTATTCCGTCGGCTTGTACAAGTGATAGACTATCGACTGTAGACAGGGTAAAATGGCTCAACAGAAATTGATTGCTGTTAAGCATTAGGATACAAGTAAACTCCCTGGAAAAGTGAATATTTCATCCCTTAAACTTTAAGCCAGCTGCAAAGAGAACGGCAAATGATTACGCTCTCTTGAGCGATCAATCTGTGCTTGGGTTGTGCCGAGTCTAGTACAACAGTTTAGTTTGATGAAATGTTACTCTGTTCATGGATGATTTATATAGAGGAGGATCTGTAACGCGGGTTTTGTGTTCGGTGACTGAGCCACTTACGGAAAAAAAGTGATTGTTAAAAGTGATTGCCTGATTGATTGGTTCTTCTGCTGGGGTGGAACAAAGAAACAGTCGTGGTTGTGTGAAGTCCTACTGTATACAAAGCCTATCTTTTTATATGCTAAGCAAGGAAGCAAGAAGGCACAAGGCTTTTGGCTTCTGATATGAAATAAATTGATTAGCCATAACGTTAACACCTCATGACTAATATTGTGTACGTCCCCATCACATCGCTAAAACAGCATGGGTTCCATAAGACCTCTGAAGGTGTCTTATGGTATATGCCACCAAGATGTTAGCCGCAGATCTTTTAAGACCTGTAAGTTGTCAGGTTGTCTCCATGGTTTTGACTTGTTTCCTTAGGACAGTGATGGCTAACCTCCGGCACTCCAGCTGTGGTGAAACTACGACTCCCAGCATGTTCCATTCCTTTCTGTGTAGTTCTGAGAACAACCAAGCAAGTGTACATCTTGGGAGTTGTAGTTTTACCACAGCTGGAGTGCGGGAGGTTAGCTATCACAGTTCAAATCAACACCTTGACCTCTTTGTTATGTTCCCCTAACCTTTCCTGGTCAATATTTGTCCATTCACATGATGTAAGAGAAAGTAAAAGTCATCAAACCAGACTGCCTTAGTCCATTACTGCATTGTATGTGCTCATTGAAAGAGCTTTCAGTAGTGGACAGGGGTCAGCATGGGTGATTTGACCACTCTGAAGCTATATGGCCCAATCACCGGCAAGCTGTTATGCTGTGTGTATTCTATCATGGCCAGAAGTAACTTTTGCAGCAAATTTGTTCTACAGTAGGTTTTCTGAAGTATTGGATCAGATGGGCTAGCCTTCTCTCACTATCCATGTCAATGAGCCTTGGTGGCCATGAGACTGTTGTTGGTTCACTGGTTGTCCTTGCTTGATTACCCTGTATGGCCCGCCATTTTTGAGATGCTCTGACTCAATTGTATAATCATAACACTTCGTCCCTGGTCCAAGTTGCTCAAATCCTTATGCTTGCTCATTTTTCCTGCTTCCAATACATCATCTTTAATAACTTTGGTGCCAAAAAACCGAACCCTTGACAGGTGCCATTGCCACAAGATATTCAATGTTATTCGCCTCACATTTCAGTGATTTTAAAGCTATGGATGATCAGTTTCAATATCTGGGCCTACCATCAAAAAAAGAATGACTTTGTGTGGCACTGTCTTGTACTTATGTGCCTGCACCCTAGCGGCGATCGTCAGAGGAGTCATTCACACACTGTGGCAACCAGCCCTGATGATGCTGGTATTGGTCAAGGTGCAGGGATGTCGGGCCAATTGGGCTCAGTGCCAGCATCAAATGCTTCCTGTTGGCGGGATATTTAAGCAGGCAGCTGCTGGCCGCAGCTGCTTGTGATTGATCTTCCTTGCCACACAAATTGTGTTTTGCTCTACTGTTTGTACCACTGGATTTCTGACCCCTAAACCACCACTGACTTTGCCCTTGACTGTCGATTTGACACCTGACTTGACCTATCAGGCACTGGACTCTGATTTTGTTTCTCATTCTGGTTCTGACCTGCTCTGTCTGACCAATGTATGGCGCTGGAAGGTCTCACAACTTGATGCACATGATGGGACTTCAATCTAACATCATCCTATTTGAATTTGATTCTTCATCTCTCGAGATGTTTCTAAAGCACACCTGCCAGTAACTGATGACTACTTTGAGGATCACGACCTGGTAATCCAACCAGAAAAGACCTTAATCACTTAAAGAGATTCTAATGTGCATTCCTTAAACTCTGCACCTAAGTTTAGCTAATGTAAATAAACTCCATGTCCGTTGAGAACTGTAGCACTATGCTCACCTGCTATAAACAAAAGGGCTTTTAGAGGTCAGTGTAGTCTTTGTACAGTCAAACGACTAGCCATGATTACAGAATTGCAATTTGGCATGGGCAGTTTTCTGCTGGTCCAATTTTATACCTTACCCCTATGGACCCCACATGGTAGAGGAGCAAATCATCAGGTCTAGATAATCTTAAAGTTTTCTCAACAGTTTGCTAGACCTTCTCCTTTCTAGTTTTTAATTGGTCTGTAGGGCTACTGTTGGTTTCTAACCAGGAACACCAGCTCTAACCAACCATCTGAATCAGGAGTCTGATTAAAGGGCTATAACATCTGGACCCCATTGGCACTGTTCCTTCTTTATTCCGCAGCCTTTCTCTGCCAGTGTATTGTAATCATATCAATGACTCAGATCTGTTGGTGGTCCTCATTAGCTACATCCTCTTTTGCATTACTTCCGTTCAGCCGCTCATTAAGAGCAGCCTTCGCCTGTGACTCAAGAAGCTAGCAATAATCTTCCACACTCATTAATTATATCTCACCTCAAGTACACCATTTTCTCCCAGCTGGCATCGCTGCCAAATTTGTACTCTTCAGTTTCTTAAATCCACTTTATTTAGCCCTCTCCCCATCAGCCAATCCACTCTCTTAACCGAGCTACCAATCTTACAGATGAAGATTCAAATCTGAAATTACCAAACATAGACCGCTTAATAGGAAAGCTTTTGGATATCGATTTGAGAGTATTCCAGTTTTGTTTGGTAATCCGATTCCATCTAGTTTTTGATCAATCTTTCCGGAATCCCTATAAAGCATGTAATATGAGGGGCACAGCTATAGAGGTGCACTCAGAGGCAGCAATCACATCTAGGCCCTCCTGTCCAAGATGGCCAAAAGGACCCTTTGCCGCATAATAAATGTAACATGGTAGGTGGTGGCCCTGTTAGATATTTTGTACTGGGGTCCAGAAGTTACAATTACTCACTATCACTTTTTATATGAGGAAGGAAAATATAGTTCCTGAATATGACCTGTTTTTAGTATCAAGTCTCACTGCTCTTACAGTAAAGTTAAAGCCAGATTTTCTGTAGATGCAGGGAATGTTCCCTTTGCCATAGTATTTCTGGGTATACTGTAGATATGTCATTGGACAGGCCCAAGTACTTGCTTTTGTATATCTTCCTTAGTCATTTGGTCATCCCTTCGCCATCATTTTTTAACCCCTATACAGAGAATCTTGATGGGCACTGCAATCTAGCTAGTCCATGTATGGCTTTTCTGTATTGTACCATTCAATAGTTTAGTTGCGGTCTAAGTAGTGATCTGTTCCGATCATAAGGTAAACCAATGCATATCAGTGTCACGGAACCATGAACCAGACGTACAACAAGAGATAAGTGAAAATAAGAAGGCTTTATTGAAAATAAAGCTGTAAAGCAAAAGTCCAAACGGATGGTGAAACCGAGCAGAGTCTTTGCGAAGCCAGAGGTCAGGAACCAGCAGGGTAGTCAGACGAAGCCAGGATCAGGAACCAGCAGGGTAGTCAGACGAAGCCAGGATCAGGAACCAGCAGGGTAGTCAGACGAAGCCAGGATCAGGAACCAGAAGCAGCAGCAGTCTTAGAAGCATGTGAACACAAGAGGACCAAGCAAGGAACTGAAGCCACAGACCTCCTATATATATGAGCTAGGCATCCAGCTCCTCCCAGTGGGAAGGAGGAGCCGCAGGGTGGAAGGCTACAAGAAACCCAGAAACCAAGATGGCCGCCAGCACATGTCAAACGAAGGAGAACAGCAAGAAGGTAAGACCATGACAGTACCTCCCCCTCAAGGGCCCCTCCTCCGCGGAGCACAAAACTGTTTCTGAGGGAAGCGTGCGTGGAAGGCTCGGAGCAAGGCAGGAGCATGGACATCTGCGGAGGGAACCCAGGAACGCTCCTCTGGACCATAACCACGCCAATGGACCAAAAACTGCAACCGACCGCGGACCAGGCGTGAGTCCAGGATATTGCTCACCTCATATTCCTCACGATTGCCCACTTGGACCGGACGAGGCCGAGGAATCCGAGGAAGTGAAACGATTACACACCAGTGGCTTCAACAGGGAGACATGAAACACGTTGGAGATCCGCATGCCAGGAGGAAGCGCAAGGGCATAGGCTACCGGGTTTACCCTGCGAAGCACTCGGAAGGGACCAACAAAGCGAGGCGCCAGCTTGGGAGTGGGCACTCGAAGGTTGAGGTTGCGGGTGGACAACCATACACGGTCTCCGACCTGGTAGGAAGGAGCAGGCGCTCGTCTGCGATCAGCCTGGAGTCTCTGGCGCTGCGCAGAGACCTCAAGGGACTTCTGGATCTGTACCCAAGAAGCACGTAGGACGGAAAGGTGATCCTCCACAGCCGGAATATCCTGGGGAGAGAATACCTCCGGTAACACGGCAGGTTGGAACCCATAATTGGCCATGAAGGGAGACGTCCCAGAGGAAGAGTTCACCGCCGTGTTCCTGGCAAACTCAGCCCAAGGCAGGAGGTCAACCCAATTGTCTTGGTGATCGGAGACATAGCAACGAAGGAATTGCTCCAAGGCCTGATTGGATCGTTCTGCGGCCCCATTGGACTGAGGGTGGTAGGCCGAGGAGAAGGAGAGATGAATCCCCAACTGGGAGCAAAAGGCGCGCCAGAACCTGGACACAAACTGACTCCCCCGATCCGACACAATCTCCTTGGGCAAACCGTGCAACCGGAAGACCTCCCTGGCAAAAATCGTGGCCAACTCTTGTGCAGAGGGTAACTTCTTGAGAGGAACACAGTGGCACATTTTGGAAAACCGATCCACAATCATGAGAATGACCGTATGGCCTCGGGATGCAGGGAGGTCCACAATGAAATCCATCCCCAGGTGTGACCATGGGCGCTCCCCGGTGGCTATGGGTTGCAGAAGGCCCAACGGAAGGTGCCGAGGGGACTTACTCTGGGCACAAACGGAGCATGCCGCTACATATGCGGCGATGTCGGAACGTAGGGAAGGCCACCAGAACAGACGTGAAACAGCCCAGGACAGCTGATTCTTTCCAGGATGCCCCGCGGTCTTGGAGTTATGGTAGGTTCGCAACAACCGAGTGCGCAACTCCTCAGGCACAAAACATCTGCCGTTGGGTCTCCCAGAGGGAGCACCAGATTGAGCCGCCAAAATCTGCTCACCCAGGGGAGAGGTCAGGCTGGTGCGAATGGCGGCCAGGATCTGATTCGGAGGTATGACCGAAGTCGGAATCGACTCCTCCCTGGACAGCTCGGAGTACTGCCGTGATAAGGCATCCGCCCTGATGTTCTTGGAACCGGGTAGGTAGGAGACCACGTAATTAAAACGTGACAAGAACAGAGCCCATCTGGCCTGACGTGGTGTCAATCTCTTGGCCTCAGAAAGGTAGGTCAGATTCTTGTGGTCCGTCAGGATGAGAACCGGAACCACCGAACCCTCGAGCAAGTGCCTCCATTCTTTAAGGGCCTGCACGATGGCCAATAACTCCCTGTCACCAATCTGATAGTTGCACTCCGCGGAAGACAGTTTCCGGGAGTAAAACCCACAAGGAAGCAGAGGACCCTCTGGTGTTCTACGCTGAGACAGAAGGGCGCCTACTCCCGTCTCAGACGCAAAGGGCAACCCAGGGTTGGGATGCGACAGAATCGGAGCCGACACAAAGGCGGACTTTAGGGCCTCAAAAGCTCGGATGGCCTCGAGCGGCCAGACCTGGGAATTACTGCCCTTCCTGGTCAGATCCGTGAGAGGCTTGGCCAGCATGGAAAAGTCCCTGATGAACTTCCGATAATAATTGGCGAAGCCCAAAAAGCGCTGCAGGGAACGAAGACCACTGGGCTGGGGCCACTGTAAGACAGCCGAAACCTTCTCAGGATCCATGGAGAACCCCTCAGCGGAAATGATGTAACCTAAGAAGGTTACCTGGGATCGGTGAAATTCGCATTTCTCAAGCTTACCGAACAGCTTGTTCTCTCGTAACCGTTGCAACACTCGTCTGACATCCAGAATGTGGGCCTCCATGGATTCAGAATATACCAAGATGTCATCCAAATAGACCACCACACACTGCTGCAACAGGTCACGGAAAACATCGTTGATGAATTCCTGAAAGACTGCGGGCGCATTGCACAACCCAAAGGGCATAACCAAGGATTCGTAATGACCGGTCCTGGTGTTAAACGCGGTCTTCCACTCATCGCCCGCCTTGATCCTTACCAGGTTATATGCCGCCCTCAGGTCGAGTTTGGTAAAGACCGTGGCCCCTTTAAGGCGATCGAACAGCTCGGAAATCAAGGGTATCGGGTAAGCGTTCTTGATCGTGATGCGATTGAGACCCCTGTAATCGATGCAAGGCCTCAACTCACCGCCCTTCTTTTTCACAAAGAAAAATCCAGCCCCTGCCGGGGACGAAGATTTGCGAATGTGTCCGCATGAAAGCGCCTCCCTCACGTACTCCTCCATGGCCTCATTCTCCGCTACCGACAGTGGATAGACTTTGCCACGAGGAGGAACGGCACCAGATTGTAACTCTATGGCACAATCGTATGGGCGGTGCGGAGGTAGGGCAACCGCGCGCACCTTATCGAATACATCCCGGTACTCCTCGTATTCAGGAGGCAACAGAGAGTCCGAGGAAGTACACAGCAACTTGACAGACCCATGGATGCAACTAGCCCCACACTGCGGTGACCACGAGAGGATCTCGACCGATCTCCAATCGAAAGTCGGATTATGCTTCTGGAGCCAGGGGTACCCCAAGACCACCGAGTAGTGTGGAGACGAAATAACCTGGAGGCAGACCGACTCTCTGTGAACGGCACCAATGGCTATCCCCACTGGAAGGGTCTCATGAGTCACGTGTGGTGGCAGAAGGGGTCTGCCGTCTATCGCCTCAAGAGCCAGTGGGGAACCTCGAGCCTGCAGAGGAATGGAATTGGCGGCAGCGAACACACTATCAATGAACAAACCACCAGCACCAGAGTCCACCAACGCCTGGGTCGTCACCGAGCCCCCGACCCAGGAGAGGACAACAGTGATCAGTGGTTTGTCAACACGGGAAACCGGGGACGAGGAGACTCCACCCAAGATCTGCCCCCGACAGGATCTCAGGTACGAGCGTTTTCCCGGACGGTTCGGACATGCCAACCGAAAATGCCCACCGAGACCACAGTACATGCATCGGCCCTTGCGTCTCCGGAGTGCCCTCTCCCCCTCGGACAGGCGAGCAAACCCCAGCTGCATGGGTGCACCCCCAGACAAGTCATCCCCAGGAGGCGTGGGAGGAGAGGGAGGCACGGGTGGGACAGCAAACGTAGGCACCAATCTGTTAGAAGACCTCCGCAGGTTCTCCTTAAAGGAAGGTCTCTCCCTGAGTCTGCTGTCAATCAAAATCAGGAAAGAAATAATAGACTCGAGCTCAACTGGTAGGTCCTTAGCTGCAACCTCATCCTTCAAGGCATCCGAGAGACCATGAGAGAAAGCAGCGACCAGAGCCTCATTATTCCAGCCCACCTCTGCTGCCAGGGTTTGAAACTCAATGGCGTATTCAGCTACGGATCGTGAACCCTGTCTGATGGACATAAGGAGCTTTGCAGCAGAGGCAGCACGAGCCGGCACATCGAATACCTTCCGAAGAGAAGCAACAAAACCGGAAAACTCGGCAACCACCGGATTGTGTTCTCCCATAAAGGGCTGGCCCAGGCCAAGGCCTTGTCCGAGAGCAGCGAGATCAAGAAGCCCACCTTTGATCTCTCAGTGGGAAAGGCATGTGGCAGCAACTCGAAATAAATGCCACCTGGTTAAGGAAACCTCGGCACTGAGTTGGCTCTCCCCCAAAGCGCTGTGGAAGAGGGGCAGAACCCGGTCATACCCCGAAACACCGCAGGCGCAACAACAGGTGTCGGGGTAGACTCTGGCGCAACAACCGGAGCGGCAGTAGGAGCGAGCCCAGGAGCCGACAACCGACCCATCGCAACGGGAGCGAAATGGCCGTGCGTTCAAGCAGGGTTTGCAACGCCACAGCGAACCGACCCAACAGGTGATCCTGCTGATCAAGTCTGGCAACCAGCGTGGGTAGCGAGGATGGCCCTGTACCGTCAGAATTCATGGCTTGGTCCTAATGTCACGGAACCATGAACCAGACGTACAACAAGAGATAAGTGAAAATAAGAAGGCTTTATTGAAAATAAAGCTGTAAAGCAAAAGTCCAAACGGATGGTGAAACCGAGCAGAGTCTTTGCGAAGCCAGAGGTCAGGAACCAGAAGGGTAGTCAGACGAAGCCAGGATCAGGAACCAGCAGGGTAGTCAGACGAAGCCAGGATCAGGAACCAGCAGGGTAGTCAGACGAAGCCAGGATCAGGAACCAGCAGGGTAGTCAGACGAAGCCAGGATCAGGAACCAGAAGCAGCAGCAGTCTTAGAAGCATGTGAACACAAGAGGACCAAGCAAGGAACTGAAGCCACAGACCTCCTATATATATATGAGCTAGGCATCCAGCTCCTCCCAGTGGGAAGGAGGAGCCGCAGGGTGGAAGGCTACAGAAACCCAGAAACCAAGATGGCCGCCAGCACATGTCCAAACGAAGGAGAACAGCAAGAAGGTAAGACCATGACAATCAGCCCTTCAATTATTTAATGGTTCATTTTTTTCCACAAGAGACTCCTTAGAGACAGATATGAAGATGCTCACATGACAGCTGGAATTTCATCAGTGGAGATAGCATCCCATGGGAATAATTTAAAGGCTCAACAGGACTTTAAATAAGTTGATCTCTCTGAGACATTGAGGCATATCACTAGGTATTATGCCATTAATGTCATAAAAGTGCAGGTCCCACATCTCCAGATCGGGCCCCTGAAATGAACAGAGAGCAGCGGTACATGGGCGGGCCACATCATTTATCGCTATAGGCGTTCCAAAAATAGCTGAGCCTGTGGCAGTCTCATAGCAGAAATGGAAAGTTGCTGCGCTTGCATTCTGGACTCCCACAGTGTGCTTTCCTTCACTTCAGGGGTCCCATTTTGGAGATGGGTGCAGGTTCCACCTCTGGGACCCAGTCCTAGCTGACAGTGATGGCATATCCTAGCAATAGGCCATCAATGTCCCAGGTGGGCCAACCTCTTAAAGTGATGCCCTAGGTTGATGATAGGCCATCAATGTTTCATTGGTAAGGGTCTCATCTTTGCGACCACCACCAATCAGCATAGTAAACAGCTCATGTGTGGGACTGGGAACGATAAAAGAGTTGTCATTTGCAACCTGTGCCGTACCAAAATCAGCATGGAGTGAACACTAGCAACCTCACCACCACCAGCATGATCTGCCACATGGCATCAAAGCACCCTAATAGGTGGGCCGAACGCCTGGGTCCACAATCGGTGTCTGCCGGTCACACCACTGCCTCCTCTTCCCATGTGTTATGTGCTGGCCAATCCCCTGTCCAAGATGCAGGCCCGGATGCCTCCCGCCATGCACCTGGACCTTCGCAAGCACCATCAGCTAGCACATCCACTACTGCAGGGGTGGCCAACCTTACAGACACAAAGAGCCCAAAAAAAAAAAAAAAGTATGGCTACCAGGAGCCACAAGCTATACATTTATACATGAGTCACCGTATTTTTCGCCCTACAAGACGCACCTAGGTTTTAACAAAGAAAAATATCAGAGGTCTGATTAAAAAAAAAAACTTTTTTTCATTAGCAGAAAAAAAAAGAAAAAATATATTTTTCATCAGACCTCAGATCAAACTCCTAAATCAGATCCCCAATTCTCATCTGACCTAAAATAAGATCCCCAATTCTCATCAGACCTCCAAATCAGACCCCCAAAATAAGACCCCCAATGCTTGGATCAGACAACACAAATCAGACTCCCAGTGTCAGACCCTCAATGCTCAGATCTCCCCCCCCGCCATGCTCAGATCACTCCCCCATGCTGAGACCTAACCAACCCATGCTCAAACAAGACCCCCCATTCTCAGATCTGACCCGCATGTTCAGATCTGCCCCCCCCCATGCGCAGGTCTGACCGCCCCAATGCGCAGATCTGACCCCCATTGCTCAAATCAGGACCCCCATGCTCAAAACAGAACCTCCCATGCTTAGATCAGACCCCCATGCTCAGTTCTATCATTTAAAAAAATCTCTTCCCTCTCCTGATCAGGCACTGGGCTCCTGCTCGGCCACCGTCTACTCTCAGGTCTGACACGCTCTCCACTGTGATCTTATGAGCACAACGTCAGGTCATAGTACGTGGAGACACGCACTATGATCTCACACTGTGTGCATCAGGACATAGTGGAGAGTTAGCTGGAGATGCAAAGTAGCAACAGTGCCCAATCAGGAAAAGAGCATGGAGTGGAGAGTGAGCCGCCTGACTGCTTCCCAGCTCCACACTAGAGCCGCACTTGAAGAAGCAAGAGCCACGGGTTGGCCGCCTCTGCACTACTGTATCCTAGCGCAGCGTACAGATGTCCATACCCCAGGCCTTTGAACGAAAGCGCAAATACCCAGCCACCCACCCACAGGCCATAGCACTAAATGCGCACCTTTCCAAATTGCTGGCCCTGGAAATGTTGCTATTTAGGCTTGTGGACATTGAAGCTGCTCAGTCCCTCGTTGCTCAGTCCCCAGCCGCCACTATTTTTCCCGGTGTGCCATCCCCGCCTTACACCAGCATGTGTCTTGTAACATTACCTGTGCCCTGACCAACGCAGTTATTGGAAAGGTCCACTTAACGACTGACACATGGACAAGTGCTTGTGACCAGGGACGCTGCATTTCCCTGACTGCACACTGGATGAACATTGTGGAGGCTGGGAGCGAGTCATACCCTGGGATGTCACAGGTGCTACAGAAACTAATATGTTAAGGTGACACACTGCCGCAAAGCTGTGGCAGGGTATAAGATACCAGACTGAGCCGTGGCTCTCGCCACTCAACCTAGAACCAGGCATGGTTGTGTCTGATAATGGCCATAACTTAGTGGCGGCTTTGGAGCTCGGCAAGCTCACACACATACCATGCCTAGCCAACGTGTTCAACTTAGTGGTTCAGCGGTTTCTCAAAACCTACCCCAATTTGCCTGAGCTACTGGTGAAGGTGCGCCGCGTGTGTGCCCATTTCTGAAAGTCATCTACAGCTTGCAATTGCAATTGCCAGCTCACCGACTGTTGTACGATGTGAGCACTCGGTGGAACTCTACGTTCCACATGTTGGCCAGGCTTTGTGAGCAGCAGAGGGCAGTAGTGGAATACCAGCTGCAACATGGTCATTGCCTTTCCATTCAGCTGCCGCTCTTCACAAGCGACGAGTGGGCATGGATGTCTGACCTCTGTGAGGTATTACGCAACTTTGAGGAATCAACACAGATGATGAACGGCGATGCCGCTATTATCAGCATAGCCATCCCACTTCGGTGTCTACTGAAATGCTCGCTGCTCACAATGAAGGAGGACGCTTTGCATGTGGAAGAGGTGGAAATGGGGGAAAACCATAAACAGGGTGATAGCCAGACCACTCTCCGTTCGTCTTCTCAGCGCGAATTGGATGATGATGATGAGGAGGAGCAGGAGACTGTTGCCTCTGCTACTAGTACCCACAGCAGGTTTATTCCAGCGTGGATGGGCCGAAGAGGAGGAAGAGGATGAGGAGCTTGAGAGTCATCATCCTGATGAGGACAGCGAAGTCTTATCTGTTGGGTCTCTGGCACACATGGCTGACTTGATGTTAGGCTGCCTTTCCCGTGACCCTCGCGTTATACGCATTTTGACCAACACCGATGACTGGTTGTTCACTCTTCTCGACCCCCGCTACAAAGAGAACTTCTCATCTATCATTCTTGTGGTGGAGAGGACTATAAAAATGGTGCAATACCAGAAGGTCCTTGTGGAAAAATTTCTCCAAAAATTTCCAGCTGACAACGCTGGCAGCAGAGTACGTAGTTCCTTGGGAAGGGAGAGACGAGGGGAACACACAGCAGTTCCAACAGAGGCAAGGCAACACTCTCCAAGGCCTAGGACAGTTTCATGACACCCAACCAGTACCCTCACCCTGATGCAGGGCCTAGTGTCACAAGGAGAGAAAAGTTTTGGAAGATGGTGAAGGAGTACGTAGCAGACCGTGTAGGCGTCCTCAGTGATCCCTGTGTGCCTTACAACTATTGGGTGTCCAAGCTGGACACGTGGCACGAACTGGCGCTCTACGCCTTGGAGGTGCTGGCCTGCCCTGCCGCCAGCGTTTTGTCAGAGTGGGTATTTAGTGCTGCTGGGGGCATAATAACTGATAAGGGCATCCGACTGTCAACTGAAAATGCTGACAGGTTGACTCTTATCAAAATGAACAAGGCCTGGATTGCCCCTAATTTCTCTACTCCACCAGAGGAAAGCGGCTGAATATAAAGGCACTTTAAATGTGGCATTTATGGTGTATTGAATATACTGTATTCCCATCCACCCCTTCCAACACAAAAAAGGGTATATGGGTCAATCTTCCTTTTCTCGTCCATCATATCAACATGCTTAATTTATTAGGCTGCCCTCGCTACTAATGTTTTAGATGGTCAGCTCAGCAGCAGACCCTCACCTCTAATGTATTAGATGGTCAGATCAGCAGCAGACCCTCACCCCTAATTTTTATATGGTCAGCTCAGCAGCAGACCCTCACCCCTAATGTTTTAGATGGTCAGATCAGCAGCAGACCCTCACCCCTAATGTTTTAGATGGTCAGATCAGCAGCAGACCCTCACCCCTAATTTTTTAGATGGTCAGATCTGCAGCAGGCCCTCGCCCCTAATGTATTATTGGGTCACTAGCAGGCCATTGCTCCTAAAGTTTTTGAGGGTCACCAGCAGGCCATCAATGATAATTTTTCAAGGGTGTGTATGATGCCCTCCTTTATGTGTAGTAAAGGGTGTATTGGAGTGCGGGTTCCTTGTAATTTTTGGCAGCCCTTTCCCTTAGTGCATAGGCTTTATGAGTGTAGGAGTCCGACTACCTAAACAATTGTACCACATTGTGAATGAGGCCCTCCTTTATGTCATATACAGGTTGTATCGGAGTGCCTCTTCCTTGTAATTTTTGGCAGCACTTGCACTTTATATACAAGTAAATATACAGGAAAGAATGTTTCCTAACAATTTTTCCTCTAAAATAGATTTTATCTTCGGTTTGGTGTGTATTATTATCATTCTGTAAAAGTGGCGTACTACTCGGACAACATCTTTCCCAGCAGCAACCTGGGAGTCCAAGATGCATCCAGACATCCTCCCCATGCTGTTCCTGAACCATTTCAGTGGTGTTTCCATACATTTCTGACCTTTTCCTATAAACCAGACACCTTCCCCTCTTCAGAGCAGGGGGTGCCTGGTTTAATGCTCGGGTTCTCCCATTGACTTCCATTGTGCTCAAGTAGAACACTTTGGGATGCATGTTCGACTGCTTAGAGCATCCGAGCATCCCAAAGTGTTCTACTCGAGCACCTGAGCACTTTGGTGCTCGATCAACACTAGTCACCAGCAGTGGCGTACATAGAGAAGTAAGGGCCCCATAACAAGGATCAAACCAGGCCCCCCACACAGGATAGAGAGGTTTTCGCCTAATCCCCTTTTAATGACTCTTGGGCCATTTTTTCCACTGCCTACTTTGCTAAAATTTGTTCCTTTAGAGCAGGGATGCCCAACCGGTGGCCCTCCAGCTGTTGTAAAACTACAACTCCCACCATGCCCTGCTGTAGGCTAATAGCTATCCGGGCATGCTGGGAGTTTTGTAGTTTTGCAACATTTGGAGGGCCACAGGTTAGGCATCCCTGCTTTAGAGGGTAGAGTCCTAACCAAGTTTTCACCCCCCATTAGAAGAGGGTGCGATCCCAAATGGTCCCCCTCTTGCCCTGGGCCCCATAGCAGCCGCATGGTCAGCCACTATAGTAGTTACGCCCCTGGTCACCAGAGACTGTTTATTTGAATCAAAACCTATTAGACATTACCAATGATATCACCATTGGGCCCCAAGCATAATTTCCTCTGCGGGGCCCAAGGAACTCCAGTCTGACACGGACCCAACCAACTATGGATATGTGATAGTCCAGCCATGGGCAAATAGAATTGAGGGCAATACATTGTATCTATCTGTATCAAACTATGGATCTATGAATTGGGCCGATTGATCCCTTCAATTCCCAATACATACAACTAAGAATAGAAGGTGTTTCAACTTTACACAGCCAAGAAAAGATCCTTAATGTTTTATTTTGACACAAACATAAGATCTGAACTGTCTTTCATTTTCCTATAATAATAACAATATAATAATTCAGTCTTGATTACAGAACAAAAAAAGGAAAAATAATGAAAAACAAATTTGAATTAAAACCAATGCCTATCGTCTAGTACATCCAAAGTGCTGCAAATTGAAATTTGATCTGCACATCAGAGCTTCTTGAAGCACTCGTCTGCTAGCTAAAATCGTGATCAAACGTGTCTCAGATGTTGCGGGATTGCTAATAATGGCTAGCATTGTATTTGTTTGCAACGATAACCACGTTTGATCGCCGTCTTTCTTTCGATTGTTAACTTTTAATTAGTTCTGTCTCCCAACTGTTCAGTTCACGTGATATTAAATCTTGCAACGAGGAGAAGGCTTCAAGAAGAGGATGAAACACTGAAACGTTGTGCTACTTGAGGTAACGTTCATCAAGAAGACTCCGACGACGTATCGACACTGGGGTCCAGATGGAGAGCGGCAGACATGTTTATGCATCGGGAGGAAATTCAAAGAAAGATTTCACTGCAGAGGAAACAAAAGAAGACGACTCGCGTGACTTTACTGCAACGACGGCACAGAAAGATAACGAGAATTGTGCTGATGAAAGTGTTTCGCCAAGGCGGCCTTGATGGAATTTGCATGCTTCAGATGGCTTATGGGAGACTGAACTTGAAGACTAGAGATGAGCAAATCTTCAAAATTGTAATCCAGTCCTCGAACCAATCTAACTGAATATGCATCTTAAACCTGCAGTATCAATTCTATGGCCCCTATTTATGACCTAAGATATGGGTCAAGGGGTAATATGAGATTCAAAAATAATATCTTCTTTTTTGAAGAATAGTGCCAACCTTGTCCATAGGCTATGTCTGGTACTGCAGTTTAGTCCCAATGTTTTTGAAGGCAATACATTTGCTCATTATATCTTATGGATTCTGGCCTTAAAGGGAACCTGTCACCTCCTAAATGCATGTAAACCCGCCAGCAGTACCTCAGAGTAGCCCGCAGTGTGATACTAATCATACTTTTGATCCTCCACTCCGATGCTGCATAAAGCCAGGAAACAATCTTTTATCCTCCGTCCGCGCTAATTTGCATGTCAGCTTGAAGTCAAGGGGTCAGCGGCCTCCTTGCTTTAAGTCAAAGTAACCGCGCCCCCTCTTGCCTTTGACAGCCCGCAGTTCGGCTTCGCTTTCCAAAGTCTCGCGCCTGTGCGGTGCCCTCTGTTTTACTGCGCGATCCCATGTCAGGGATAAAAGATTGCAAACGAAGGATAAAAAATCATTTTCTGACCGTATGCAGCATTGTACTGCAGGATGAAAAGTATGATTAGTATCACACTGCGGGCGGGTTTACATGCATTTAGGAGGTGACAGGTTCCCTTTAAGTAAGTTGGATATTGGGGTAGTCAATAAGTCATTAAAATTGAGAGTCCAGATGAGTGTTACCAGTTGGGGGGGTGTCCCTGCACAGTCTGACACTAGCAGCACTGACTGGATAATGTCAGACTTTGCAGGGACCCCCCCTCCATCTGGGAACTCCCATCTGAACCTTTATTGCAGGCTACTGGCAATTCATTCATAATGTCTATCATAAATAATAAAGGAGTCCTACAAATAGATGCTCCAGAATTGTTATGGGGAATTCAAAAAAAAGTTACCAAAGCATAAAATTATAAAGTGTGCAATGCTTCATTTCTCCAGTGGTGGCGCTACAGGCATATTGGACACTTGCTTCTGAGCTACCGCACAGATGTGATCACCGAGGTTCCAGCAGCACAATGTCCTATCATCAGCTTATTGTAAGGAACCCTTAGAACTAAATACATGTGCCCAAAGTGGACAACCCCTTTAACAGGGGATCTTATAAAGGTGGGAATTTAAATGGCTCCATCTTGTGGGCTTCCTATAAACACTGGTCTCAGAGGACATTTGGTCTAAAAGTAACAAAAACTGCTGATAACTAATAATTCATTTTGGCATCAAGTTCATTTGAATTTTCATCCTTTGCTTGAGAGTAGATCATTTGTTACAGGGAGTAAATCCACAGTGACAGCTTAATAGGCTCAGCCCTGCTTGAATAGGGTATGAGGCTGTAATATTAATAAACTACTGACCAGCAGCAGATTAAACAAACTCAAGATGTTCAACAAGTGATGTCTTCAGAGGGACGTCTTAAGACATAGAGAATGATTCCACTTTTGCTTGGAAAATTAATAGTTGCCTAAATGAATCCAGTAAAACTTGCTTTGTAGCTAAATGGAAGAAGGTTTGATGGAAACAAAGTGGGTGATTTTCATTTTGATTTGACTTATTTAGTGGGATGTCAGCCATAAAATAACAGACAAGTGCTTTGTATAAACCACTGCAGCCACCCGGAGAATAATGAGGAGAGAAGACGCAATAGAACATTTTCATGGCCGTCTGATCGTCAAAACCAAGTAAACACCTAAAGTCATCCTACTATAGGTGATACAGAAGTAAACTGTAAAGAGTAACAACATTCAGCACAGCGATGTACGTGGTGGATAACTAATACGATAGAGAGATACAGACAGCTTCTTGAACAACATCCTGAATAGAGGATCCTTAGCTTTCTCACCCAGCACAATGTCCTCGGCAAAAGCCAAGTACGCTTCATAATACCGAACCACTGCCACCATGGACCACATCTACACCCTGCATAGCCTCATGGAGAGCCACGTCCAGACCACCGCATCATGGACCATATCTATATTGTTCGCAGCCTTATCAGAGCCATGCCCACAATACAAAGCATGAAGATCTATGCCTGCTTTGAGGACGTTAAGAAGGCCTTTGACTAAGTGTGACACCAGGCTTATTCTTGAAACTTCTGTAAAGTGGAATAGGAAGGAAACACTGTCATCAGAAGCTCCTACATTGAGAATAGATTCAGCCTGAAAGAACAAAACCTGCTATGCTTTCAGAAGGCATCTGTGTAATCTCAAAGCACCTATGACCCATCTGCTTAAAATCATTGATGGCATTGTCATCCCAATCTCCTGTATGGCAGCAATTCTGGGGTCTGGATGCATACCCAACTGGTCAAAGTGGGACTCTGGACCAACAAATATATTCCACCTAGAAATCTACAAACACCTCCTCAAGGTCCATCGGAGCACCTCTAACAGTGCCTGTCGAGCAGAGCTGGGCAGATTCCCACTGCATTGCTATCCAGAAGAAGGCACTGTCATTCAGAGCCCATCTACATGGCAGCAGTCCTAGTTACTACCATTGCAAAGCCTTGCTGCACCAAGAAACCCCAGAAAAACAAAGTATCCCGCAACAAGTCACCCAAACCCAGTCTGACCAAACCACCAACCAGTACAGCCTTACAAAGAGGGAAATCCAGAAGACAATACACAAGAGCAAAAAGGACTATATCAGTGTCTGGAGGAACCACACAAGAACATCACAGAAGCTGACAATCTACCAGAGCCTGCAGAGGGCGTACAAACTGGCTCCATATCTTGAGAAACTCCACAACCCCAGCCGAGGGAGAACTACAAGCCGAGGGAGAGCAGACTGTGCCAGCAGAGCAACCATCTGTGAAGGATGAGGCCCACTTCCTTCTGCGGTGCCCCAAATACTCAGCAGTGAGGGACACTCACTTCAGGAGACTATCTGATCTCTTCCCAGACTTCACCTCCATGGAGGAGGAAGAGAGACATTCCAACCTGCTGGGGGAAGAGCAGAACACAGCATCCATAGCAGGACAATATGTCAGTGCCTGCCATATACTGAGAGGAGCCTGATATACCATGGACTCCTATACCCCCACCCTGGATGTGTCCCCTATCCCCATATCCTGTAATGGGGCGCCGAGGCGCACTCGGTCTCCCCCATCAGCCGCAGACCTGCTGCTTAGCTTCGGGAGCGAGGATCTGTGTTTAGCCTCGTTCCCAGGGCGCTGGCCATGTCACATGACCCTCACTCCCCACTATAAATACAGGCGGCCTGCTGGCTACAGGTTGCCTGTGATTTTCGTCTCTAGGGCTGTGTGTACTATTATTATTTCTTCCTACTTGACCTCTGGTATTGACCTTGTTTGTTTCCTGACCTCGCTTTGGCCCGGTCCCTTGGTACCTACGCTATCTCTCGGATTTGACCTCGGCTCGTTCTCGGATTTCGTCTCCTGCCTCATTCCTTGTATTGACGTGACCTCCCGGACCGACCTCTGCTAGTTGACCTGCCATTGCCTTTCCCATTACTGGGTAATGTTGTCTTATCTACCTCCCTGACTATCCGTTTGCCTTAGTCTTGTATACCACCTTCTGCCTTGGCTGTCTGTTCCTCTCTTTCCTCTGTTCACTCTGCTCTACACTTACGTAGGTCAGGGACCGTCGCCCAGTTGTGCCCCATCACCTAGGGCGGGTGGTGCAAGTAGGCAGGGACAGGGTTGAGGGTGGCAGTTTAGGGGGTGCACTTCCTCTCTACCTCCTTACCCGTGACATTTCCCATCCCTACCCAATTATTTTACACTTGCTTTGGCAATGCTAATATGTATTTAGTCCTGCCAATAAAGCTGATTTAAATTTAAGAGAGAGATAGATAGATAGATAGATAGAATGATAGGTATACAGTATAGAGAGAAAAATATAGAGATGAGAGAGATGGATAGATTGATATGAAATGGATAGATAGATGATAGATAGATAATGATCTGCCATGGACTTCTATAGCTCCGCCATGGATGTGTCCCTATCCCCATTCCCCATCCCTACCAAATTATTTCCCACTTGCTTTGGCAATGCTAATATGTATTTAGTTTTGTCAATAAAGCTTACTAGATAGATAGATAGATAGATAGACACACATCTGCTCTTGGTGAGATGTAATGGCATGGAGAAGCAGCTGAAAAGGTTGAATGTTATTTTTCCAGGGTGAATGGGAAGTTCAAATGTTATCAGCTTCTCAAAGCTGAAGAGCTGCAATTAGGAACTCAGACATAATTGTATTTGATTGAAGTAGAAAATCTTTGATGTGTCTGAGCAGTTTAAAAGATTGCCCTTCAAATGTGAGATGGGTGCACTAATGACAGCAGTGGGCTGCAAATGAAATAAGATCACTTGTATGGTAATGGGCGCAGGCCCTTACCAAGTGCATCTCATACCAGCATTATATCAACCAGTGCCAGATCAAGGTCTTCGGAAGGAGCCCCTGAGCCAAACATGGCATGGACCCTGTGCCCTGTGTGATTTTTGGTGTGGGTTTCACTCTTTTCAAATCCGCAGCAAAAACAGCAAGTAACACATGTAATGCACTGCACTCGTGTGCAGGTACCCTTTTGCTCTGGAATATGGAACTGCAGGCACTCCATATACCCCTGTACGGGCACCATGAATGTAGCATTTTTATGTGTATGAGGCCTCATTGTTAAGTTCCCCCAAAGCATTGCTTTTTGGTAAAAAAAAAAGTAGAAAAATTGAGAATTTAGGGGCTAACTGTCACGGACGTTTCCGCGACAGGTGGCAAAAGATTGGTGAGACTGGCAACACGTGGTTTGATCTGACATGTTTTCAGTTTGGATCAAATGACGTCTGTGTTGTTTCTGGTGTTTGCCACACCTTCTTTCCACAGATGACTATTAGGGTCATTTAACCTTCTCTATTTATAGTTGCTTCTCCCACAATGCTGTGCGGTTTATAGCTTCTGTTTGTACCTTTTGGATAGATTGTGGTTGGATCTCGGCTGAGTTTCTGGTGCTTCCATCACTCCTTTGAAGTTAAGTCTTTCCTTTCCCTTTTGTATTTTGTTTGGGTTCTGTGTGTTGCATTTCCCTATTGTTTGTATTAGGCCTGAAGGATACTTCTGTTCGTCCTTCCTTTTGGAGGAACAGTTTGTCTCGTCCCTGCCATTAGTACCAGGGCACTTTAGGGCTTGATAGGACTCTAGGTATTCCTGCGTATGAACCCCTTTTGGAGTCTGTTCATACTGGTAGTCAGTCAGGATTTTGGTTAGGGTTTTCACTAGGAGGTGTCCATTTTGCTTCTCAAGTTCTCAGGCCTGATTCCCTGTTCCCCCCTTCCCTCCTATGCTCGGTGTGGTGTTTCCCTCCCACACCAGCGTCACACTAACTCAGGTCACATCAAATCTATAGGTACCAAACAAAGACTCCACAATCCATAGGTTGTCTGAAACTGAAATATGACTCCGAAGTGTAGCTGTAGGAGGTGCAAACCCACCCTGATTCCTAAGGGAGCCCCAAGATCCCTATATCCCATAAGAACACACCAGTGCTAGAAATTACACATGGTAAATGGGGGAACATGTTACAAATTTTGCTCTGGGGCCCAAGAGCTTCAAGTTATGTGGTTCCATGTATTTTCTCTTCTGTCTTAGATTGCTAAAGTTTTAGCCTTATCAGAGATGCCTATTTTTACAGATTTTGCATTTGCCCAGAAGGGTAAAGTTAGGCCTCGTTTACATCTTCGTTTGTGGACCAGTCAGGCCGTTTCGGCAGAAAGCAGCCTGCTGGATCTTCTTCTTCACCGCCGGATCCCCATTAACTGCAATGTGGTCTGGCAAAAATACCTGGTTTTGGGCAGAAGAAATTTGTTGCGTGCAACAGTTTATGTTCTGCCGAAACCCAGGATTTTTGCCAAAAATCGGCCAGCTTACAGCCAGACCCTATTACAGTCCATGGGGATCCGGTCGTGAAGTAGAGAATCCGTTGGCTGCACTGTGCTGGAACAGCCTGATGGATCCACAAATGGAGATGTGAACGAGTCCTTATTCTTCCTCATGTATCTCCACGTCCAGACAAGATCCGTAAAGCTTATCGCACCCAGTTTCAATGTTCCTAGATGATATCATGAAATTAGAAGGAGGAAGAATTCCAAATGTTGCGTACGCTTGGGAACAGAATGAGACGGGTCACCGTTACCGCTCACCCTGTCGCCTCCGACACTGCATAATGCAGCAGTCCTTGGTGTGAGGAACCTTTGGTGTGACATTTTTCACTACAGCAGATGTTCATTCATGAGGCATGTAAACACCTGAGCAGACGGAGGAAACATTACTTGTCCCTGGTGCAATGGAAGGAGGTGCAGCTGCCGCACCTAATGCCCAATGTCAGGCTGTCCCGACAAAGCCATCACATTATAACAGAGCTCCATCTTCTATATCATTGCCGCTACAGATTTCACAAGTTTAGTCTTTCTTTCATTATCTTCACCTCATTAACAAATAGCTTTTTGTTTCTGGGGTCGGGGAAGCCCTATCAGAACTGCCTGCTGTGCGGAGAATGAAGGACACAGATTTGAGGGGAAATATGAGAGGAAATTTCAGGCCGCATTTATTTTACAGGTGTAGTCAAGCAAACACTTTGCAAAATGTGATTTTCTTAATAAGTCTCTCAGGAGATAAGCATCTCATTCATCCATATGAGGTGTGAGGGATCTGCAGAGCGTTGTAAAAATTTCCATGGCAAAATGTCTCCTAAGAAGACGCATTCACAGATTTACTCCGGTTTTTGAATGTTTCTAGGATTTTTTCAGTTTGAAGGGGAATTGTTTCTCCATCAATATAGATGTGGTTTCAATATGTGAATAATAGTTATGATTAAAAGTAAAATACTAAAAGTAATAAAAATAATAATACAACTATTAATAAAATAAAAATGTTAATATATTTCACAAAATTTCTCAGTAAAATATAAAACAAGCAATAAACTATGTATATCACTCATTAATTGCTATCACTAAAAATATTGGCAAAAGTTAATACATTTAAAGAAATAAATTAAAATAAATAATCCAGGGAGACCTAATCATCAATTGATCCTAACATTTTTATTGTTACCATTATTATTATTATTATTATTATTATTATTATTTGGTTATTCATTTAATTATGTTATAGAAGGTGTTTCAGACCACACGTCCAGACTGCTGTTATAGGGGGCGCTCTAAACTACACATTCAGACTGCTGTTATAGGGGGCACTCCAGACTACACAACCAGACTGCTGTTATAGGGGGCACTCCAGACTACACAACCAGACTGCTGTTATAGGGGGCGCTCCAGACTACACATCCAGACTGCAGTTATAGGGGGCACTCCAGACTACACATCCAGACTGCAGTTATAGGGGGCACTCCAGACTACACATCCAGACTGCTGTTATAGGGGGCGCTCCAGACTACACAACCAGACTTCTGTTATAGGGGGTGCTCCAGACTACACAACCAGACTGCTGTTATAGGGGGCGCTCCAGACTACACATCCAGACTGCTGTTATAGAGGGCGCTCCAGAGTACACATCCAGATGGCTGTTATAGGGGGAGCGCTAAACTACACATCCAGATGGCTGTTATAGGGGGCGTTCCAGACTACACAACCAGACTGCTGTTATAGGGGGTGCTCCAGACTACACATCCAGACTGCTGTTATAGGGGGAGCGCTAAACTACACATCCAGATGGCTGTTATAGGGGGCGTTCCAGACTACACAACCAGACTTCTGTTATGGGGAACGCTCTAGACTACACAACCAGACTGCTGTTATAGGGGGTGCTCTAGACTACACAACCAGACTGCTGTTATAGGGGGGTGCTCTAGACTACACAACCAGACTGCTGTTATAGGGGGGTGCTCTAGACTACACAACCAGACTGCTGTTATAGGGGGTGCTCTAGACTACACAACCAGACTGCTGTTATAGGGGGTGCTCCAGACTACACAACCAGACTGCTGTTATAGGGGGTGCTCTAGACTACACAACCAGACTGCAGTTATAGGGGGCACTCCAGACTACACATCCAGACTGCAGTTATAGGGGGCACTCCAGACTACACATCCAGACTGCAGTTATAGGGGGCACTCCAGACTACACATCCAGACTGCAGTTATAGGGGGCACTCCAGACTACACATCCAGACTGCTGTTATAGGGGGCGCTCCAGACTACACAACCAGACTTCTGTTATAGGGGGTGCTCCAGACTACACAACCAGACTGCTGTTATAGGGGGCGCTCCAGACTACACATCCAGACTGCTGTTATAGAGGGCGCTCCAGAGTACACATCCAGATGGCTGTTATAGGGGGAGCGCTAAACTACACATCCAGATGGCTGTTATAGGGGGCGTTCCAGACTACACAACCAGACTGCTGTTATAGGGGGTGCTCCAGACTACACATCCAGACTGCTGTTATAGGGGGAGCGCTAAACTACACATCCAGATGGCTGTTATAGGGGGCGTTCCAGACTACACAACCAGACTTCTGTTATGGGGAACGCTCTAGACTACACAACCAGACTGCTGTTATAGGGGGTGCTCTAGACTACACAACCAGACTGCTGTTATAGGGGGGTGCTCTAGACTACACAACCAGACTGCTGTTATAGGGGGGTGCTCTAGACTACACAACCAGACTGCTGTTATAGGGGGTGCTCTAGACTACACAACCAGACTGCTGTTATAGGGGGTGCTCTAGACTACACAACCAGACTGCTGCTATAGGGGGTGCTCCAGACTACACAATCAGACTGCTGTTATAGGGGGCACTCCAGACTACACAATCAGACTGCTGTTATAGGGGGAGCTCTAAACTACACATCCAGACTGCTGTTATAGAGGGCGCTCCAGACTACACATCCAGACTGCTGTTATAGGGGGCACTCCATACTACACAATCAGACTGCTGTTATAGGGGGCAGTATATAACCAGAGTTGAAGAAAAAGAAGATACAATTGACAAAGAAAAGCTCAAACACAAAATAATTTATACACCTAATTGGCAGCAAGTCATTTTTAAAGTGAGCCAACTCATTAAGTAGGTGAAATATCTTGTTTTTTTCTGCTGTTCAATAAAATAGCCCTTGGAAGGATGGTTCTGCCTGTATGGTAATTGCATTTGGAAATCCATTTATAAATACCTAACGCAATAAAATAAGATAATTAACTATCTATATTGCAACACTATAAAAGCACAATAAAATTCAAATCTCATTTGTTCCACTTCCAGTTCCCGTTTTTTTTCCTGTAGTAATAAAATGAAGGGAAAAAAATTGAAATCGGTGTTCACATGTCAGGATACAGAATGCTACACACAGGCTCTCCATAGATAGATTGTTTCCCACTAAGTACTATGTACATGCTGTGTATGTTTTTATGTTGTTTTTGCCTATTTTTACACTAATTGACTATTGCTCAACGACGGCACGGTGGAAACCAGACGAGAGCGACGCTCCTCAGTATTGTAATGAGATTGGCAGGCGCACAGACATAAAATGCCCCTGTCAATTTGAACTGCAGCCAAATGTGAAGGTTTATAATAGCATATTTAAGTATTTTGTCCAGTCAGAAATTGTATTCATACGGAGAGAGTTATGGAGATAAGTATTTGGATATTTGAATGCAGCCTACATCCAACTGTGAAGAATGCTAATCCTCTTTTAAGACAGTAATTTTGTGGTCAGTCAAGCGCTATGTAAAAATGAGAATCCTAATGCTGTCCATCACAGATAGTGAAGGCAACTATTCACCAGCTGTTGGGGAACTACAAGTTTCGGGATGCTTTGGAATTACTTTAATATGACTAGTTACCTATTCCTAGAATAATAGACCAGTGTTGTTAATGCTTGGTTTCGATATTGGTTATGGGTTTAGCTGTAGGGGTTGCAGAGGTTGCAGTCCCACCTGGCCATTGGAAGGAAGACACCAGACACCATGATGATTGGGGTCCCCGGTTCAAATTTTGCATTGGGGCCTGGGAGATTCAAGCTATTGTATGCCTCTGTATTGGTATCGGCATGGGACTGGCCCACTAGGGGCTCTGTTGCCATATTGGACCCCAAAGGTCAAAAAAAAAAAAAACATTTGGAACTGCCGTTGGAGCTAATAACTTACCATCAGGGTCTATGTCTTTGAATCAAAGTCTCTATGTATTGACAATAGAGTTTGGGCCCTGAGAATACTTTCCTCTAGTGGGCCCAAACAAGACTTACAGCCCATGAGTTTGACTAATCCAGGTTTGTAATCTGAGAAAGAAGACCAAGAAACTAGACTGTGGTCTCAAAGATACCATGTTTGACAAACCCTTCTGATAGAAAATTTAACTCGTGCAGGATTGTTATCTGATAAAGGAGACCAGGCTTAAGCCCCAAATTTGACACACACCTCTAGGTTTTGCTTGAACAGACATCGAGGGGTGTGCAGGAAAACCTCCTGAAGACTGGAGAAAAAGATGTCATACACATATATCTATATGTGGATTGTGGAGACATTCCAAATTTTATATTTTTGGCCAGAGTTTCGTGCTTGTGCAGTAGCCCAGACCTGGGGATATCTGCAATTGTAAATAGTTGTGTTGTTATGTTATGTATCTCATGTTTGGGGCTGTATATTCCAGCAGAGGAGTGTGATTGGCATTAGTTGGCAGAAGCAGGGCTAACCACCCTGTTCCTCCCCTCTTGGTAGGAGTGGGCTGGTTGTGTTTCCTGCCAGGAAACGAAGATCCTGTGCAGATACCTATTTTATTTTTATTTTTTACTTTCTTTATTAAAGTTCCAATAATAGCAATTTTATAAATATATACAGGGAGTGCAGAATTATTAGGCAAATGAGTATTTTGACCACATCATCCTCTTTATGCATGTTGTCTTACTCCAAGCTGTATAGGCTCGAAAGCCTACTACCAATTAAGCATATTAGGTGATGTGCATCTCTGTAATGAGAAGGGGTGTGGTCTAATGACATCAACACCCTATATCAGGTGTGCATAATTATTAGGCAACTTTCCTTTGGCAAAATGGGTCAAAAGAAGGACTTGACAGGCTCAGAAAAGTCAAAAATAGTGAGATATCTTGCAGAGGGATGCAGCACTCTTAAAATTGCAAAGCTTCTGAAGCGTGATCATCGAACAATCAAGCGTTTCATTCAAAATAGTCAACAGGGTCGCAAGAAGCGTGTGGAAAAACCAAGGCGCAAAATAACTGCCCATGAACTGAGAAAAGTCAAGCGTGCAGCTGCCAAGATGCCACTTGCCACCAGTTTGGCCATATTTCAGAGCTGCAACATCACTGGAGTGCCCAAAAGCACAAGGTGTGCAATACTCAGAGACATGGCCAAGGTAAGAAAGGCTGAAAGACGACCACCACTGAACAAGACACACAAGCTGAAACGTCAAGACTGGGCCAAGAAATATCTCAAGACTGATTTTTCTAAGGTTTTATGGACTGATGAAATGAGAGTGAGTCTTGATGGGCCAGATGGATGGGCCCGTGGCTGGATTGGTAAAGGGCAGAGAGCTCCAGTCCGACTCAGACGCCAGCAAGGTGGAGGTGGAGTACTGGTTTGGGCTGGTATCATCAAAGATGAGCTTGTGGGGCCTTTTCGGGTTGAGGATGGAGTCAAGCTCAACTCCCAGTCCTACTGCCAGTTTCTGGAAGACACCTTCTTCAAGCAGTGGTACAGGAAGAAGTCTGCATCCTTCAAGAAAAACATGATTTTCATGCAGGACAATGCTCCATCACACGCGTCCAAGTACTCCACAGCGTGGCTGGCAAGAAAGGGTATAAAAGAAGAAAATCTAATGACATGGCCTCCTTGTTCACCTGATCTGAACCCCATTGAGAACCTGTGGTCCATCATCAAATGTGAGATTTACAAGGAGGGAAAACAGTACACCTCTCTGAACAGTGTCTGGGAGGCTGTGGTTGCTGCTGCACACAATGTTGATGGTGAACAGATCAAAACACTGACAGAATCCATGGATGGCAGGCTTTTGAGTGTCCTTGCAAAGAAAGGTGGCTATATTGGTCACTGATTTGTTTTTGTTTTGTTTTTGAATGTCAGAAATGTATATTTGTGAATGTTGAGATGTTATATTGGTTTCACTGGTAAAAATAAATAATTGAAATAGGTATAGATTTGTTTTTTGTTAAGTTGCCTAATATTTATGCACAGTAATAGTCACCTGCACACACAGATATCCCCCTAAAATAGCTAAAACTAAAAACAAACTAAAAACTACTTCCAAAAATATTCAGCTTTGATATTAATGAGTTTTTTGGGTTCATTGAGAACATGGTTGTTGTTCAATAATAAAATTAATCCTCAAAAATACAACTTGCCTAATAATTCTGCACTCCCTGTGTATATGTATATGTGTGTATATATATATATATAACCGTAATTTCAAACCCCATATACCCCACCCCAAACCCCTCCCTCTCCCATTCCCTGATGTGTCCTCCTTCGCCACCAGCCCTCCGTAACACGACCGAGGAAAGATGGAGAAGGATGGAGAGCGGAGGAAGCTCTAAAGATTCCAATCTCCCCAAATTCTACTCCATTTTATCTCAGTGTCTCTTTGCTTATACAAGATGTGTTCATATCTCTTGTTGGTATCTACCAACTTTAACCATGTATTAATACTTGGAACATCTCGCGCAAACCAAGAGCGTGCTATTAGGAGTCTTGTCAGGAACATTATCTTAAACAGAAGATTTTTTTTATATTGATGACAACCCACCTTGGCAAGATCCCCTAATACCCAACATTCAACAGTAAAAGGAATCCGCACATTCAGTTTTCTCTCTATATAGTTATGAATAGTCCCCCAATATTGTTTCAAATTTAAGCATGACCAAAACATATGCAAATAATCTGCATCAGGAACATCACACCTAGGACAATTAGAATGATTCCTAATACCACATCTATTAAGCCAGAGAGGAGTAACGTACAGTCTATGTAGGATATTAAACTGCACCAAAACGTGATTAAAATTATGTGAAACCACTTTTAGATCCTGAACTAACTTCTCCTGATCCTCCAAGTCATTTAAGCAATCATTTTGCCAAGCCCTCTGTCCAGGAGACAAAATCTCACCAAATCGTGCTGTAAGTAAACTTTTATAAACTTGAGAAATCTTCATCCTTTGCCCCAAATTCTCTATCAGTTCATTAAATTGTGTAGAAGAGTGAATTTCAAGCCTATTTTTTTCTTTAATACTTAATAGTGCCGATCTTAACTGTAGGTACCGAAACCATGATAATTTCTGTGATTTTTGTCTTTGTGATAATACTGTGAATGAAACAATATCCCCTGTGTAGCTACCTAGAGGAGAGGAAGCACCTGCTAGAGCTCCTGCTCCTGGGAATGGATTCTCCTGAGAGACAAGGCAGCATAGTGATCACTAAAATACTGCTTTACAGCCACTGCTGCAAGGTGAGGGACTAAGGCTCAGACACCATCACCTTTACCACCACAAGGCCAGATCAAGTTCAAGTCTGAACTTTTCAGTGGACATCAAGTTCCAATACAGTCATCCAACCTGCCACCATACCTCATCATCTAGTGCCAGAGAAAAGGATGTACCGCAAGTTATATTTTGTAAAAAGTAAAAACAGACTGTTATACTTTTGCTTCTGGCCTAATTCTTCAAACTGCATTTCCACTGCACACACCGTAACACAACACCTCATCAGGGCCACTACCACTCCCATCCTCTGCACCTTGCTTGCTGCTCTTGCAAACTGGAGCCTCACTTTAAACAACTCTTTCATTTCCTTTAGCCCACACATATTGTTATAATAACTCACAAGCTACAACATTATTACCCAAGGCATTTGTTCACTGATGTCTGCATCATGAGTGTCAGCAGCGGCACTTCACCCCCATGACTATCTTTCAGTTCCAAATAATTAATATTTACATAAACCTTTTAGCAAACAATTCGTGAATGGCTTGTTGTAATTACAGATGCAAATAGTTATAAGAGAAAAAAAAAAACTTCTGGGTTAATGGGACGTAGAACTGAAGTGAGTCCCATATAGAGTGATGCATGTATAGAAGAGATCTCCGGGGTGAATTATGCAAAGTGGGCTAATTTATCACATTCATGAACAATGTCAATATCGTTTCCCTACAAATGGCATCTACCGCGGTCTGTGGGACATTGTATTTATGGCTTGGAAAAACTGAAACAAATGAGACATATCTGATAAGGCACCATGCTGATAATGAAATTGCTGTAATTAATTGCAGAACGATCTATCAGCGACGATATAAAGAGAGAGATTTATTCTTTTCACAGTGTGCCCTGGGGCGTACTTGGGGAGTGGAATGATGGAATGACAATACCTTGTTTTAACACGCCTACATATTCCATTGTGTAACATGACGATTGACTCTGATGGCTTGGAGTCATTTCAAGCTGTAAGGTCCCACACTAACATATTGTATGGCAACTTAATTGGTGATGGCTTAACTCATGCATTTAAATATACACACTATATTTATATACACTATCATGTTTAAAGAATATAACTACTATAATAATGCCCTATGTACAAGAATATAACTATTATAATACTGCTCCTATCAAGAAGAATATAACTAGTATAATACTGCTCCTATGTACAAGAATATAACGGCTATAATACTGCTCCTATCAAGAAGAATATAACTAGTATAATACTGCTCCTATGTACAAGAATATAACTGCTATAATACTTCTCCTACAGTATGTACAAGAATATAACTACTATAATAATGCCCCTATGTATAAGAATACTACTACTATAATACTGCCCCATGTACAAGAATATAACTACCAATATACTGCTCTTATGTACAAGAATATAACTACTATAATACTGATCCTATGAACAAGAATATAACTACTATAATACTGCTCCTATGTACAAGAATATAGCTACTATAATACTGCCTCCTATGTACAAAAATATAACTACTATAATAATGCTCCTATGTAAAAGAATATAACTACTATAATACTGCTCCTATATACAAGAATATAACTATTATAATAATGCTCCTTTGTACAAGAAAATAACTACTATAATACTGCCTCCTATGTTCAAAAATATAACTACTAGAATACTCCCCCTTTGTACAAGAATATAACTACTATAATACTCCCCCTTTGTACAAGAATATAACTACTATAATACTGCCCCTTTGTACAAGAATGTAACCACTATAATACTGCTCCTATGTACAAGAATGTAACCACTATAATACTGCCCCTTTGTACAAGAATATAACTAGAGATGAGCGAATCGAAGCTGACGAAGTGGAATTCGTAACAAATTTCAGGAAAAATTTGATTTGCAACAAATGCGAATTTCCTTGCGCTTCGTGGTAACGAATCCCAATTTTTCCTGAAATGGCGGCTGCATGTGTGAGGGCATGGGGCAAGGAACTCTGGGAAGGCGGGCTGACCCATAATGCCATGCATGCAGCCAATAAGCAGCCAGCCAGCCCTGTGATTTTAGATTCTGACATTCACCAGTGTAACTAGAGCAGGGATAGACATGTCTGCAGGCACTAGGGACAGTGGTAGAAAAACCGTCATTATGCTAAAAAAAAAAAAAGATTTACAAGTGCAGGGAAAGATTATTCAAGGTGTAGGGAAAGGATAGGGAGGAATTATTACACAGCATTTATGTAGAACAGGGTTCAGTAGGGGAGGTTACAGGCTGGGTAATAGGAACAATCCTATTACACCTTACTGCACTGACTGGGGATACAAATTACCATTATACAGCTCTGTAATTCCAGCAAACCGTCCTTGTTATTGGGGTGCAAGTGCTGTTTGTTACAGCCAGTAACGGGATTTATTACAAGGAAATATTTCTACGTCTTATTTGCCCTTGTGCGGTGCAGTTATCTGTAGTATAGGCTTTGGTGGGGTGTTTTAGCGCAAAAAGAAAAAATATATTTGCCGCTCAGTGGTGTAGTTATTTCTTGTCCAGCCTTTTGTGACGTGTATTAGCACAAAAAGAAAAAATATATTTGCCGCTCGGCGGTGCAGTTATTTCTTGTTAAGCCTTTTGTCATGTGTATTAGCACAAGAAGAAAAAATACATTTACCGTGTAGCGGTGCAATTATCTGTAGTAAAAGCTTTTGTGGGGTGTTTTAATTTCTTTTTTATTTATTTGATCTAACTGTATGTCAGGCAGAGAAGTGCCAGGCCATGCACAGGGTAGTGGTAGAGGTCTAAATGTTTCTGGCACATGTCACAGCAGAGTAAGGGGACATGGCAGCAGGAGTCGCAGCAAGAGGCTTGAGCTCCCGGTGTCATCTAGCGGTCGTGTCTTGACCAGCAACCCAGCAGTTCTTGATTGGTTAAATCGGTCATCCACTTCATCCCAAGTGACATCAGACACCCCCAGCCAAGAGTCGGTGGGTTCGTCAGACACAACCCTTAGTTGGCATGGCCCAGGAGCAGGCCCTGTGCCCTCACCTGTCTTCAACTTGCCTCTGTCCTTTGCTGTTCCCTCACCCACAGAAGTATTGTATGCTGTGGGCTCAGCTCCATTATACAGCGAGGATGAGCTACTAGAGGACAGTCAGCAGCTACTGCCCAGCCAAGATCTGGAGGAGACATCCACCGCTTCATCCGCTAGATGGGCAAGTAGTGATGAGGAGAGTGGCATGGGAGTTGGTGTTGCGAGAGGTCAGGCTCCTGACCCAGAGACCGTTGAGGAGGACATAAGTGACGTGCAGGCACTACTTGATGATGATGAAGCCGATCGCACTTGGGAGCTGGGTGCAGAAGGGGCTTTAACATCATCAGGAGAAGAGGGTGGCAGCTTGCCCGTGAGGTAGCAGCTGAGCCAGCAAGGTGGTAGCATGGCTGGGAGTCAGCAGGGTGGCATCAGTGGGAGGTTGGGAGGCAAACATGCCCATTGTAGACCACCTACTTTGGAGCAGCCTACCTGCCCGGGAAGTAGTGGTGCAAAGGTTCAATGAGGCAGCGGCGGTAGCAGTCAGTCAGTCCATAGTTGGACTGACTATACGAACAGAGAAAGGTCATCAACGATTTCTTGATGATGCAAGTGGACAGAAGTACTCCTATGTGTAACTTAGATGTCGGCCAGTGGCAGCTCATGAGTGACACCTGCCATTTGCTCAGGCCCTTTGAGGCGGCCACGTTATTTGTCAGTCACCAGGACTACGGGATGAAAGACGTCAATCCACTGCTTCCTGTCCTGGGAACAATGGCTGGTCAGGGGACAGGAGACGTGGCGCCTAGATCTCATGGCCACATGAACCCTGTGGGGGCTGAACTGGAAGAGGAGGAGAAGGGGGAGGAGGACATTGGAGCACGGGCAATGTGTAGCGACATGGGTGGTTTTTCTATTCAGCTGACAGGACAGGAAGAGCAGGAGCAGGCAGAGGAGCCACAGGGCGATGAGGAAGACGAGGCAGATGACCCAGACAGTATGCAGTGGAGATGGAGGCAGGGAGTCCCTCTGAGTCACTTGCACAAATGGCCAGATACATGCTCGCTTGCGTAGTGAAAGCCGAATTGTCACCATTCGGCAGAGGGATGACTTCTGACTTTCCACCTTGTTGGACACTCGATTCCGGTCCAGGATTAGGGCCTTTTTTACACCCACTGAGAGGGAGGACAAACTGAACTACTACACAGACATCCTATGTAGTCAGTTGGCCGCTGCCTATCTGCGCCATCGTCCATCCTATTGCAGGTCTGACTGGGGGCCCCTCTGCGCTCACGTTCCACTACCATGGCTGCTAGGGTGGGGTGGCAGGAGCAGTACCAGCTCCATCAGCAGCAGCCTGAGTTTAGTCGCTGATGAGTAGCTTTCTTCTCCCGCATAGTGAAGAAACTACTCACCCGCAGCAGCAGGTAGACCTGGAGCAGGACCTGAATCAGCAGGTGGTGGCATACTTGGACAGCACCCTGCCAACCCACATTGAAGATTCACTGGACTACTGGGCAGCCAAACTGAATTTGTGCCCGCAACTAGCAGAGTTTGCCCTGGAAAAGCTGTCCTGCCCGAACAGTGGTGTGGCATCAGAGTGGGTGTTTAGTGCAGCGGGGGCCATAGTTGCCCCAAGAAGAAGTCGCCTGTCCACCCAAAATGTGGAGAGACTGACCTTTTGTCAAGATAAATCAGGCGTGGATCAGCCAGGATTTCCACCCACCAATGCCTGGTGCATCTGATTAGATCATCCATGCCGCCTCACCCAAACCTTGAAAAAAGAGACTGGTTTCTTCTGGCTACCTGCCTCATCTACTACTCTGATGCTGCCACCCGCCTTATGCCACACAAATCTGATGCCAAGTGCTCCTTCTTTCACCCATTTTCGTCAGCGGGTACTGGTATTGTCACACACTGCCCCACTCTGTCACCGGGTCACTTTGTGGTCTCCTGATGCTGCTGCAGCCATCTCCACACTATGCCATCTTTGCACTTTGTGGTCTCCTGATGCTGCTGCTGCCATCTCCACACTATGTCACCCTGCCACTCTGTGGTATCCTGATGCTCCTGCTGCTGCTGCTGCCATCACCACACTATGTCACCTTGCCACTCTGTGTCATCCTCCTGATGCTGCTGCTGTCGCCACCTCCAGACTTGGTCATTGTGCCACTCGGTGACCTCGTTGTACTGCTGCCAACTCCAGAATTGGTCATTGTGCCACTCATTGGCCTCCTCATACTGCTGCCGACTCCATACTCATTACCAGTTATTGTGCCACATTGTGCCACTCGGTTGCCTTCTCCTGATGCTGCCAACTCCATACTCATACTCTGTAATTGTGCCACTCGGTGGCCTTCTCCCGATGCTGCTGCCGCCACCTCCAGACTCGGTCATTGTACCCCTCAGTGACCTCCTCATACTGCTTCCACCTCCAGACTCGGTCATTGTACCACTCGTTGGCCTCCTCATACTGCTGCCAACTCCAGACTCGGTTATTGTGCCACTCGTTGGCCTCCTCATACTGCTGCCAACTCCAGACTCTGTTGTGCCACTCGATGGCCTTCTCCTGATGCTGCCAACTCCATACTCTGTCACTGTGCCACTCGGTGGCCTTCTCCTGATGCTTCTGCTGCCGCCACCTCCAGACTCGGTCACTGTGCCACTTGGTGGCTTCCTCATACTGCTGCCACCTCCAGACCCTGTCATTGGGCCACTCTGTGGTCTCCTCATGCTGTTCCCACCCTCCCCACTTCATGACTGGTCCACTATTTTGGCTGACATCATTTATTTGACCTTTCTTCTGATCTGTTAGAAGGAAGGAAAAATGAGATGCACAACGGATCCTGTCTGTGTAGAAGCTGTAAGGCCTACATGGTCCCATCAGAATTGGCTGATGATTTGGTAGCCTAAAGCAGGAGTGGGTACAAAACACAGAAGACATGCAAATATTCCATTTACGTGTCATCTCTGTTTTGGATCCACTCCTGTTTTATTTGGCTTTAGCAATACTGATAGATTATTGACCAAATGCTGACCGGGTGAAGGCGTATGCTCCACAGACAGGATCCGTTTTTTGTGGGTTATTGTTCTGACAGATCAGAGGAAGGGCAAATTAATCAGTGACGTCAACACAAACTTACTGCTGACACCCTCTCCACTCTGTCAGGGGGGCTCTACTTGTATAAACGTTTAATAGAACAGGTTCTGTAGACATCTATGTGGAATCTGCTGACGAGGGTGTAAAAGGAGTGCGCTTCTTCTTGACACTGACATTGACCTGTAAGGCTCAGTTGATACTTCAGTTATTTTGTCAGTTTTGTGACTGCCCAAATAAGTGAAGTATGCAGTGATTCTAAGAGCGACGCCTGTCATCTGCATGTAATACGGACTCACAGTGTTATTTCACTACCACAGCAAACTCCCTGTGCGTGTTACTGCAAGGCACAGTGTTCTACACCACTATAAAGGCAGCCCGGAAATAGCAATTTTTAAATTTAATTCACAGCGAATAATCTCTGTTCAAAGCGATTTTTTTTCCCAAAAAATTTGGCGAATGAAATTTTTTAAAAATTCGCTCCTCTCTAAATCTAACTACTATAATACTGTCCTGTTTTCAAGAATATAACTACTATAATACTGCCTCCTATGTACAGGAATATAACTACTATAATGCTGCCTTCTATGTACAGGAATATAACTACTAGAATGCTGCCTTCTATAGAGCAATTTGAGCAGTTTGGGGAATGTCCACATCTGACTGCAGTTTCTCTTTATTATAGAAATAATTTATTTTAGGCGTATTTTCAGTATTTAACCTTTGTTTTATGGGGTGTCGATGAAATGAGTCAACATTAGGACCTGGAGGAAAGTTGTGAATGTGGAGATGGTGTAAAATAAGAGGCCTGGGGGGCATCAGACATAAATACTATCTGTCGTTATTATATGGTTATTTATTTTTTTCACCATGAAGGGTAATTATACACTTTAGCTACTGATGGCTCGGATTCTGGATAAGTTGCTGTATTTTAGGAGCGTTTTGAAGGATATATATTGACAGACGTATAAAGTTCTATTTTTCCAGGCAACAGTTTTCTGTACACGGTAGAATATTACTTTGCAGTTAGTGTTATGAGAATGAGCCATAAAACTAAATGATTTCCTCCCTGTCTCACTGATTTGCATTCTCGGTAGCTGTATTGGAATCATTCAGACGAATGTGTCTGATTTTAGGTAATACGACTGGATCAGGATGCTGCTTTGCAGTCAAAAATGTGAAGGATACTTCATTTCGAGGATTAGTTGGGGTCATAACCAGGGCTGCTTTTTCATTTTAACATGTTTGTTGCTATAATTTCCACCTACAAAATACTATTGTCTCTTGGAGGTATTCTTCATTGAACCTCACTACATTCTGTAGTATTGCAAGGGTTAACCTGTGTAGCTGTGCTGTTTGTTTCACTCACTGCCTGATCAATAGGTTTACTAGCTTGCTAGATCTTGCAAAGGTGCCATAATCTGTTTGTCTGTCCATGTACTGATTTCTGCTTGATTCTAGGATTCTGAACCTCTGCCTCCTACCCTGACCTGTGCCTGATCACTGTACTAACCTTGAGATGCCTTCTTTGATCTTGAAATTGTTTTACAGATTTGCACAAACTCTGCCTGCCAAGACCTCTGCCTGTTACTGACTACGAGTTTTGCCTGATCTTTTGGTCTTTGACCCCGTGGGTCAGCTTTTAACCACACCGGGGCAGTGGCCTGGTGGTTCCCCTGTGGTGAAGTCCAGATCCCTGTATAAGAATTAACGGGTGGATACCAGGGGACTGCCTGGATAACGCCCTTAGGTTTAGCACAAAATTCAAGCTGGTTGGTTGGCACAGTAGTTCCATGCCCACTATCCGTAATAATAGAGCTTTTTAAAATCCCCTTCACCAAGTCAGGTGTAGACAAGAGGTATAAAGCACTATACTTTCTAATGGCAATCGTGTTCATATTCCATCCATATCATGCTTCCATACCCCCCTGCTCAAACTTACAGCACCATAGGGATCACTATAAAACCGTATGATGATCTAAGCTTGGTTCAGTGAAGCCATAGGGGGACTGGGTGTTGCATCCAAAATACTGCCGCATTACTGCCACCTAAATATTTTTTTAACACCGTTTCTACAGCATATCTGCTACCTACACAATAAAATGTACTTACAGGCATCTCGAATATAAAAGCCCCTCGGATCCTCTTACATAACAGAATAAATCAATATGACTGGAGCCCGGAGCATTTCGGTTTTGTGGTAAGCAAAGCTGAGTCCGGATTTATCCGTCTGTAAAAAAAATACATAAAAAAATAATAAAAAATATATTGTATTTGCTTTATATTACAGCTTCCATTAAACAGTTCTACCTGAGTATGTCAGATAAGGAAAGGACGGTATTACCCGCCTGGCAGCACAATGGATTATACAGTAAATTGCACTCCTGATGTGTGGCTTGAGTCCGTCTACTAATACCTAAAGCTCCTTCTGCATTTTTGCTCGCAGAAGAAAATGATGGATAAGTGGCGTTGACAAAAAATCCAAAACGGCTCGGACGTAGAGGTTGAATACACTCGGCATCCTCTCTGATGGGTATCACGTTGAGTTGTTCCATCTCCGGAGAAGTTGAAGCTACTTTAAATCAGAATTCACTTTGAAAATGGGAGATTATTCCCCTTCTATTCCCTCTCTGCCTCCTCTTGGCTGATCAGATAATATTGTCAGCGGGCTATTAAATGCACAACGTCGTTAGCATAACATCACAGTGTTGGCACAACACTCATTTGTGTCCCATTCATCAGCGGTAGCAACACCCTGCTAAGACGGTCACCAATCACACCCCATGCTTATTACAGCATTCAGGAGTATTAAAAGAACCCGTTATTGAGAGTGACAATGACTGGAGCATTGCTGAACAATACACCACCAACCAGTCATCTTTATGTGCATACCTGCCGTAGAGAAGGCAAATCAAATATATTTCAGGCAAAATAGTGCATCTTGCAGTGAATCCCAGCCATCGATTTAGCAATCAGTATTCAGCATCTGAAATAAATAAAATTTATTTTGTGACTTTTTGATGTATCACTTAAAGGGCACCCTTCTGCAAGATCAACCCTATTAAACCATGCATACTGCCTGGTATGATTGACCCTGCTGATTAAAATGATACCTGTCTAGTGAAAATCGGTTGTGGCGTTCCCTAGAAAAATGACTTTTAGTCACATTAGCACTGAGGGGTGTGGCCAGCACTGGAAGGCTGAGGAGCTGAAGGGCCCACCCCTGCTGGACTGATGCTCGCAATTACATAAAGAATAAAAGGTTATTTTTTTCTTGAACAAAACAACCCATTTTCACAAGACAGGTATCATTTTAATCAGCGGGATAAACCCTACCAGGCAGTATGCTTGACTTAATAGGGTTGATCATGCCCTTCACATTTGCAGTTATGATGGCATTATTTGGGCACTGTCTGATGGTATTACTGTATGCAGCAGTATTATTTCAGCACTGCTTAGAAATAATATTTGTGTATATTTTGGGACATCATGTAGGCACTTTTTAGGTGCACCATGAAGTGGAATTTTTCAGTTGTACAGTATTGCAACATTTTTTAGGGACAAGATATAGCATAATTTAGGCATCCAGTAGGGTGGCATTGTTTAAAAGAGATCTGTCAGCTTAGTATTGTGTGCCACCTAAGGGCGGTATATTATAGCACAGAGTCTGTAGTTCTAGTAGCCAAAACTGCACAAAAATGTAGAGTTTGGCTACTAAGAGTGCTGAAAGAATACATGGGATGCTGAACACCATACCTTTTGCGTCCCTCTGACCCTCAGGGTAGGGATTAACAGGCTGCTGTGCATGCACTTATATACACAGCAGCCTATCAGTTACTGCAGGTAGAGGCAGGGTAGGTTGGAGAGGCAGGGGGGAGCCCTCTCCTCATGAATATACCAGACTGATAAACTATGTATCCAGTATATTCTCTCAGGGCTTCTAGAAGCCAAAGGGCACAACATTTTCTTGTGCCTTTTTGACTACTAGGTGTACCAACCTTTTGTAGCTCTAATATGCTGCCCCTTACATGCCAGCATTATTTAGGCGTGCAATAGAGATGAACGAAGTTATGAAAAATTTGATTCGGCTGCTTTGCCGAATTTCAAAAAGAAATTTGATTTGTGATGAAGCGTATTCCTTTGTATGTAGCGTGCACAATGACGTGGAATGACTATCGTGCTGCTCCCCCCGTCATTGAACCCCTCAGATGCCGCGTTCATCGCTGATCACGGCATCTGAGGCTACAATTTTAGCCTTTCAGGGCTTAATCAGGTTAAAAAAATAAAAATACATACTCACCTTATCCATTTGTTGAATCTCCAGTCCTGGTCATTAACCAGAACCAGAAGACTCCCCATCATGACTGAAGCTCTGTCACATTTGGCCTTCAAGATCCATAAAGTTGGATAATCAATATACATATAATAGATATATGGACAAATGTCAAACAGTGTTCCTCCCATGGCCAATTTATATAGGATCACATTGAATTTTGGCTTCACTCTTGAGAAAACAACCAATAATATCTGGTCAATCATCAGCAGATGGTGAGGTTTACAAGGGCTGATATTTTTTCCTAAGGATTTCTGTATGGGCTTGATAAAATATACACCTATCAATCTAAATAAAATCAGGCGTAACTGATTATTTGGCAGTGGCAGAAAAATCCCATACCCAACGCACAACCCAAGGTATACACACATCTATACACATGTCAGCCATTGTGGGACGGTCAATTAAGTAATGCAGGTCCTTTTCACCATCAGCTGTAAATCTTCCATTCTGCCATTACTGGTGTAAATGAAGCTTTGGTATTGATCATTTGCATCTTTGTTCCATGACTAGAATTTACTGCAAGGTTTGTAAAAAATGTTGCAGTGATAAATTAAAAGATTACAGGGCCTCTATCTGTCTCCTGCAATCAGCCCTGTAGAAAATGAGAAATAAGAATTACTACCATGAAGTGGAGATTATGGAGGTTCGAAATTTATGGCCGAAAAAAGTTGATTATCTTGAAAGCGTTAAGACTTATTGGCCACCAGAAATCATGAGTTTCTTTTTTTTATTATATGCCTGGGACAAAAATAGAACTTTTTAACAACTGCTGAAAAATTGTATCTACTAGAATGGCAGACATTAAAAAGGCAAATAAATAAAATTGGAATTTTTTGCAAAATTCAGAACATGATTTAATAGATCTTTTTTTCTTTTTTTTTTATACCTTTGGAGTCTAATGAAAAATAGAGAACAAATTTGTATCCGTATATTATCATGAGAATCCTGATCGAAGGCAGACAGAAATATAAAAATAGTCATAAAAAAATATCTGGTTTATGGGTCATAATTATCAGGGCCGTCTTTAACAAGGGGCAAAAGGGGCATCTGCCCCAGGCCCAGTTGCTCCTGGGGGGCCCAAGGCAGCTGCCTCTTGAGCCACTACCCCAGGTGTCAGGCTGTCAGCTACACAGGGGGGTGCTGCCATGCCTGCCTGCCGGCACTCCAGGCAGCGAACTGTGAAAGCTGTGATTCTCTTAGGAGAAAGGACCTTAGATGACATCATCACCATGTGACCAGTAACCTAGCAATATTACTGGTCACATGGCTATGAGGTAATCAAAGGTCCTTTCTTCCTACCAGGAGTGTTGCTGCAGGAGAAGTTTGCCTTAACTGTGGAGCTTTTTTTTGTAAAGATTACCTCAGGAAAAGGTGACAGGGGCTGTTATGCTAATATACTGTAAGCTACTGTATAGTGGGGTGCTGTATATTGTGGGGTGCTATACTGCTCTACTGTATACTCTGGGGTGCTATACTGCTCTACTGTATACTGTGAGGTGCTGTATTCTGTATAGTTTGGGGTACTGTATACTGTGGAGTGCTATACTGCTCTACTGTGTATTGTGGGGTGCTGTATATTGTGGGGTGCTGTATACTGTGGGGGGCTGTATACTGTGGGGGGCTGTATAGTGTGGGGTGCTATACTGCTCTACTGTATACTGCGGGGTGCTGTATACTGTATAGCTTGGGGTGCTGCATAGTGTGGGGTGCTGTATATTGTGGGGTGCTATACTGCTCTACTGTATACTGCGGGGTGCTGTATACTGTATAGTTTGGGGTGCTGTATACTGTGGGGTGCTGTATAGTGTGCGGTGCTGTAAATTGTGAGGTGCTGTATAGTGTTGTGTGCTGAACTGATCTACTGCATACTGCGGGGTGCTGTATACTGTATAGTTTGGGGTGCTGTATACTGTGGGGTGCTGTATAGTGTGCGGTGCTGTATATTGTGAGGTGCTGTATAGTGTTGGATGCAGAACTGATCTACTGTATACTGCGGGGTGCTATATACTGTATAGTGTGGGGTGCTGTATACTGTGGGGTGCTGTATATTGTAAGGTGCTATACTGCTCTACTGTATACTGTGGGGTGCTGTATAGTGTGGGGTGCTATACTGCTCTACTGTATACTGTGAGGTGCTGTATACTGTATAGTTTAAGGTGCTGTATACTGGATACTGTGAGGTGCTGTATATTTTGGGGTGCTATACTGCTCTACTGTATACTGTGGGGTGCTGTACACTATAGGGTGCTATACTGCATACTGTGGGTTGCTGTATACTATAGGGTGCTATACTGCATACTGTGGGTTGCTGTATACTATAGAGTGCTATACTGTATATTGTGGAGTGCTGTATACTATAGGGTGCTATACTGCATACTGTGGGGTGCTATACTGCTTTACTATATACTGTGGGGTGCTGTATACTGTATAGTGTGGGGTGCTGTACACTATAGGGTGTTATACTGCATATTGTAGGTTGCTGCATACTATAGGGTGCTATACTGTATACTGTGGGGTGCTATATACTATAGGGTGCTATACTGCATACTGTGGGGTGCTGTATACTATAGGGTGCTATACTGTATACTGTGGGGAACTGTATACTATAGGGTGATATACTGCTTGCATACTGTGGGGTGCTGTATACTATAGGGTGCTATACTGCGGGGTGCTATATACTATAGTGTGTTATACTGCATACTGTAGGGTGCTATACTGCATACTGCGGGGTGCTGTATACTATAGGGTGCTATACTGCATACTGTAGGGTGCTGGGGTGCACTGTAACACTAGGGTGAGCCGAGCCCTGGTCTCCTTCTTGCAGAGCAGTGCCCACGTCCAGCCCTGAGCCCAGCTTCCCAGAGCACTGATCCTGAGCCGCTGGAGTCTTCAGAACTGGAAGTATTTACAGTCATTCACTGTACCAGGTGTGTGGATTTTTTTTTGTGTGTGTTGTGGTGGAGGGCGTGATTGCATGCTATGGTGTGGGAAGGCGGGATCCAGGGGGCCCAAGTAAATTTTTGCCCAGGGTCCAATCAATATTAAAGACGGCCCTGATAATTATACAGTAAAAATGCAAAATATGACTTTTAATGGTATGGAAGTTCTGGTTGTGAAAAATAGTTGGGAAAAAATAGTCCCATGCCTGGATTACCACAATTTTACTAGTAGTCCAGCAGGCTGCCAGGGTGAAGTAGGTCCAGTATAGGTAAGCGTGTCTAATACAAAGACGTTGCTCATCTCAACGATGGACACCTATGGAACCCAGTGGATCCATTGCAATTTAATGATGTCTGTCAGGTCAGTGGTGGCCGTCATTTGATGGATCTGCCATTGTGCCCTTATTTCCATTATAAGTGGAAACTATAATAATGTGCAGTGTCCCCACTGCAAGTGCTTAAAGTGTTAATGTCACTGTCATTTCCTCTAATATATGACCCATGGGCTTGGAAGGTTCCCGAGTTACTGTAGAAAGGCAGAGGAAGTTGCTTTAGTCTAGTCTAAGCTGTGATCATCCTTCCCATGTAGATTAAAAAAGCAAAAGTGATAGTTTATGTGCCAGCCCTTGAGGTAAAAAAACGTCGGACCTTACAGAATGTATGATGGCCACAAAGAAGGATTCAAGAACATTTGTCTTCTCTGCATGTGGTGGTAGCAAGCAAGCTTCAAGTTTCCCATCATATCAAAAAGGACAGAAGGGCTCTCTATTCAGAGACTGAGAAAGAGAGATAGGGAAAGTGACCCCCTTTGAAATTGCAAATGCCAATAGTAAAGACTGCATTTAAAAATGTACAGTGCTTGTGTAAACCATCTGCAAAATACATAGTAACATGGTATATAAGGCCGAAAAAATACATTTGTCCATCCAGTTCAGCCTGTTATCCTGCAAGTTAATCCAGAGGAAGGCAACCCTGTGAGGTAGAAGCCAATTTTCCCCACTTAAGGGGGAAAAAATTCCTTCCCGACTCCAATCAGGCAATTAGACTAAGGCTACTTTCACACTAGCGTTCGGGGCTCCGCTTGTGAGTTCCGTTTGAAGGCTCTCACAAGCGGCCCCGAACGGATCCGTACTGCCCCAATGCATTCTGAGTGGATGCGGATCCGCTCAGAATGCATCAGTTTGGCACCGTTTGGCCTCCGCTCCGCTCAGCAGGCGGACACCCGAACGCAGCTTGCAGCGTTTTCGTGTCCGCCTGGCCGTGCGGAGCCAAACGGATCCGTCCAGACTTACAATGCAAGTCAATGGGGACGGATCCGTTTGACATTGACACAATATGGTGCAATTTCAAACGGATCCGTCCCCCATTGACTTTCAATGTAAAGTCAGGATTATACCATCAGATCGGAGTTTTCTCCAATCCGATGGTATATTTTAACTTGAAGCGTCCCCATCACCATGGGAACGCCTCTATGTTAGAATATACCATCGGATTTGAGTTACATCGTGAAACTCAAATCCGACAGTATATTCTAACACAGAGGCGTTCCCATGGTGATGGGGACGCTTCAAGTTAGAATATAATGAGAACTGTGTACATGACTGCCCCCTGCTGCCTGGCAGGTGCTGCCAGGCAGCAGGGGGCAGACCCCCCCCTCCTGTATTTAACTTATTGGTGGCCAGTGGGGCTGGGGCCCCCCCTCCCTCCCCAGTATTAATTGTAAGCAGTGCGGCCCCCCTCCCTCTATATTCATCGGTGGCCAGTGCGGATATTAAATATGAGCAGTGCGGTCTCCCCCTCCCTCCCTCCCCAGTATTAAATATGAGCAGTGCGGTCTCCCCCTCCCTCCCTCCCCAGTATTAAATATGAGCAGTGTGGTCTCCCCCTCCCTCCCTCCCCAGTATTAAATATGAGCAGTGCGGTCTCCCCCTCCCTCTATTCATTGGTGGCCAGTGCGGATTCAAAGTATTGTGATCAGTGCGGCCTCTCCTCTCGACCCCCCCCCCCCCATCATTGGTGGCAGCGGAGAGTACCGATCGGAGTCCCAGTTTAAATCGCTGGGGCTCCGATCGGTTACCATGGCAGCCAAGACGCTATTGCAGTCTTGGCTGCCATGGTTACTTAGCAACAAATAGCAGCATTATACTTACCTGAAGAGCTGCGATCTATGTGACCGGCCGGGAGCTCCTCCTACTGGTAAGTGACAGGTCTATAGGGAGACCGCACTGCTCATATTTAATACTGGGGAGGGAGGGAGGGGGAGACCGCACTGCTCATATTTAATACTGGGGAGGGAGGGAGGGGGAGACCGCACTGCTCATATTTAATACTGGGGAGGGAGGGAGGGAGGGGGAGACCGCACTGCTCATATTTAATATCCGCACTGGCCACCGATGAATATAGAGGGAGGGGGGCCGCACTGCTTACAATTAATACTGGGGAGGGAGGGGGGGCCCGCACTGGCCACCAATAAGTTAAATACAGGAGGGGGGGGGGGGGGTCTGCCCCCTGCTGCCTGGAAGCACCTGCCAGGCAGCAGGGGGCAGTCATGTACACAGTTCTCAGTATATTCTAACTTGAAGCGTCCCCATCACCATGGGAACGCTTCTGTGTTTAGAATATACTGTCGGATCTGAGTTTTCCGAAGTGAAAAATCAGATCTGAAATAAACTGTTATGCAAACGGATCCGTTCTGAACGGATGCAAGCGTTTGCATTATAGGAGCGGATCCGTCTGATGAAACATCAGACGGATCCGCTCCGAACGCTAGTGTGAAAGTAGCCTTACTCCCTGGATCAACGACCCCTCTCTAGTAGCTATAGCCTGTAATATTATTACGCTCCAGAAATACATCCAGGCCCCTCTTGAACTCTTTTATTGAACTCACCATCACCACCTCCTCAGGCAGAGAGCTCCATAGTCTCACTGCTCTTACCGTAAAGAATCCTCGTCTATGTTTGTGTACAAACCTTCTTTCCTCCAGACGCAGAGGATGTCCCCTCGTCACAGTCACAGTCCTGGGGATAAATAGATGATGGGAGAGATCTCTGTACTGACCCCTGATATATTTATACATAGTTATTAGATCCCCCCCTCAGTCATCTTTTTTCAAAAGTGAATAACCCTAATGCTGATAATCTTTCAGGGTACTGTAGTCCCCCCATTCTAATTATTACTTTAGTTGCCCTCCTCTGGACCCTCTCCAGCTCTGCTATGTCTGCCTTGTTCACAGGAGCCCAGAACTGTACACAGTACTCCATGTGTGGTCTGACTAGTGATTTGTAAAGTGGTAGGACTATGTTCTCATCACGGGCATCTATGCCCCTTTTGATGCAACCCATTACCTTATTGGCCTTGGCAGCAGCTGCCTGACACTGGTTTTTACTGCTTAGTTTGCTGTCCATCACAATTCCTAGGTCCTTTTCTATGTCAGTGTTACCCAGTGTTTTACCCTGTAGTATGTACTGGTGACTTGCATTATTCCTTCCCATGTGCATAACCTTACATTTGTCAGTGTTAAACTTCATCTGCCACTTATCTGCCCAAGCCTCCAATCTATCCAGATCCCTATGTAGTAGTATACTGTCCTCTTCAGTGTAAATTACTTTACACAGTTTAGTGTCATCTGCAAAAGTTGATATTTTACTATGCAAGCCTTCTACAAGATCATTAATAAATATATTGAAGAGAATAGGGCCCAATACTGACCCCTGAGGTACCCCACTAGTGACTATGACCCAATCTGACTGTGTACTGTTAATAACCACCCTCTGTTTTCTATCCCTCAGCCAGTTACTTACCCACATACAGAAATTTTCTCCCAGTCCAAGCATTCTCATTTTATATAACTTAGTAAATATATTGGAAATAGCTCACTAGTCCCACAACCATAAGAGGTGCACAATCTGATGAATTCACCCTTCAAATTGTATAACTGTCAATGTAGGATTGGCACACTCAAAACATGCGGAGCCCCACGGAGTTGAAACAATTTATTATAACTACGTTTGATAAAATATGATAAAATACAATAAAATACATAAAATAAATTAAACAATGGTAGTAGTTTTGTAATATTCAAATCAACTTATTGCAGACAAAGTATCCTAGATGTTCTCAATAGTGGATGGGTCTGCAATGACACACAATGGATGCTTAACTGCAGATCCTAACAACAGGGTGTTGTCTTGCAAATAAAACGCACTCTAGGTCACTACAGTCCATATGTATACAAGTCACAAAATATTCAGAAGGACTGTTTGAATTCCAGGAGGTTGCATCAAACTCCGGTTATATTCATATGCAAGAAAAACGCACTGAGAGACTCTACATGCAGAAAAGCGCATACAGTGATTTCCTATGCAGGCACTATATTCCTATCTCTGTATATCTACAGTTTCTGCAATCCATGCATTCCAAGGTTGTTATAGGAGTTTTTCATAAGAATTTTCTGCATGCATTTATATTTGTATTTTTCTCAAGAATTCTATTCAAGAGGATCCTCAAAGAGGTTATTCCACACAAAGTCCCGATTGCAATATTCACATATGAACGCTATATTGTTGTTTCGTTATAAATGTAGGTTTGTAACGATAACCCACACTTGTGGGCTTACCTGGCCTTTTTATTCAGCTGTTTTTTTCTGGGTGATTGTCGCTTCCGACTTTAGGCCGGCGTCCCGGTCTTTGCTGTGTCAGCGGCTTAGTATTCCCCAGTGATGACTTTCAGCTGGTTGCAGGCAGGTTAATATAGAGCGTCTTGTTTGAATCCTAGATATCCTCTGGTTTTTAACAGTGCACTGTTATTTCGGGGTTCAAATCCTTCAGGGGTGAAACTCTCGCCAGACGCGTTTCGGGGACACTCTCCCCTTCCTCAGTGGCATCACCCCTATAAGTGAATGGTGGGTTTTTATATCCCTCATGGTCTTGTGTGGAAAAGGATCATGGGAAAAGAAAGGGATCATGGGAAAATGGTATTCTGGAAAAGAAGGAGTATGGATTCTCCCAACATAAGTCTTCCCCTACCATATTTATTTTTCAATCTTTTTCAATCTTATTCATCCATGATCATTCAAGGATTAATAAATGATATGATTTTCATAATTTTCAAAATATTTTTATGCATGCGTTTTTTGCATGCGTTTTTTTTGCATGCGTTTTTTGCATGCGTTTTTTTTTTTTTTTTTTTTTTTTATATATTCTTTACTCTTGAATCTGCTGTAAACCATATTTTCTCAGAATAACATTCATAGATAGTTCAAAGTTCATAAGTCATACGATATTGTTGCTTTTCATACATGCGGTTTTTGGTTACGGTTATTGTGCGTTTTTTTAAGATTGCGTTTTTTCACCATTTGTTGCATTTTTTGAGCCATTTGTTGCGTTTTTTGAAAATTTGTTGTGTTTTTACTTCGAAATGTACTATACCCCATGTTGCATTAAAATAACATTGATATTTAAAATTGTAGGGCAATTTTTGCAGCTTAAAAATGACCTCGAATTGGGTCGGATGGCGATACATCCGACACGTTCAGGGAAGAGTTAGGGGGCGCACGCCTGTGGCCCAGAGAGAGTCACAGTGCTGATAAACAGCCAAACATGCGACTCTCTGTGGACTCACGGGCGGGCGACCCTCCGTCTTATAAAAAGCCAAATATTTCAAGCTCTGAGTTTAGTCCCCTTGGCATCATGCTCCCAAAGTCGTAAATACGTCTCGATTCCGCTCTCGACATTTTCTCTATGTGATTGCCCCCCCTCCAGTGTGTGTCTATCTTCTCCAGCGCCATAAATGTCAGGCCTGTACAGCTTTTGTTATGTGTCTCTTTAAAGTGTTTAGATAGTGGATTATTTTCGCATCCTTTTGTGATATTGTTGAGATGTTCCGATATTCTCACTTTCAGCTGTCTTTTAGTGCGGCCAATATACTGTTTAGGACAAGGGCACTGGATTAGGTAGACCACACTGGAGGAATTGCATGTCAGAGGTTGTTTCACTGTCATCGAGAAGGCATTTTGGGTTGAGGAAATTTCTGTCATTTTTTTGGGAAATTTAGTTTTCCTACCTCCTATGCATGTTCCACATCTAAAGAAACCTTTAGCATTCAGCCAGCCTGATGTGTTTGTTTTCTTCTTTTTGTCTTTTATTGAGGGGGCTATTTGTATACCCAAGTTAGGAGCTTTAGTATAGGTAATGAGTGGTTGAGCTGGTAAAATAGGGCCAATTATTTTATCATATAGCACATGGTGCCAATGTTGTTTGATCAGTTGTGAGATTTGTTTCGATTGAGCATTGTAAGGCAGGATTATTCTGAACTCAGAACTTTTATCAAAGTTCTGTGGGGATTTGGTCTCAAAGAAGGACTCTCTGTTCAGCTGTCTTACCTTTCCCAAAGCTTCTTCAAGTATTTTAGCCGGGTAATTCCTTTCTCTAAACTGCAAATTCATTGTTATGGCTTCTTCCTCAAAAATTTTATTTTCAGTACAGTTACGTCTAATACGGCGGAACTGCCCGAGGGGGACATTTGTGAGCCATCTTGGCAAATGGCAGCTAGAGAAAAGAATAAACCCATTTTTAGATGTTGGTTTGTGATAAGTGTTACACAGGTATTTATTATCTTTTTTTGTTATTTGTATGTCTAGGAAGTCTACCTTTTCTTTGTTCATGCCTGCCGTAAAACGTAAGTTGTATATATTCTTATTTAAGTCTTGCATAAACTGTTGTAGTCCATCCTCACCATTTCTCCAAATGAAAACGACATCGTCGATGTAGCGCCGCCATAGGACCAGGTCGCCCCCAAGCTTGGGGTCTATAAACTCATGTTCCCACTGGGCCAAAAATAAATTAGCGTAGCTGGGGGCGAACCTGGTACCCGTGGCGGTGCCCCTCAACTGTAAATAATATTCATCGTTGAAGAAAAAATAATTATGGTGAAGGATATGATCCACACCCTCTATTATAAAATCTATCTGTTCCCGCTGCATAGTCCCATTGGAATTCAGTTGTTCCTTTAGGGCCAAAACCCCCTGTGTATGGTCTATTATCGTGTAGAGGGACTGTATGTCCAGTGTGTTAATAATCCACTCCGGTTGGACATCCAGTCCCTCCAATATCCCAATAATTTGGGTTGTGTCCTTGATATAGGACTTGGTAGTTTTTACCAATGGCTGCAGCAGGATGTCGATATATTGCGATAGATTCGCTGTTAAGGACCCTATCCCTGATATAATTGGGCGCCCCGGAGGGTTTTCAATATCCTTATGGATCTTCGGCAGGCAGTAGAAAATTGGAAGTCTACCTAATGTTCCCGTAATGTAATTATATTCCTGTGCAGTCAGAATGTTTTGTTGAAAACCTTTATCACAATAATTGGTCAAAACCAACTTGAATTCGCTTGTTGGATCCTTCTTTATTTTTTTATAAGTGGATTGGTCAGACAGCTGAGACAGGCATTCTTCATTATATTTGTCTTTACCCCAAATAACAATAGCGCCCCCCTTATCGGCCGGGCGAATTACAATGTTCTGTTCTTCCTGCAATTCTCTTATGGCCTTAATCTCGGCGTTGGTTAGATTGTTCCTATCAGATCTTTTTGGTTTGATCTTATTCAGACCTATTTCAATGTTTTTTTGAAAGGCAGATATCTCTGGACTGATCTCTGCTCTCGGAAACTTTTTTGATTTGATCTTTAAGTGAGTGTGTGTGAAGGGATCTACCTTCTCCGTGTCTGTGCTAATTGGATTCTTCAAAAAATATTTTTTCAAACACAATTTCCGGATAAATTTTTGAATACCTATGTAGGTATCAAATTTGTTTAGTTTTTTTGTGGGGGCAAATTTTAATCCCTTATTTAATAAGGTGATTTGTGCAGGTGTGAGAATTATTTGACTCAGATTAACAATATTACTCTGGTCTGTATTTAGTAGTGTCTCTTGTGCTCTGGTTTTCCTCTTACCTCGTCGTGTTTTCTTAATTTTATGGGATATTCCCTGTGATAGTGTCTCTGACTGTCTGTTAAATAATTGTCTTGAACATTGTGTGAGCGTGAGTCCTGTTTCTCTGCATGTGTCCTCTGGTATATCGATTTCTTCTGTTCCAATGGTGGAGTTCTGTGCCTCAGATTGTATGGTGGTCTGTAAGGTATTGGTGTTTGTTTTTCGTGATCTGGTGATTGTGATCGTCTGCGTCTGATTCTGGGTGGGTGGTGAGGCGGGGTTTGGTCTAAAAAAGAATTCTGCGCCAAGGTTTCAAATCTATTTTGGGTTGGTACGCTATATCTGTTATGGTCCTCATATTCTCCTAACATCTGTACATTGCTTTTTGTTTTCGGCACTTCATTTGTTGATCTTATTTCGTTTGGTTTTACTTTTGATATATATTTGTGCTTTTTCATTTTTTTGGTAATTATTTCTTGCTCTGTTTTATCTAAACTTTTACACAGTCTTTCTTGCCAAATTTCGAAGATCTGATCTTTTGGAAACTGGTCTATTTTATTTTTCAGTTTTGTAATCTGTTCTGACAGGTTATCCAAAATCTCAGATCTACGTTTAATAATCAATTCGACTAATACACGTGACTGTGTGGATAAAAATTCTTCCCACTCTTTGTTAAATGCCTCTCCTGATAAATCCTGTGCTGGTGATTTGGTTAATTGCAAACCCTTTGGGATCTTATTGAATGCCAAATACTGTTTCAAGGAGCGTATTTCCCAGAACTGTCTCAGCTGTTTTTGCATTAGATTTTCCAAATCCCTGAACGTGTCAGAGACAGACGTCTCGCCACCCGATCCCATGATGTCATCATCAATGACATCAAATATGAAGGCCTCTGCTTTTTGCCTTTTATTCTCCATGTGGTTCCATATGTCCATGGCTGTGAGAAAAAGGAGCTAAATTTCCACTTAGGTGAAAAAGGGAATAAAACTTAGTAAATATATTGGAAATAGCTCACTAGTCCCACAACCATAAGAGGTGCACAATCTGATGAATTCACCCTTCAAATTGTATAACTGTCAATGTAGGATTGGCACACTCAAAACATGCGGAGCCCCACGGAGTTGAAACAATTTATTATAACTACGTTTGATAAAATATGATAAAATACAATAAAATACATAAAATAAATTAAACAATGGTAGTAGTTTTGTAATATTCAAATCAACTTATTGCAGACAAAGTATCCTAGATGTTCTCAATAGTGGATGGGTCTGCAATGACACACAATGGATGCTTAACTGCAGATCCTAACAACAGGGTGTTGTCTTGCAAATAAAACGCACTCTAGGTCACTACAGTCCATTTTATATACTAACCTTTTATGTGGTACAGTGTCAAATGCTTTGGAGAAGTCCAAATATACGGCATCCATTGATTCGCCGCTGTCAAGTCTAGAACTTACCTCCTCATAGAAACCTGATTAATTTAGTTTGACATGACCGATCCCTCATGAAGCCATGCTGATATGGCGTTATTTGCTTATTTTCATTGACATACTTCAAGATAGCATCTCTTAGAAAACCTTCAAACCATTTACCCACGACAGATGTTAAACTTACCGGCCTATAGTTTCCAGGCTCTGTTTTTGTACCCTTTTTAAATAATTGCACTACATTTGCTATGCACCCCTGTCAGAAATAAGGGTCTGACTACGACATTACTTAATTCTCTTAGGATATGGGGGTGTGTGCCATCTGGTCCTGGCGATTTTGTCTATTTTTATCTTTATAAAGGGAACCTGTCACGGGGATTTTGGGTATAGAGCTGAGGACATGGGTTGCTAGATGGCCGCTAGCACATCCGCAATACCCAGTCCCCATAGCTCTGTGTGCTTTTATTGTGTGAAAAAAACAATTTGATACATATGCAAATTATCCTGAGATGAGTCAGGGACAGGACTCATCTCAGGTTAATTCGCATATGTATCAAATCTGGGTTTTTTACACAATAAAAGCACACAGAGCTATGGGGACTGGGTATTGCGGATGTGCTAGCAGCGATCTAGCAACCCATGTCCTCAGCTCTATGCACAAAATCCCCATGACAGGTTCCCTTTAAGACGTCGTTGTACTTCTTCCTGGGTCAGACAGGGCAATTTTAATGGGTAATTAACGTTTACATTCTGCATTTCATCTGACAGTTTATTTTCTTCAGTGAATACAGTGGAGAAAAAATATTTTATAGCTTTGCTTTCTCCTCATCGCTCTCTGCAACTCCCCCCTCATTACTCCTGTAGAGGGTCGACACCTTCTGATTTATACTTTTTACCATTTATATAATTGAAGAACATTTTAGGGTTAGTTTTGCTCTCTTTGGCAAATAATCTATCGGTCTCTAGTTTGGCTGCTTTTATTTGTTTTTTACATATTGTATTTTTTTCCTTATAGTTTTTCAGTGCTTCCTCGTTCCCCTCCTGTTTTAGTGATTGAAATGCTTTCTTTTTGTCATTTATTGCTTTCTTTACAGTTCTATTTATCCACATTGGTTTCTTCTTGTTCCTTAACCTTTTATTCCCATAAGGTATGTTCCTCTCACAATTAGATTTTTGGATGCTTTTAAAAATTTCCCAATCTGTGGCTGTATTTTTTTTATTTTTGAGGACTTTGTCCCAGTTAGTTAGGCCTATGGCTTCTCTTAGTTGGCTAAATTTAGCTTCAGTAAAGTACAGTGGGTTTGTTGCACTGAACCCGATTGCTTCACTGCACTCACCAGCATTGCTGTGGTAACACTTTAGGGAACCCTGTCTTGCACCTCAAAATCTAACACCACCAAGGGCATCCCCCCACCCTAACATCAGGCAGAATCCCTGAGACTAAGGTTTTCAAAAAATTGAAGAAAAGGTACGCCCTTCCTATCACTGCATTGCCGAGGGAGCAACATAGCGAGGACTATTACACTGAAAGAAAAGGCTAAATACTGTACCTGTCCTAAAGTTGACAGTCACTGTGGTACTTTGAACCTCTGAAGATACAAAAGATAGTTCAAGCTCAGGTTGGCCTTATCCCTCTTTCTTATGGAAGGTGCATATCGGCATTTGACACAATCTCTCCACACACATCACAAGGGGAAACTTGACCACCAGGTGCCACCTAGGCCTTCTTACCTACAAGAAAGGTGCTGAGTAAGTACGGTACCTTCTATGGGCATAGCTATTGGGCAGTGATGGCTCACCTCCGGCACTCCAGCTGTGGTGAAATTATGACTCCCGGCATGCTCCAATAATTTCTATGGAGTTCTGAGAACAGCCAAGCAAGTGCACATCTTGGGAGTTGTAGTTTTACCACAGCTGGAGTGCCGGCAGAGGTTCAATCACAGCTATAGGGGGTTCCGAGGTAGCAGTTATACCCATGCTCTGGTGCTTGAAGAGCCCGTAGGCCAAAAGGTACATAGTAGATGGATGGTTTGATTTTGCATTGGAGTCCAGTGGTTTTGCCTTTGGGTTACCTGTGTAGGGTTCTAGTTGCATGAACCAGAACCTGGATGGGGCCACATTTATTTATTATCTAAACCTCTTCTCCTTTGTCTACATCTCTGTGCTATCTCCCTTCTTTTAGTAAATAGGCACTATTACTCCACAACGAAAAGGAAAAATAAAACCAAACCTTGAAATCTAACGATATTCCGCAGCCAAGCAGGACATTTCTGTAATTAACATGAAACGCGTGTGTTTCTCTACTATGTTGATAATGTCTTTATAAATCGAGACAGACAAGTTCTGTCTCTATGAAGTGGAAAGCAGAGATCAGACAGTAGTTAAGAACATGAGGTCACACGGAACTGGGACGACTGATTAAATGATTCTGTGACAAAGGGAAGTGACAAAAAGGACCAGTGACAGTTCCACCAGATGATTGAGATGGAGCTGTTCATTAACCCTCGTATGTTTACCTTAATGCCCAGCACAAAAAATACATTCAGCAGATTTAGATCAATGTAATTACCTCCAGAAGAAATGTAACCTGATTAAGACTTAAACCAAACCTAATTTTCTGGGCAAGGGAAAAAAAATCTCAATATTACTAAGCAATATTAAATCCATATGACCCAAAAAGCTGCAGCTGAACCCGTCAGCCAAATGTCACCGTCTGAAATTGATGAATATAAATAGCAGCTCTGAAGTCTACTCAAGCATCATGCAAAAACTTTCAGGGAGATCACTACATCAGTCACAGACAATGAGCACTAAATGAACTGGAATTGGAAGGGTGTAGAGATACCACTGTCATGATGCTTGAAATGTTGGTTTAGTTTCATGTTTGTTGTGTTGATAGTTTGCTATACATAAATAGTCTAGTTTGTGGTTTATTGATGATTTACCATGTATTCGGAACAAGAAAAATTACCGGACCATGTAATGTATATAATATATTTCATGCTAAATGGTCTTCTAGGGGATGGTCCTCTCAAAGAAGATGACTTAAATAATTTATAGTGGAACTGAAAGAAATCTGTCTCAGGAAATCTTGTCTGGATGAGGGGTGGTCTTCTCTAATAGGTGGGCTTTTGGAGAGGCTTCACTGCAGTTGGTAAGGTGGTCATTAGGGATGAGCGAATCGACTTCGGATGAAACATCCAAAGTCGATTCGCATAAAACTTTGTTCTAATACTGTACGGAGCAGGAGCTCCGTACAGTATTAGAATGTATTGGCTCCGATGAGCCAAAGTTATTGCTTCGCGAAGTCTTGCGAGACTTCACGTAATAACTTCATAAATTAATTTGTACTGTAAAAAAAAACATTTCCAAGACTCAGATTCGGTTCCAAGTGGTACCAACCATCTGGTACCGACCCATACGCCAGACCCATCTGGCATCTGTCATAGCATCTAGTAACTTAAATGCAATACCAGACAGCCCATGGGCAAAAGTGGTGCTGTTATTTAATAAAATCAGGTCAATTTAGTTCTGATGCTGTACAAATCCTTTAAGTAACATAGTAACATAGTAACAGTACATAAGGCCAAAAAAAGACATTTGTCCATCCAGTTCGGCCTGTTATCCTGCAAGTTGATCCAGAGGAAGGCAAAAAACCCTGTGAGGTAGAAGCCAATTTTCTCCACTTTAGGGGAAGAAAAAATTCCTTCCCGACTCCAATCAGGCAATCAGAATAACTCCCTGCATCAACGACCCCTCTAGTAGCTATAGCCTGTAATATTATTACACTCCAGAAATACATACAGGCCCCTCTTGAATTCCTTTATTGTACTCACCATCACCACCTCCTCAGGCAGAGAGCTCCATAGTCTCACTGCTCTTACCGTAAAGAATCCTCTTCTATGTTTGTGTACAATACTTCTTTCCTCCAGACGCAGAGGATGTCCCCTCGTCACAGTCACAGTCCTGGGGATAAATAGCTGATGGGATAGATCTCGGTACTGACCCCTGATAAATTTATACATATTAATTAGATCTCCCCTCAGTCGTCTTTTTTCTAAAGTGAATAACCCTAATTTTGATAATCTTTCAGGGTACTGTAGTTGCCCCATTCCAGTTATTACTTTAGTTGCCCTCCTCTGAACCATGCCATGCGCCAATCCTGTGGGACATTCCCTGTCAGTATAGAGTCTGCAAATATCAGAAATAAGGGTCTGGCTATGACATTACTTAATTCCCTTAGGATACGGGGGTGTATGCCATCCGATCCTGGCGATTTGTCTATTTTAATCTTTTTAAGTCGCTGATGTACTTCTTCCTGGGTCAGACAGGACACTTTTAATGGGGAATTTATTTTTGCATTCTGCATGTCATCTGACAGTTTATTTTCCTCAGTGAAAATATTTAACAGTCTCAAATGAGATTCTCATTTGAGACTTCAATCAATTGCTTCTGTCTCTCTGAAGCATGTGGCATGTCTGCACACCACACAGACCACCTACTGATGTCAGTGGGCACAGTGTAATGCTGAAATTCCCCTGTGGTGGCACTGTCGAGAACGTAAACACTTGCCAAAGAATACAGCTGATCACTAGTGGTCCCATTTGTAAGAAGCCCTGTGATCAACTCATTTGCAAGGGAAACCCTTCTAACTAAAAAAGTCTCTTTCAGTGTTTTTCTCAAGGATTAGAAAAACATGACTGCTTTCTTTTGGAAACAACACCACGCCTGTGTATGGGTTGTCAGTAGGGATGAGCTAATCGACTTGGAACCAAACCCGAGTTCCGGAAATGTTTTTTTTTTTTTTACAGTATAAATCAGTTTCCGAAGTTATTATGCAAAGTCTCATCGGAGCCAATACAATACTACTACTGTACAGTATTGAAACAACGTTTTATGCGAATCCACTTCGGATGTTTCATCCGAAGTCGATTCGCTCATCCCTTGTTGTCAGGTATTGCATCTCAGCTCCATTGAAGTGAATGAGGCTCAGCTGCAATACTACACACAACCTGTGGACAGGTGTGGCGCTGTTTCTAGGAGAAAGCAGCCATGTGTTAAAATCCTGGATAACTATTTTAAAGGGATTTTCCTGGATTACTGTGGTTTTTACCAGATATGCTCATGAAGTTGCTTAACTCATTCCTCATTACCTCTGGTTTGTTTCCATCCTATATGTTCACTTCCTGTTGCTGTGTCCAACCAAACCCATGATGCACCTCTCCTTTCTCTGCCACACCTCCAGCACCGCCCCTAACAACATCCAGCTAGCTTATAGTTCCTCCCACCCAACCAGTTACATAGACACTCCCCTATTACTGCCCCGCCCATGGACGTAACATCACAGGGAATAAGAAAAAGCTGCATGGACATGGTCATGTGACCAAAGCCCAGAACAGAGGCTACATGTAATAAAGTTAAAATAAATACACTACAAAATTACAGCTACTTTCATAAATGATTATTTTAAAGGATGTGGATGCAAACCAGAAACCCCCTTAAAGTTTTTTTTTCTACTGTTTTTGACATATATCCTTTAAATCTACTCCTCCTAACCCAGGACAACATAAAAAAAACACCCTAAAATGAAAGAAATGTCACGCTTTTGACACAAAGACATCACTCCTTTTTCTTCTATTTTCTCCCTAAAAGTCACAGTTAGCCTAACTCTCTCAAAAAATCCTTTCCAAGAGAGATTAATACTAAACGATCATGTTCCGGCACAGTATAATAGTGACAAATTGCAACATGCTTTCCAATCTCTCGCAGTACATCAGCCTCGGCGGCAGCTGCAATGATACAGAGTGATTCATCTATAATGAATTTGAGAGCACGTTCTTCTTCTCTTTTCTCCTGGACCATAAGGGGCAAATATTGAGCAAGAAGGTGATATCCTCATCTGTATGCAAATCTCTGTGTATGCGACTCAAGCAGCATTATCCAAATTGTCCAGGAGCAAATTGCAGCTCGCCCCGCCTAGCCTTCCATTCCTCATTATAAAAGGCTCCTTTTATGAAGTCGATGTCACCTCGATAGGGGGGACAACAAAGCATCTTAACCTCTTAACGACGTGTCTGAAGGAGGGGTCTTCCATGCATCGCTCAATTATAGCAATCTGCACCAATTTTCGCACATTTAGACGAACCTTAAAGGGCCTTTTAATGGTCACTTATTAGGAGCTTGGAGTCTCTTTTTATTCAGCCAGTTTATGAGAGGTTTATGAGATTATGGAGCTGCCAAGGTTGGAGACAAAGGATGGCTGCCGGGGAGCAAGATGGAAGAATGCCACGGCCAAGGCGCATTTGGAAAAGCAAATTTATTTGGCTTATTTTAAGAACAGAAATACAGTGGAAAGTTGACACCTCCTCCACTAGCTGGATCTTGAATTAATTAGGCCCTAGGGAGGAAAGCAGTTCTAGGCTTCCCTCTGATCTTGAGTCACAACTACCCAGGCACCAAAATGTGATCATTCAAATAGCTCATTAACCCTTTTTTGCCAGTGGATGAAGGGATTTTTAGCATTTGCCGTCAGATTATTATTATTTTTTATTCATTTGAATGAATTACTTGTTTTTGTTGCAATATAAGAGTATACACGTGTAGAGGCAATGGCAGTGGGTTCCTTGGAGAGAGAAGACAGGGACATCATGGCAGCTGCTATGCATCCCAGCAACTAAGGAGAACCCATCTCCACTCCGAGCTGAGGGGCACTTAGTGATAGACGAGAGTTAGGATATGAATGCAGATGACTGGGAGACCTAGGAACAGGACGCAAAGGGAACAGTGGAGACCAATAAGCTTTTAATGGCCTGATTGAGCAAGAAGCCATTCTAAATTTTGCTATGAGGTCCCCTTGTTGTCCATTACACCACTACAAGACATCTCTCTCGCTCTCTCTCACTCTCTCTATATATATATATATATATATATATATATATATACCGTATTTTTCGTCCCATAAGTGGGGGGAAAATGCTTCTGCGTCTTATGGGGTGAATACTAATGAGCACTTCCATTATGGAAGCGATTATTAGTACCGGAGGACCAGGAAGCGGTGAAGGCTCTGTACTCACCGCTTCCTGGTCCTCGGCTGTCGGCTGTGAAGGCTGCGCACAGTGTGAGGGCGCTCTGTGACCTCAAGCTGTGCGCACCAGTTCACAGCACAGCCGACAGCAGGAGAAAGAGGATCGCGATGTGAGGAGGCGTCCATGAGCAGGAGAGGTAAGTGGGTTTTTTATTTTGTGATCTGAGGCTGAATTATGGCTGGGGGCTGATTATATGACTGGGGGCTGATCACATATGGCTGGGGGCTGATATGAGACATGGGGGTCTCAACTTAGGTCTGATTGGTGGTCTTCTTTATATTGGACTCTGATCTGAGGTCTGATTTGGGGTCATTCACATTGGGGTGTGATCCGAGATATTATTAACATTGGGGATCTGATTGGGGCTTTGAGATGAGGTCTGATTAACATTGGGGGTCTGATTGCTGAACTGAGGTCTAATGAAAAATATTTTTTTCTTATTGTCCTCCTCTAAAACCTAGGTGCGTCTTATGGGCCGGTGCGTCTTATAGGGCGAAAAATACAGTGTGTGTGTGTGTGTCACAGTCATTAACGCTGGCTGTGACCTTCTGTCTATGCTCTCGCTGCAGCTCCGTTCCTCTGTATTATTTGTGGTTCTTTATGGGTTAACTCCCCTGTGTGCCTATTAGGAGTTAATCCTCTGTCTGCTCCATGGGTGTGGTCTCTCTGCTGCACCCATGGAACCTGTATATAAGGCTGAGGTTTCCTCAATTCTGGGTCAGCTCTCCTGGTGTGTGTTGTCTTGTCCTGCTCTGCTCCTGGTTTGTACTCTCTCCCATGCTGCTGACCCATGGGATCTGTGTCTGTCTGTCTGTGCTCTGTGAGTTTCCCTACTTGTTCATTTGCGTCCTCTTTCCCGTCCATTTTGATGTCTTCCTTCCTGTCTTTCTGTTATCTGTTCTGTCAGTTATGTTTTTGTTACTTTGTGTTTATTCTGATGTCTGTGTTTATATGTCTGTGTTCTGCAAGCCTTTGCAGCAGAGTGGCATGACAAGGCCATGCAGTTTACTACTGGTGGAGCAAGTCCTTCTCTGCTCATTGCCACTCCTGCTCTCTTGCATGAACTCCTGCTTGTGTTATTATTTGCCCTGTTTTGTATTTACCGGTCTGTTATGTTTGCCTATGTGCCGTCGGTACCTTCTGGTACCTGTTGTCCATTCGTTCCTGCTGTCTCTGTCTAGGTCACGCTCCAGAGTGGACCCTGGCAACTTCCTGCGGCTAAGTCTAACCCTACCATCTAGGGCTCTAGTGAAAACCAGGAGTTGCTTAGTTACGCCCCTCTGGAGTATTACTAGACAGTGGCGCAGTGGGGGTTTTCTCCCACTGTGCTGACGGTACATAGAGCTCTTGTTTTGTCTGTGCTGCCTTCCCTGTTTTGTTTGTGCAATAAACTCTTATGTGTCTGTACCTGATTTGGCTACTGGTAGGTTCTATATAAGCAGACTCAGTTTTATACTGACTTTAAAACCAGCCTCCAGGACAGATTGACTGGTTAGGTGTGCATGACTCCAAGGAGATCGCCACGCCTCCAATATATACTACAAAGAAAAAATGTGGGGGATTGGGTCAGCACAACCTGTATGTAGGTGCACATCACTATGGAGAAATACATATGCAAACGGAAAATACAAATGTGATAGCACTCTGGATCCAGCATTCTGCCCTGCCTCCATGCTGGATGAGGCATTGGTGTACATTTTGGCCAAAGCGTAATAAGCCACTCACCACGTAAAGGTCGCCTCTATTGAGTGGTCCCTAACACTAGTTCCTACCTGTTTATGGGCCATGACATGGTTTTAAAGTCAGTATAAAACGGAGTCTGCTTATATAGAACCTACCAGTAGCCATTTGGCTCCAGGAGAAGTATATGGTGGGCTCAGCGTGCATGTTGGTACTTGCATCCCTGGATCCGATGAAAGCTGTAATTGCACCGGACGGGGTTTAAAGCAGAGTGTGCTTGGCGTGTATGCTGACCTGCATTCCCTGGACTTTGTGTGGCTATTATGGCCCATAAACAGGTAGGAACTAGTGTTAGGGACCACTCAATAGAGGCGACCTTGACGTGGTGAGTGGCTTATTACGCTTTGGCCAAAATGTACACCAATGCCTCATCCAGCATGGAGGCAGGGCAGAACGCTGGATCCAGAGTGCTATCACATTTGTATTTTCAGTGAGCGGTTATTGCCTGAAATGAAGACTATAGGGGCCTGACTACCACACATTATGGCACCCCACACCGTAATTCTGTGAGTAAGATCGGTGTGCCATTCCCTTGTAAAGACCTCTTTATGACATTGCCCACAATGTCTCCTGATCAATCTTAGGTTATCATTGGGTCTAAGATAAAAGTAAGACTCATTGCTGAAGAAGATAGACCTTCATTCCAGCCTATATTGCCCTCTTGCTGTGCATCATGAGAGCCTCTGAGAGTGGTGATGTGAGGTTAACACCTATAGCTAGACGTCTGGCCCAACATTGAGCAAGTACCTTCCGATGGTTTGTGTAGAGTTTGCCAGACTAGGCTTGAGATGTGACATCCATTTTCACTTGCAAAATGTATCACTACGCGCCATTCTTTTAATCAGATTATCATTCAGTGCAGAGGTTCACCGGTTCACCTCTATATACCTCTTGCTGTCATTCCCCGTTATCATTGTTCTCCCAACCGCCAGTACATACAACGTTGAACAGTGCGGACATCTGTGCCTAGGTGTGTTGCATTCGGCCAGAGTGATAAACCAAGGTCTCTCAGTTCAAGGATTCTGTTCCTCTGAGTTTGCAACAAGGGGTGATCACTGGAACGTCGATGAACAGGAGGCATTGCAAAGTCATCCCACACCAAAGACCCTTGGGCCATTTGTTCCACTGCCTCATTCTACCTTTAGAGGGTAGAGTCCTGACCAGGTTTACACCCCCAGTAAAAAAGGAGATGATCCCAACTAAGACTGGGCCCCCTCTTGCCCTGAGCCCCATAGCAGTTGCATGGTCTGCCACTATGGTAGTTATGCCCCTGGAGATAGGTGATTTAAAATTCGATCATCTGCAGATCTTTGCGACACCAGGTATTTCCTTGATTTGCATAACCTTACGGCTTGTCCATCTTGGTGTTGCAATTTCAGTGTTGAGGAGTTCATATTAACTCTGCAAAATCAAGTCCCTTTAATTCAAGTTCAGCTTCTAGCAAGTGGCTGAATTATTCTGGACATTACTGAGGGACTGTCTGCATTCAGTGATTTATGGATGCCATAATTCACTCTAATACAATTACTTACAGATATACCATATAGGTATCCCCATGGGCTGAGACAATCTATTTAATTATGGCAATTTGGAGATCCTTTTTGATTGATGTGACTGTTGACCACTAAGACTGGTATGAAGGGATTTAGAGAGATTTGTGACCAGTTGTAGGACTTAAAGCAGCTTTACAGTGGAAGGGGCTCTGTCCTGACTGAGATGTTCAGCCAACAACTAAGAAAAATATTAGGCCTCAAATAAAAATAGAAGTTTTACATACTCAACTACAAGGGGGCACTGTAGAAAAAATATTTTTGGAATCTTGCTAGAATAAAGGGAACTTGTTTCCATAGGCGAACCCAATGATGACCTCATGGGCAGTAAGGTCATGGCAGTATGGTCGAAATTGGTACAGAGATCAATTGATGGTCATGGGTTGGCTTTACTAATCCTTCAGATACCAGCTGTTAGTATAAAGGGGAAACATGGTAGCCATTAAAATAAATGGTCAACAATATAATGCATCAATGGGATGAGTCTACCAGAGAGACCCACCATCCTGGCTCATTGAGGGTGGCCTGAGCCGTGGACTCCTCTTGATGACATCAATATGCCCAAGTTGTGATGAAACCTTTTAAAGGGGTCATGCACTTTTTACAATCCCTTTTTGATAAAATAGTCTGACCAAAAAGAAATGATGACATGTTGTTCTGCTGCTAGGACCCCAAGTGATCGGCCATAATCAGCAAGGAACCCAGCAGCAGGTGTTTGAATCCTATTAAGGAGGTTCTCTTGGACTTTAAAGTTGGTGGCCCATCCTTTGAGGAGGCGAACATCGTCTAATCAATTCCAGAACTCCCGCCAATCGGCGCAAGAAAGCAGTACTCCTGCAAAAACTGCTTTCTCTTCATCATTTACGTAGGCCCATCGGCTCATCCATATGAGTGGGTGACTTGTGTACTGCCACTTGTCCCATGCAAGTGAATAGGATAAGCTGCAATACAACACACCCTCACACAGCCATCAATGTTAAAACCAATGATCCAATTGACAAAGATCTCGAACTAGGGAATGTTCGAATGGACTTTTCGAAAATAGGTTGTTTAAACCAGACGACCCCTTTAAAGGACGTTAGCGATTGCAAATCTACGTTAAAGCAGCTGCAGATTCCCCTGGCAATGCTATAATTATTTAAGAACAATTCGAGGCATTCAGGAGGTAACAATTTGTTTGCGACTGGCAGCCCAAACGTGCAATGGCTTTTAGATTAATGTACCATCTCTGTGATTATATGCAAATGTCTCCCTATCTGGAGCTGTTTAATTTTCCATTTTGAAATTGAATGTGTATTTGGGAGAAGGAGGAGTCACTGTAGCGAGATGTGTATGGGATGACTATCAGCCGAATGGAAGAAATAAAAATGTTCTCAAACAGCGAATTACAGTCAGACAATTAATTGGGCATGTATGTGCGTAATTAAGCATGCAAACATTGTTCCTTGTACACATAAATTATCATATAAATGCTTTCATTTGAACACTCCGGTTGTCAGGCAGAGGTATAGTGGTACAAGCAGTCGCTCGTGACATCTGCCAAAACATGTGCGAAATTTCCTTTAAAATATATATATATTTTTTTTTATTTCATTAATTTTAGGAACCCTATTGCAGTGTAGGAAGATTTTGCACTTGGGGCATAGTTTTGTGCTGCAATTTGCGAGGACCTGCTAAAGTTTTCTCTGGGTTAAATTTATTGCTATTTTTGTTATTAATTAAAAAATGTTCATGTTTGATGCATGTGCAGTTGCCAAAAACAAAATTATAAGAATTCCTTCTTGGACACTTAAAATTCCAGTGGTTTGTTTGTATTAGTACGATCATTTGTCAAATATCGAATTATCAATGTACTACCATACTCTAAAATGAAAACTTAAAAGGCATACTTCCCTTTCATAATTAAACTTTTTATATTCCCACAGCAGTCCAAAAACTGAATTTTTTGCCCCATATAACTATTTTTCATATCAGCACTTTCCTTCCCCTCTTCTCGGCATTACTGCATCCTGGCAGAATGTTTACATGCAGAACTTCCTGTTTTTATCAGCTTCCTGTTGAACTTGCTAACCAATTCCAACCTGCTTTGTTCTATTTCACATGGCTTGTTCTGCCTGACTAACATGGAAAGTGGAGATTTCGGGGCATGACCACTGCAGAGGAAACAGTGTGGGAGACAGAACAAGCCCTGAGAAACATTACAGAGTAAAGCATGTTGGGAATGGCTAGAGAACCCAACAGGAAGCTGATGAAAACAGGAAGTTCTGCATGTAAACATCCTGCCAGGATTCAGTGATGCTGAGAACGAGGGAAGAAAAGTACTGACATGAAAAACAGGTATATGGGGTACTCTGAGCAGATTAAAACACACACCATGAAACATTATTATTATTTGTGCACTTTATGCTACTTTTTGACGGCCCACAACCACAGTCTGTGAACTAGATTGCCTACAAAAATAACTGAAATGGTTAAAGGGGTTTTCCAATCTATATATTTAAAAAAGGACGTTTATATGTATGTGTGTATGTTCTGCGAAAACTCAAAAAGGCAACCATCCATTTCAACAAAACTTGGTATACACATCCCTTGCTACCTGGAAAGAATTTTTGCGGGGGTCTCAGCTTTCTAGGACATACCATTCCTGAGATATTCCCAAAAAATGACCTGCTTTAGCCAATACAATCCTGCCAGCCTTTCACTTAAATCCTAACTGCCATACACGCGGTCACATGTCTCTTATCAGCCAATAGAAGCTCGCAGGTCCTACTCTAGGTTGCCATAACAACTGATCACAGGTTTTAGCAGTTCGCATTCAGTCATATGACGTATGACGGCAAAACTACACTGCTACATGCATGGGGGACAGGGGCCGCTATTAAACAACGGGCGCTGTGGAGTTCACTGTTAAAGGGGCGGGCACCATGGAGTTCACTGTTAAAAGGGCGGGCACTGTGGAAGTCACTGTTAAAGGGGTGGCCACTGTGAAAATCGCTGTTAAAGGGCGGTCACCTTTAAAGGGGCGGCCACTGTTAAAGGGGCGGTCATTGTTAAAGGGACGGCCACTGTGAAAGTCACCGTTAAAGGGGCGGCCACTGTTAAAAGTCACTGTTAAATGGACGCCCACCGTGAAAGTCACTGTTAGGCGGTCACTGTTAAAGGGGCGGCCACTGTGAAAGTCACTGTTAAAGGGAAGGCTACCGTGAAAGTCACTGTTAGGCGGTCACCGTTAAAGGGGCGGACACTGTGCAAGTCACTGTTAAAGGGGCAGTCACAGTTAATAGGGCAGCCATTGTGAAAATCACTGTTAAAGAGGCGGTCACCGTTAAAGGGGCAGCCATTGTGAAAGTCACTGTTAAATGGGCGGTCATCGAAGTCACCGTTAAAGGGGCGGACACTGTGAAAGTCACTGTTAAAGGGGCAGTCACAGTTAATGGGGCAGCCATTGTGAAAGTCACTGTTAAAGAGGCGGTCACCGTTAAAGGGGCGGCCATTGTGAAAGCCACTGCTAAAAGGGCGGTCACTGTTAAAGGGGCGGCCACTGTGAAAGTCACTGTTAAAGGTGCGGTCATTGTTAAAGGGGCGGCCACTGTAAAAGTCACCGTTAAAGGATCGGTCACTGTTAAAGGGGCGGCCACTGTTAAAAGTCACTGTTAAATGGACGCCCACCGTGAAAGTCACTGTTAGGCGGTCACTGTTAAAGGGGCGGCCACTGTGAAATTCACAGTTAAAGGGGCGGTCACCGTTAAAGGGGCGGCCACTGTGAAAGTCACTGTTAAAGGGGCAGTCACCGTTAAAGGGGCGGCCATTGTGAAAGTCACTGTTAAAGGGACGGCTACCGTGAAAGTCACTGTTAGGCGGTCACCGTTAAAGGGGCGGACACTGTGAAAGTCACTGTTAAAGGGGCAGTCACCGTTAAAGGGGCAGACACTGTGAAAGTCACTGTTAAAGGGGCAGTCACAGTTAATGGGGCAGCCATTGTGAAAGTCACTGTTAAAGAGGCCGTCACCGTTAAAGGGGCGGCCATTGTGAAAGTCACTGTTAAATGGGCGGTCATCGAAGTCACTGTTAAAGGGGCGGTCATCGTTAAAGGGGCGGCCACTGTGAAAGTCACTGTTAAAAGGGCAGCCACCATGAAAGTTACTGTTAAAGGGGCGTTCATCGTTAAAGAGGCGGCCACTGTGTGAGTCACTGTTAAAGGGGCGGCCACTGTGAAAATTACTGTTAAAGTGGCGGTCACCGTTAAAGAGGCGGCCACGGTGAAAGTCACTGTTATTTAATATAAAATTGTAATAAATAAATACCCGAGCAATGACAGGTCATCAGTTACTATTTTCATGTTGATGGCCGATCCTCAGGGGAGGCCATTACTATATGATTGGTTAGCTTCCTAAAACAGCTGATCCTTTGGGGATGCCAGGCGCCCCCTGCTCCCGTCATGATCACATATTGATGGCCTCTCCTCAGGATAGGCAATCTATACGAAAATCTTGGAAAACCCCTTTAAAAGGCGATACCTATGTATTAAAAGTTTATAGCTGGGGTTTAGTTTTCTAAAGATGCCCTTGGGAAGGCCGGTCATTTCGGGATAAGCTAGAAAATGAAGTTTATGTTTACTGAAGATTTTTTGGGACTCATCTCCTGCAGGATGTGCATTGAAGGAGCTTGTACTGTCCCTGGCATTACCTAGGCAATGCACCTAATGCAGTTGGAGAACACAGTTCTGGACTTATCTTCAGTAAACTCTAACTTTTTTTACTGGTTTATCCTGAAATGACCAGTTTTCAGGGGCATCTTTAGATAGATGAACCATTCCCCCTCAGCTGCATAAGGCTGTCCTGGTGGTTTAGTGGTTCCAATGCAAGTGATAGGTATCTTCTAAATAACCAACTGTTTCATATGCGTCTATATCAGCCGCAATTAATTTCCACATTTCCTTTCAAGCCAGATGCATAGTTTTTCCCTGGAAAGATGATTGTTTTGCAAGAAATTCACTTTTGCCTTAAAGCGGAGAAGTTCCCAGGTATCTGTCCTCCACATAAGAAAACGTTAAATTTTTTTGACCATGTCTCCGGTGTGCATTATGTATCAATAGAAATAGACAAAGCCCAGGGGCACCGTCTTCTTCACAACACAATCCAACTCCTACTATGGGCTTATGGAAATGAATCCCCTGCTTTTCACCTTTCTGCTTATATAATTGTATTGTATGGTGGGTTATGCTGTCCGGCTATTGTGTTAGTTAAAATCATCTTTCTTTCGCTTCTCTTCTTATAGGAACCACGCAAGATCAAAGTAAGTTTCCAACATGCCCTGTGCAAATAGCAAACAAATCATTCTGGAAATGTGTAGTCTTCCTATTTACATGTTAACAAGCTGGCCATGTGAAATGGAGATTTTTTTTTCTTGGTACATTTTATCCCTGCGGATATGGCCATGGGTGTAGAGTAATGGAAGGAGCTACTATCTAATAAGGAACATCACAAGTGCAATTTCTACTTACATTTTCGTGTGTCTTGCTTTCTGGTTTCTTCCCCCATTGTTTCCCTCTTCCTGATCGTTGGGGGTCTCTGGCATCACCCCCCCCACACACACACACAATCACATATTGATGGCCTATCCTTATGAAAATATTATTTGGCTATGCAATAGGGATGAGCAAATCGATTCTAAACTAATCGAATTTGTCATGAATTTCACCAAAAGTTTGCTTACAAACAAATCTAAGGTTTTGGCCGATTCGAGCAAAACAGCGCCTGCTTTATTATATTTAAAATACAGTAGATGGTGGATGCCATGATCCTCAAGTGGGCCTCTGTTCGGCGGTGTTGCCAACAATGATTTGCAGTCAGCCTGACAGCCAATCAGGAGGAAGGATATTGGCTGGTCTATCAGGCTCTATGCTAGCTCTGAAGCACAGATATCATTGTGACCTCTGCCAACTGATTGGATGGGACGTGCCTGCCATGTCTGTGACACACATAAGGCAGCCATTTTAGGGTCTTGCAGGGACAGTGTGGGGACTGTGAAAAAGGTCTAATTAGTTAGGTAGTCTGAATTACTAGGTAGAAAGTCAGTTTTTTTTTTAGTAGGGACAGGATAGGGGCAGTCAGTACGCAGTGTGAGGAAAAAAAACTAAAGAAAACTAAAAAGGAGAAAGACAAAAGAGAAAAATGTACGTTCTAGGAGACCTCAGAGTGTCATACACAAATTTTCAGGCCAACTGAAGAACTTTCGATTCGGCTACAATTGTTTCAAAGCCAAATCCAATTTTCTGACATTATTAGTTGGAATTGGACCCTAAACTAACTTCCAAAAAATCGCTCATCTCTAGTATGTAGATTTGGCATCCAATTTTTGTTATTGATCCACTGCCTCTAAAATGAAAACACAGGTACATCTCCAACAATAAGTTAGAATATGATCGAAAAGAAAATTTATTTCAGTACTTCAATTCAAAAAGTGAAACTCATACAGTATACTCTATAGATTCATTACAAGCGTTTATTTCTTTTAATGTTGATGATTATGGCTAACAGCTAATGAAAACCGAGAAGTCAGTATCTCAGATAATTAGAATGTTGTGAAAAAGTTGAATATTGTAGACTCATGGTGTCACACTCTAATCAGCTAATTAACACAAAACACCTACAAAGGTTCTACAAAATTTCATGTGAAAAGTAAGGTCCCAGAGTCCGGAGGAAGAGTGGAGAGGCACACAATCCAAGTTGCTTGAGGTCCAATGTGAAGTTTCCTTAGTTGGTGATGGTTTGGGGAGCCATGTCATCTGCTCTTGTTGGACCACTACCAGGAGCTTTCAGAGAACTTCATGTTTCCCTCACCTGACCATCTTTGTGGAAATGCTGATTTCATTTTCCAGCAGGACTTGGCACCTTCCCACACTGACAAATGTACCAATACCTGATTTAATAACCACGGTATCACTGTACTTGATCGACCAGCAAACCCGCCTGACCTAAACCCCATAGAGAATCTATGGGATATTGTCAAGGGGAAGATGAGAGATACCAGACCCAACAATGCGATGAGCTGAAGGCCGCTATCAAAGCAACCTGGGCTTCCATAACACCGCAGTAGTGCAACAGGTTGGATGCTTCCATGCCAATCCGCATTGTCATGGAAGCAACCTCCTATAGAATATAGGAGGTTCCCTTTTTCAATTGAATTACTGAAATAATTAGTATTTTGGATATTCAAATTTTTTTGAGATGCACCTGTACTCAGGATAATCCATCAATATCAGATCGATGAGGGTCCGTCTCCGAGCATCCCACATATCAGTTGTTTCAGGTAGCCGCTGGAGCTGGAAACTATACAGTGGACTGTCTGAACGGGAGCTGGCATGGTCACTACACAGTGGATTAAACCTTCTGCTTCTTGGCCTTGGCCTGAATATTTGCCCCAGGTGAAGCTAAGCCTAGCTATGTGTTTTAGAGATATCTTGAATGAATTTGAAGCAATTACATGTTTGTGAGTAGCAGTGAATGTCCTTTATTTTCTACACACCTGGAATCGATTGGCTCTTCTGCGGTTGTACATATAGCAGTATGGATGTAATTATGAGCTTTGATCCTCATCATCGCCTCAATGAAAATATTTCTATAGATTTCCAATGGATCTAATGGGTAAACAAGGGAAAAATTGTATCTTTGTGTGACTTGAGTGGAGCCTAAAGGAATTATGCATTAGGCCGTGGTAAAGGACATAGCGAGAGTCCGTGGAGTCGCCCGTAGCAAGAGGAACCGGACAGGAACATAGAATTGCGCAGTCAGGTATCTGAAGTTTAGCACTGCATTTATCCAATCCTCCTGCCATGTATTAAAGGCAATTTCGATAGGGGAAGGATTAAAGAGAGATTTTCAGGGGAGCTGTGGATAGAATTGCAAATTATTCCGTTCTCCACACAGGTGAAAATAAACCAGTGTGGATAGATGTCTGCTGGTTGTATACTGATCTATAAAGCAACTGCCTTGCGCGGCCAACCTTCTGTAACTACATGCCATAATAAAATGTAAATCCTAATCCTATTTTCTGACTCAGGGCATAGTTTGGATCTCTGCAGTAATAGCTATTGTTATATGGGGAGCAATAAGCCGAACAAATCTGAAAACCATAGTGAGGTGTTCTCACGTTCTATAGATATTCATAAAAAAAATATGGGATTTATAAAAGCAAGACTAATAAGATATAGTATAGATAAATTGTGGTGGTAATTTTTTTGGAATCATGAAAATGTGGTGGAGATAAGTGAAATTTTGAAAATTCTCCTTTGGTGGCATTTAGATGAATTTTCTATTATGGAGCCATATTTGTTGCATCTAAGACAATGGAGATTTAAAGGGGTTTCTGGGAATAGAATAATGATGGCCTATCCTGAGGATAGGTCATCAAACTCTGATCGGTGGTGGCCCAACCCCAGAATCGGCTGTTTCATCAGCAGGTCGCTTTCTACAGATAGATTTCATTGAATAACTCGGTGTCCATACTAAATTTTTTATTGCATGCAATTACAAAAGTCACAGTCATGTGCATGAAGTCTTAAAACACTGTCCTGCCGACATTGCTACTTGAATATGACACTGATTACCTACTGTACAGTATATAGTCTTTAGAATTGAAACCTCTGCCCATCAGTTCAGCTGAGGACAATCATCAGAAACATGCTGATTACTGATTTTGGAGAAATATAAGGCCATAATCATCACTTATTCTCTCGCAATCTGTTCAACACCACTGGTATATTTGCGACCCCGCAACTTGTATGCTAATAGCTTATTGATTCTAAACCCTGCCAGGATATGAAAGGTTTATTATATTCTCAGCACGTAAATTATTGAAGACTTAGGACATCTGTGAAGTGGATAATCTTGACAGTTCTCAATTCCCAAGTTTTGGTCGAAAGGCATTGATCCTTACAAAGAAGAAGTCATAATGGTCAAGGATGTATCTAGAGGGTACACATGTAGTAGTGTCACCCGGCCCTAAGGCTTCTCTGCCACATAAGAAGAAGACACCACTATTATAAATGCCACATGGTAGTGGGAACCTGTTTGAGATTTTCCTCTGGGGCCCAGGAGCTTCAAGTAATGAGTCTAAATAGGAATCACCTCCCAACTCTAGTCTTACTATCACTTCAGCCTTTAGCTTGCAGTTCCTCATTGAAGTGTTTCCTGTATATTTTCTCTCCCTTCTGAGATTGCTAAGGTTTTGGCCTCCACATCAGAGATGCCTACTGCTGTGGGATCACTAATAACCAGTTTATATTGACAAAAGGATTTATCATCATGGCCTCTCCACGTGAAATTTTCAGATCTGGGGTCTTTCTGACTGGTATAATTTCTGCCCTGGCTTTGATAATTGCATTTTACGGCTTCCAGTGATAGATTTCACCATTATAGTTCTCTGCCCCTAAGACATCAATTGCCCAAGAGTCTACAGCAAAGATACTGCCTCTTTCTTTTTTAGCTGAGACTTTCTTATCAAAAGAATTGTCTAGTTTGCTGAATTATTCTGAAGACTCATGGCTTGGTCCAGTCCAGTGTTCACAAAACAAAAAAGTGCCCGCTTCCTGTAAATCTTATAGATAGTCATTATTTCTATACCTTATTAGACTTTTACTATAGTATTTTTGTCAGTACTTTTGCTGCATAAAGAAAATAACCTTGGCAATTTTTAACGACAAGAGGTAGGCAGAGTAGACAGCTACCTTTGAGCACCATTGAGGAGGAGATGATGCAATGTGTGGATTACAAAAGACAATTCAAAGCTCTGGCTTTAAATTTCCTTGTACAACCAACTGAATGCTGTGTCTGAGCTGCTCATAACACTGTAGGTGCCAGGGACAATGAGGTTATACTATGTGAATGATTGTCCATCCAACCAACTGCTATCATGCGGAACTTCAAGGACTGAGGCGTCTGAAACTTCTTTGAGCACCATGTCCTACTCTGCACCTTCACACTCCAGCCCCCATTATCTCTGCATAGGACAAGTGCAGAAGTTAGGGTAGACATATTAGCTTTGAAGATGTACACATTTTTACATTTTTTATAGGCTTTGTCTGGTATTACAGCCTGGTCATGTTCATGTTGCTTGGTCTGAGCTGCCATACCAAATACAGTCCATGGACAAGAGTGGTGTAGTGTTTAGACCCCAGTCCCCATGGACAAGAGTGGTATGTGTTTAGAACCCAGTCCCCATGGACAAGTGTGGTATAATGTGTTTGGGATCCAGTCCCCATGGACAAGAGTGGTGTAGTGTGTTTAAACCCCAGTCCCCATGGGCAAGTGGTGTGTTGTGCTTAGACCACCAATCCCCATGGACATGAGTGATGTAGTGTGTTTAGACCTTAGTCTGTGGTATATAGTGTGTTTAGACCCAAGTCCCCATGGACAAGAGGGATGTAGTATGTTTAGACCACAAATCCCCACGGACATGGGTGGTATAGTGTGTGTTTAGACCCCAGCCCCATGGACAAGAGTCATGTAGTGTGTTTAGACCCGTCTCCATGGACTAGAGTGATGTACAGTGTTTAGACCCCAGTATCCATTGACAAGAGTGGTATATAGTGTGTTTAGACCCCAGTACCCATGGACAAGAGTGATTTAAAGTGTTTAAACACTAGTCTCCATGAAAAACAGGTGTAGTGCCTTTAAACCTCAGTCCCCATGGACAAGAATGATGTTGTGTGCTAAGACCACAGTCCCAATGGACAAGTGTGGTATAATGTGCTTAGACCCCAGTCTCTCATCTTTCTACACCAGCTTGTTTGTGGTTAGGAGAAGTGGAAGGTGTGGTGGTCCAGCCTGTATGCTGCTTCTACCCCATGCAACTTTGTGGGAGAAATGGAGATAGCAAAGTGTCCACCACATAATTTGAAAAGGGACAGGGAACTAGAGTCCCCCATTCTAGCAACTGCAGACCTGATATATACCATCGACCTGATATAATGTATAGCAATAGCTTCTCTTCACTTGGCCCTCAACTCCTACGGTCACAGTATGCAGTACGTGCAAATTATATAGACAACCAGAGTCAAATGAGTTATTGATCAGGTCACCTAATAAGTAAATAGCGCTGTGATGATATCCGTGCCCAGCAATTCATTGGATATAAATCTATTATCTGCAGCAGAGTTTTAACCCTGCAGATGGACCAGTCCTTTCAAATTCAATACCACCGAGCACCTGCAATAAAATGACCCCTACCCTGTGATATGATGCACAGGCTATCTCATTCCAGGTCACAATAACACACAATAATTATGTGATAATTAATGAAGGCTATTAATTTATTTTTTCATTCTACTCAGCACTTTTCCATATTAGCTATGGATCAATAGCAGCTTTATGTGTCTTGTGGCCAGTGGTATTGATTGTGATCTATAAAAGTGAGTTATCTATGATAGTTTTTTGCTTTTTTTTATACAAATGCGGTAATGATTTGCAATTGGAGGTCCCTCTGGAACGCTCATTTATATTTCCCATTTTATTAAAAAATCAAAGCAAGGAATCAGACGTACGGTTAGAGTAAATTTATCTGGTCAAGGTAAGATGGAGGATGGTAAAGTAAATCAGAATGTTGTGGGACGATTGGGACTGTGTGTAATCATTTTAATATTATTATGGAGGCCTGTATTGAAGGAGTTGTCTTATGATAACACCCCCTGTCCAAATGTCCCATAGAAAACCCAATTCTAAATGCCCAATTAGGGAATATAGAAGTCATAAAAGGGGTCCCCTTTTCAAGTCCCCTATATGAGCCAGAACAGAGAACTGATTTGAAAGAGCAGCTCACTTTCTGTTGCAAGAATGTATTACATGGTCAGCCATTTATCTTAAAGGGGTATTCCCATCATAGACCATGGGGGCATATCGCTAGCATATGCCCCCATTGCCTGATAGGTGCGGGTCCCACCGCTGGGATCCGCACCTATATCGAGAACGGAGCGGGGAGCGCTGTGGCTGGAGGACCCCAGATTTCCCGGGGTTTGTCCACCACCAAGCGCTAATCCCCACCTCTCCCATAGAAGTGAATGAGAGCGTACGGCGCCTGCGCGGCCCATGCTCCCATTCATTTCTATGAGGCCGGCTGGAATAGCTGAGCCAGGGCTCGGCTATTTTCGGCGGCCCCCTGGAAATGAATGGAGGGCGGCTGCGCATGCCCAGTGCGCCCTCCTTCACTTTCAGGGCTCCGTTCTCAATATAGAATCAGACAATGGGGGAATATCCTAGCGATATGCCCCTATTATCTGAGATGGGAAAACCCCTTTAATGGCTTACCATTAAAAATAGGTTTCTTCTGCAATGGCCAGAGCAGGGAATAACCAGTCCAGTTGTGGCTTCCTACAGCAAAATCTGAAGCTGGATCACCGCCGACCAGCTGATTTCTAAAAGAGAATATCTCTGACTATGCAGAGTGTAACTAATTTAACCCATGGACACCACAAAGGACAATGTATGCACTGGCTCACAGTGTTGTATTGGGGAGATCTTGGGTCTACTAGAGCAGTGTTCCCCAACTCCAGTCCTCAGGGTCCACCTATCAGTCATGATTTGAGAATATCCCACAGAATGAATACCTGTGGTAAGTCGTGATGCCTTGATACTAATTCTGTCATCTGCTGAATACTAAGGAAATCTTGAAAACCAGCAGGTGGGCCCTGAGGCCTGGAGTTGAGCAACACTGTACTACAGGAAATGAATCAGAGAATCTACCCCACTCCAGTACATAGCAGATGTACAGTACAGACCAAAAGTTTGGACACACCTTCTCATTCAAATAGTTTTCTTTATTTTCATGACTATGAAAATTGTAGATTCACACTGAAGGCATCAAAACTATGAATTAACACATGTGGAATTATATACATAACAAACAAGTGTGAAACAACTGAAAATATGTCCTATTCTAGGTTCTTCAAAGTAGCCACCTTTTGCTTTGATTACTGCTTTGCACACTCTTGGCATTCTCTTGATGAGCTTCAAGAGGTAGTCCCCTGAAATGGTTTTCACTTCACAGGTGTTTCCCTGTCAGGTTTAATAAGTGGGATTTCTTGCCTTCTAAATGGGGTTGGGACCATCAGTGGCGTTGAGGAGAAGTCAGGTGGATACACAGCTGATAGTCCTACTGAATAGACTGTTAGAATTTGTATTATGGCAAGAAAAAAGCAGCTAAGTAAAGAAAAACGAGTGGCCATCATTACTTTAAGAAATAAAGGTCAGTCAGTCAGCCGAAAAATTGGGAAAACTTTGAAAGTAAGGGCTATTTGACCATGAAGGAGAGTGATGGGGTGCTGCGCCAGATGACCTGGCCTCCACAGTCACCGGACCTGAACCCAATCGAGATGGTTTGGGGTGAGCTGGACCAGAGAGTGAAGGCAAAAGGGACAAGTGCTAAGCATCTCTGGGAACTCCTTCAAGACTGTTGGAAGACCATTTCAGGGGACTACCTCTTGAAGCTCATCAAGAGAATGCCAAGAGTGTGCAAAGCAGTAATCAAAGCAAAAGGTGGCTACTTTGAAGAACCTAGAATATGACATATTTTCAGTTGTTTCACACTTGTTTGTTATGTATATAATTCCACATGTGTTAATTCATAGTTTTGATGCCTTCATAGTCATGAAAATAAAGAAAACTCTTTGAATGAGAAGGTGTGTCCAAACTTTTGGTCTGTACTGTACATGCACTTCAAGTTGCAACGCAAGATTGGTTGTTACCTTTGCACAAGCAGATCAATAAAGGGTAAGTAACGGTGAGTTGTCTTCTGTTGGGCTCATGGTTGGAATGGCTTACAAAAATACCCTTCAGTGGGCCAAGGCTCTAAGATAAAAATAGGACCTCGTAGTCCAGCAGAAAAGAACTTAATTTGGAACAGAATTTGGATCCAATCACTTACCACTAAGGCGGTTTTGTATTGGATGGTTACAAATTCTCTTATTGGCATGTCCTACGTGTACAACGAATACAACAAAGATTAAAATGCAAATAATCCTGCATGTACACAATATGCTGTATAGCTGAAGGTTGGACCTTATTTCCTTTGATGGATCCAAGAAACTCTACGCCACAAGAGGACTTGGATTAATTGGATAATTAAAATGTAACTTTTACTGCTTATGTACTAAAATAAATAGAGGTATAGTAATAATATTACATAAATAGATTGGTGAGAGAAATAAAAAAGTGAAATAATCAACAAAAACCAAATAGCTCTAGAGAGATACAAACGCATTATTAGCATGTATGGGCATATATTGGATCCAAGAAACCTCATTCTAGAAATGCTGTTATGGTTGGACCCCTTATTGTGTCAGATCCTGAAACCACCTTTGGTATTCTGATGGAAAATCTCAACATGGCAGCACATAAAGGCAATTGGATGAGGAACCACAGGACTTAGGAGTTTAAAGCTCTTACTTTGGTCCAGTCGACAAGACCTTTACTTTACATAGACAAACTGGATCTACAAAATATTCTGTGCAAGGTGGACCCATGACACCCCAGTCCAGAGACTCTGCTATGGTTGGATTAATTATTGAGTCAGAGCCTAAAACCATCTTTGGTCTTCTGAAGGAAAAGTCCCACCCTGGCAGAACATAATGCTAATTGGGTGAGGAACCACAGGACCCAGGAGCTGCAGGCTTTTTATGTGATCTAGTCTACGAGTATGCTTGAATGGATCTATTTCTCAGATCCATTCAACCATCCTATGTTACAAAATACAACTCCAGCCTAGGAGATTGCTTATAACCATTCTTCCAATACTTCATTTCCTTGCAAATGTATTTTCTCCTCGACAGGTGAAACTGATAACAAACCGTCACTGCCGGCAGATTTCCAAAAGCTACAAGTATATATACTTTATTACATGGAGCGCTGTAACAATTCAGTGTTCTCATTTTCTCCCTTACATCTGCATTTACAGAGCTTGCACAGATTTAAGTCCCGCTGTTCACATTTTATAACAGGGTAACATCTCAACAAGATTGGATGACGGCCATTCTTGTGTATCTTGCTTTATGCCCTAAGACAATGTAGGATGGGGCCTTAAATCAGATGGGTTCCAAATATGAGTTTCGCGTTTGAAAAAAACAACTTTTTGTATATTGGGAGTTTAGTGAAGGTGCCTGCAGATGACTTATGGGGTTCTACAGGAGTGTTTCTCAAAATAATTACATTGTATCCCAATCACAAACTCACTGCATATCCACATTGTTTATGGGAAGGGGAGGCAGGCAGTTCCCGTTAGCAGGCAGGCAGCACTACCGTCGTTGTCTATAACATGGAGTAATAAAGGTGACATATTGAACACTAAAGGGATATCACGTGGCTATAAAGTTACTTTGCCCGGAGCCCCCTGAAATAAAATAACAAAATCCTGAACATATATGTTTTCATGCTGTGTGAAGTCTTTTTTAAGATTTTTTCTCTGCTTCCCTATGGGCTAACTTAGCTTACTAGGGGCAAATGTCTAAAAAACAAAATAAAAATAAAAAGACAAAACAAAACAAGCTTTACAAGAGGCTAAATTTCTAAAAAAGGAAAACGATATATGTTTACCACCTAGCTGACTTAAAGAGGTTGTCAAGAATTAGAAAAACAAGTCTACTTTCTTCCAAAAACAGCACCACCCCTGTCCACAGCTTGCGTCTGGTATTGCACCTCGGTTCAATTGAATTCAACGGAGCACAGCTGCAACACTGAACGCAACCTATGAAAAGGTGAGGTGTAGTTTTTGGAGGAAAGCAGACATGTTTTCTAATCCTGAACAACTCCTTTAGGGTCCTTGCACACGACCGTATGCCCTCCGAGACGTACAGTCCGTGAGCGGGCCATATGTCCCGGATCGGCATTGATCGTGCGCATGGAAGCACGCAGCATCATAGATTACAATGATGCAGTGCACATCGGGCCGCCTGCGGGGCTATTGTCCCGCACTCTTAAGATCATATGAGTGCAGGACAATAGCCCCGCGGGCAGCCTGACGTGCACTGCATCATTATAATCTATGATGCTGCGTGCTTCCGTGCGCACGATCAATGCCGATCCGGGACATATGGCCCGCTCACGGACCGTATGTCTCGGAGGTCATACGGTCGTGCCGTATGTCTCGGAGGTCATACGGTCGTGTGCAAGGGCCCTTAACCCTTTCAGGATACAGCCATTTTTTACCTTCTTGACAGAGCCTATTTGTGCAAACCAGATGTGTCACTTTTTGATGGTACTTACCTGTACCCTTCATTCTCTGGGTTAGTATAATTACAATGATACCACATGTGTATAGGTTTTTATGTCTAAATAGTGTAAAAATAAATGCAAACTTTGAGAATTTTTTTTTTTTTACATAACTATATTCTGACCCCCATAACTTTTTTTTATAGTTAGGTCTACTGAGCTGTGTGGAAGCTCATTTTGTGGGGCAATCTGTAGTTTTTTATTGATACCATTTTGGAGTGTGTTTGACTTTTTATTACATTTTTTGGGGTTGGAGAACAGTTGAAAAAATTGCAAATTGGCCATTTTGACCCTTTTTTCCATTACGTCATTTGCCGTATTGGAAAAATATTTTCATATTTTAATAGTGCCGCTTTTTTCGGTCGCAGTGGTACCCATGATTATTATAATTTTTCTTATTTATGTATTTAGATTTTTTTCTACCAAAAGGGGGGTGATTTAAACCTTTTATATTTTTAAAATTTTCTATATATTAACGGTTTTCTTTTTACTTTTTTTAATGATTTTGAAGCTCGCATTTAAGCTTACAAAATCCAAGTCTATAATTTTTTTTTTATTCTGAACAATCATGGATTTGTTACATCCATTTATTGCTCAGAATTGCTCATTTCTTATGTTGGCCTGCAGCTTAAATGCTCTGGGTCTCTTCAACGAGACCCAGTGCATTTAAATCAACTACCGGCATCCTCATTGGCCGCATAGGATGCCGGTAAGAAGCCTGAAAGCGCGAGCTTCCGGGTTTTTCACTCTTTAGATGCTATGAGCTCACTTGATCACGGCATCTAAAGGCTTTAATGACCGCGATCGGCATTATTGCCAGCCGCGGTCATTAGCCACGGGTCTCTGTGGAGACCCGCCGGCCGTGATGCCTGCTGCATGCGCGAGCGGGCGTTGTGTTTGCCCATCACTCCCCCTCCGTACATTCCATGGCACTGTACATCCAGATGGGGTTACACAAATATAAAAATACAAAAAACAAGAAGCTATTAACAGACTGGTACAGAGGGGTAGAGGACCCTGCCCGCAAGTGCTTACAATCTAGAAGGAAAGGGGAAAACACAGGGGGGGGGGGGGGTATAGGCTACTCATGTGGCTGTGTGGTGGCAGCATGCTGATTGCAGATGGTGGGTTTTCAGGTTACTCTTGAAGCTTTGGATGTTGGGGGAGAGCCTGATGTGTTGGGGTAGTGAGTTCCAGAATAGGGGAGAGGCACGTGAGAAATCTTGTAGTCGACTGTGTGAAGAACAGATGAGAGGAGGACAGAGGAGGAGGAGGTCCTGTGAAGATCTGGGATTACGTGTGGGGATGTATCGAGACAGCAGGTCAGAGATATACGGAGGGGACAGGTTGTGGATGGCCATATATGTAGTTGCAAGTATTTTAAGCTGAATTCACTGTCCAATGGAGAGCCACTTCGTGGACTTCGATTCCCTCATCACTAGTCCTGTGCATGAGGACATTACATTGGGATGTCCTTTGGGGACTGGTGTGACTATATCCAACGTATAGAACTACGTTATAAATAAAGGGATTCAAATAATGGACAAACTTGCCACCAGGATATATCACCCGTAACAACAATACAATAAAATTTTAACAAGGCCGAACCTAGAATTTTTTGCTCATTTATCATGTATTAAGTGACACTAGTACTCAGCACAATTTATTTATGGCTGACCCTACACTACCTCTGGATGAGGTGAACGCGCTAAGGACTTGTCAGACCTAAGAGGGACAGTACATATGTTTTATAACCTGTCTGCGCCAGAAGTTGCATAAGCAGACGGTACCCCGGGGATTCAAATCCGCTCCGATCCTCGGCACCGGCAAAGTTTTATACGACTGTACTCTAGTAATTCAGTGCATCTCCTCTAATTTACGACCACAGAGTCTTTCAATCATCGCAATCCGAGGGGAGAAAAAAAGTCCCCACAACAGGGAACAGATGTTTTGCTTTATTTATTAATAAATTATAGATTGACGGCGACTTTAAAGAGAAAAAAAAATGGAAAAAAATTGACGCACGAGCCCTATATCATCTCAGCCAAAAAGCAGTTTACTGTTATCATCCCGAGATGTCATGAGAATGTAATAAAAGGCAGCAAACAGCCCTGACATAAAACGCTTTATTGCAGATTTTCAAATTTAAGGTTTCTTTTACTGCTAATGAAGAATACAATCATTTTAAAAATAAACGTCATAAAACGTTATGGCGGAGGCAGAAGATGCTGGCGCTGTGCAATCTATTTTATTGCCTGATGTGATTGTTTTTCCGCAATTCACCGTCGTACTAAGCACATATAAGGAAGGAGAAGCAGACAGATCTGCGGGGCAGGCGAGGACGGTTTGACCACTAGAAAGGATCATATTTAGTGTTGATGAGCCATTGTCTATAAATCCACAAGGATAGAAAGTATCATTGGACAATTCCACTGACGCTCATGTAATCTGCGAATGGCATCTGTCAGCAGTTTTGTACCTATGACTCTGGCTGACCTGTTACATGTGCGCTTGGCATACCCTCTTTATTTCTAGGGTTTACTTGAGTTTTCCTATAGGTTTAGATCAGTATATGATGATAAGAGTGGACAGGGGCATATTGGCGGGGGGTAGGGGTTGCTGGTTTGACATGTGTCCCTGGTGCTGGCTGCAGGGGGTTGTCAACTAACCATTCTGCCCGGCCCCAAAAATCTAATCTTTGTTGTGTATAAGCCTATAAAATTACCAGAGACACTTTGTTCCATTTTTCATGGGTCAGGCATCTCTGCATTGTTGGGACCTCAACATTCAGTGCCTTATATCTCAGCTTCCTGGATCCTTCCCATAGGAAAGGTAATCCTATAAAATTACCTGTGACACTTTGTCATTGTGGGGACCTCACCATACAGCGCCTTATATCTGTTTCCTGGATCCTTCCCTAAGGAAAGGTAATCCTATAAAATTACCTGTGATACCTTGTATTAATTTTCACGGGTCAGACATCCCTGTACCTCACCATACAGCGCCTTGCATCTCAGCTTCCTGGATCCTCGTCGGTGTGCCATAGGGAAGATTGAGGATGACAGCAGGCTTATCAGAAGTTTTTGGTGGAGTATGTCTCTCAATACCATGGACTGTGAAAGTATTGTATATACTTTACTTCTTCTTTGTTAGGCCCAATTCCGCAAAATGGGGTTCCGTTGTTCCGTGATCCGTTTCCGTTTTTGTTTCCGTGTGTCTTCCTTTATTTTTGGAGGATCACCAGACATGAAGGATAGTAAAAAAAAGTCTAAGTCAAGTTTGCCATGCAAATGATAGGAAAAAAAACAGACGCGGATGACAATCTTGTGTGCCTCCGCGTTTTTTCACGGTCCCATTGACTTGAATGGGTCCGCGAACCGTTATCCGTGAAAATAATAGGACAGGTTATATTTTTTCGACGGACTGGAACCACGAATCGCGGAAGACAAACGGTGCATTAGCCGAGTTTTCGACGGTCCCATTGAAAGTCAATGGGTCTGCAGAAAAACGGAACAACGGATACGGAATAAAACAACGGTCGTGTGCATGAGGCCTTAGTGTGACCTTAGAAGAAATAGATCACTTTTATGATGCTTTAAATTGAACCCCAAGGTATTTTTCTAAAATGAGAATATTAGCATACTGGAAATATTCATATATTTTATTTTATTGTATTGAAAAATAGTGTTTGGGGAGATATCTCAGAAATATCCGTGTTTTAACCATAAAGTAATATGTGTGTAGTAAAACATAAAAGAACAGAGAATAAAAGGGCAATCAAATTTTAATGATCTGGATGAAATTAGCAGTCTCACCAGAGTTACCCCCACAGCTTATAGGAACCTTATCATTCTCTATGATAGGAATTCCCGCTAGGGGAGAACAACAATAGATGGAGGCACAATATACGGAGGCGATAAAATTCTGGGTTAATAGAGGGGGTCTCATCTTCTTACCTATTAGTGAGAGCAGAGATAGAAAACAAGGAACTCCTCAAACTCTGGAGGACTTAGCATGTCCATGTATTACATGCAGAGAGATAAACATGTAGTTGTTAAAGGGCATCTGTCAGCAGTTTTGTACCTCTGACACTGGCTGACCTGTTACATGTGCGCTTGGCAGCTGAAGGCATCTGTGTTGGTCCCATGTTCATATGTGCCGGAGAGCTTCTGTACTGCACCTGCGCTGAACAGGTGACCGAGCAATCGGGAGACTTCAGGGCCAGGCATGAGTACATCTTTAATGCCTGCTCCTGTCAGTCAAAGTGGAAAAGGGGCTGAGCCTTGAGTGCATAGAGGTGCAACAGCACCACCCTTGTTGCACCAGAGGCTAATTGGCATAAAAGAAAAAGCATCATTTCTCCACAATGGGGCCAGCATTAGAAATAGGACCCACAGCATTAGAACGCATTGACAAGCACGCATCTAGCATGTAGGATGGTTTCAGAGGGAGCTATGTGGTGACAGATTCCCTTTCAAGCTTGGGAGTCATGTGGGCGGTGCCACTCAGTGATTGACAGCTAACTCTGCATGACCAAGCATTCAGGGAAACCGTTCAGTCACTTAGTAGGACCGCCCACATGACTCCTAAGCATAATAAGCACACAGATTTGAATGAATGAAATCCAGTATATACTAAAACTTCTCCCACAAACTATAGATCAGTCTGCTCAGCTCCTCCTGCTCTATAACACGCTGCCTGAGGATTACACTTTATTTTCATGGCGACAGTTCCCCTTTAAAATGAATAGGGCTAAGCTGCAGTACCATGCAGAACCTGTAAACAGGCGTGGCGCTGTTTCTAGAGAAAATCAGCCATGTCTTTCTCATACGTAGCAACCAATTTAACATGCAAGAATTTAAGACATTGCATTATGCTCACTGCAGGGCTTGAGGAGGTGGAGCATGGTTAAAGGGGGTATCCATTACTAAAAATGCCGCCCATAATGCCCGGGACCCTCCTATAGACTATACTTACCCGGTCCCCAGCACCAGCATCCCTCCGGAACCCCTGCACGGCGGCCGCTGCATCTCCCAGCCAGCGGTGGCCGCTCAGGGATCCAGAGGGACGCGGGTGCCGGGGACCGGGTAAATATAGTCTATAGGAGGGGCCCTGGCATAGTGGGAGGTGGTATTTGTACTATTGGATAACCCCCTTTTAAGACGACTCTAAAGAGAGAATACCTGTGTCAGGCTCCTCCCCCAAGACCTGAACTTAGGCATAGCACAGTATAACCATTTTGTCTGGAGGATCCCCTGAAGATACATTGTAACATTTTCTCGGTTTGCCTCCTTGAGATCTGAATGCAGGTCACACGCTGTATCTTTGCGGTGTCTTTTAAATTGACGTATTTCTGAGAAAAAAAACTGAACGCCGTGTTAAATTGAGAGATTACTATGTGACCCTTTAACTTTGTCTAAAGTTCAGCAAAAGATTGAATTCGGAGAATAACCTCTTGACTCGAGAAATTATTCTGCTCACATAGGGAAAATAATAGGAACTGAAAAATACCCAAATAAGAGCCATGGATACTTTGCAAATCTAATGCGTAATATTTGAATAATTCGTGCTGAGACCTAGTGAATAGAGAAATGATAAAAAAAAAAATGAAAGAGAAACAACCTTGGAGCAAATGCAAAAAAGTTCTCTTCTTGGTCTATGTAGACGAATATGGGGAAGGTTCGGTAGGTGCTCTCTGCCATGTTGTCTATCTTAAAGGGGTTGACCCATCTGGCACAATGATCGCTAGGATAGACCAACAATGTCACATAGGGGAAGGTCCCACCTCGCAGTGTGCCCACCTTCACATTGAAGGTCCTGTTCTGGAGATAGGCGCGGGTCCAACCTCTTGGATCTGCTCCTATCAGACATTGATGGCATGTCCTAGAGAAATGTGATCTATGTCTAGGATGGAAATACCCCTTTAACTGTTGGTTTTGGAGGGCAATCAATCCTAAAGGGGTTATACGGGATTAGAAAAGCACGGCTGTTTTCTTCTGAACACAGTCCCAGCTGTCCACACGCGGTGTGTTCATTGAAGTGAATGAGGCTGAGCAGTAATACCGCACACAGACTATGGACAGGTGTGGAGCTGTTTCTGGAAGAGAACAGCCATAGCTTACTTACCACTTAAAGCTACTATAGCATGGAGCCGACCGCACTACATGTAGCATACTGACCCAGACCCCAGACCCGACCCCTCCATTACAGGTTTTTCCCCTAGCCCAAGGTGATCCCAGATGAGGCCTTTTAGGATCATCACTGGGGGAATAAACCAGACTTCTGAATGCCAGTCTTGGGGAATGAAGCCTGGAGAGCTGAACTGTTGTGTCCCAAGTTTAAGGAATGCCGGGTGGTGATGCGGCCCTATTGGTTTTAAAGTCAGTATAAAACTGAGTCTGCTTATATAGAACCTACCAGTTGCCATTTGGCTCCAGGAGAAGTATATAGTGGGCTCAGCATGCATGTTGGTACTTGCATCCCTGGATCCGATGAAAGCTGTAATGGCACCGGACGGGGTTAAAAGCAGAGTGTGCTTGGCTTGCATGCTGCACCTGCATTCCTTGGATTTTGTGTGGCTGTCATGGCCCATAAACAGGTAGGAACTAGTGTTGGGGACCACTCAAATGGAGGCAACCTTGACGTGGTGAGTGGCTTGTTACGCTTTGGCCAAAATGTACACCAATGCCTCATCCAGCATAGAGGCAGGGCAGAATGCTATTGCATTTGTATTTTGTGTTCCTATTAGTTTTATGTTTGTCACGGTGCTCCTACCTGGATACCGTTGCTCCTCAGGGTTAGGTTCTGTAGCAATAAAGGGGAGAGTGATAGTTGTTGGAGTAAGAGTCCAGACTTGGTAAAAGTTAAGCAGCTTTACTTGAGTAAACTTGCTTCCAGACAATATTTGATCTTTCTCTTGGCTACAGCAGGTTTTCGGGTAAAATGGAAGGCAAACTCTGATACCTTGCTTTCTCTTTCTCTGCTGTGCTAATCTTTGGCTTCACTCTGGTTACTGAACTCTGTAGCAGTTCTGCTACCTTTTGGAGTGGGGTGCCTTTGCCTGTTGACACCCTCCTAATACTCTGTCTGTAAACTGTAAGGAGTCGGGATGCTCCTCATCTCCTTCCAACTCTCAACTTCACTCTCAACTCCCTATCTCTTCCTGCAACCCCTCCCTTGGTAGGAAAACAGGACTGGCCCATTTCTGCCCATTCTATCTAAAGATACCCTGCCAGATACACTGCCACCTGCTGGACAACCAGGCACAGTACATGAACATAACAGTTTCATTGCAATATTATGAATGCACAATGTAAGAGGACCCAGAATAAATTCACAGATTACATTATTGTTTGCCATTAGAGACTGTAACTGGGTGTAGGAATGGTAGTGTCCGCTCTGGGGTACTACACTGTGTGGTCAGAGCCTGAAGACTGGCTCACTGTGAGTCTGAGTGAACTTCCTGGGTGTGAACAAGACTCTATAGGTGAGACAGGAATCACTGGTGTATTAGGTAGAGCCCAGACGGGCAGGTATTTATTTTTGCTTTATGTTATGTTATGCTGTGTTGTAACTTCACCTCACCAAGTGACGCTATTACTTGGATGCTAATTTGTTATGCTGAAGTAACCAAATAAAGCACTGTTTGGACTTAAAAGACTTAAAGGGAACCTGTCACCTGGATTTTGTGTATAGAGCTGAAGACGTGGGTTGCTAGATGGCCGCTAGCACATCCGCAATACCCAGTCCCCATAGCTCTGTGTGCTTTTATTGTGTCAAAAAACTGATTTGATACATATGCAAATTTAACCTGAGATGAGTCAGAGCTTGAAAATATGACTCTTCTCTGGTCACACAAGTAAGATATGACTCTTTTATGTTAATTTGCTTAAAAGGCGGGAAGTACAAAAATGCATAATACTTATTGAATTTGTCTGCAAATGAAATTAAAAGTGTAATTTATATGTTTAGGGTAACACAATGAACGTTTAGGAACGCTCAGTGAGGGTAGCACAGTAGAGGTGACAGGTTCCCTTTAAGCTACTTTCACACTCGCGTTTGGTGCGGATTCGTCATGCATCTGCAAAGACTAATCCGTTCAGATAATACAACCGTCTGCATCCGTTCAGAACAGATCCATTTGTATTATCTTTGACATAGCCAAGACGGATCAGTTTTCTGTTGTGCCAGATTGTATCATAGAAAAACGGATCCGTCCCCATTGACTTACATTGTGTGTCAGAACGGATCCGTTTGGCTCCGTTTTGTCAGGCGGACACCAAACAGCCTCCAAAGAAGAATGGAGAATGAACGGAGGCAAACTGATGCATTCTGAGCGGATCCTTATCCATTCAGAATGCGTTAGGGCAAAACTGATCCGTTTTGGACCGCGTGTGAGAGCCCTGAACGGATCTCACAAACGGAAAGCCAAAACGCCAGTGTGAAAGACTTAAACACCTGCTGTCGCTGTGAAAATCTGTCATTGCCAACCCCACTGCATAGAAACCTAGAAACATAGAATGTGTCGGCAGATAAGAACCATTTGGCCCATCTAGTCTGCCCAATATACTGAGTACTATGGATAGCCCCCGGCCCTATCTTATATGAAGGATAGCCTTATGCCTATCCCATGCATGCTTAAACTCCTCCACTGTATTTGCAGCTACCACTTCTGCAGGAAGGCTATTCCATGCATCCACTACTCTCTCAGTAAAGTAATACTTCCTGATATTACTTTTAATCCTTTGCCCCTCTAATTTGAAACTAGATCCATTGTAGGGATCTGTATGCGAGTACAGATCCCTACAATGGAAAGACAGATTGACAGATGGATTAATAAACCGATGGACTGATAGATTAACACATAGATGGACAGATAGATAGAAAGATACAAAATGGGAAAAAGGGGCAGCACTCCAACAGTGAAAAAGTAAAAAAAAAACTTTTATTCGCCCATGTGGAAAGAAAGCTTTCTTTCCACATGGGTGAATAAAAGTTGTTTACTTTTTCACTGTTGGAGTGCTGCCCCTTTTTCCAATTTTGTATTTTGGGGTTATGCTGGTCCCCTATTTGCGCATGGCACCCACACTTTTTTTGAGACGGTGCTGCCGCTTTTTTATAATTTGATAGATAGATAGATAGATATGAGATAGATAGATAGATAGATATGAGATAGATAGACGGATTAATAGATAGATAAACAGACAAATTAATAGACAGATGGATTGATAGATAAACAAATAGATAGATATTAGAGAGATAGACAGATGGATTGATAGGTAGACACCTAGATGGATGGATGGATAAACAAACAGACAGACAGATAGATAGATATAGATAATTCCTAAATAAGAACCTATTTTATCTTTATTTGTCAAATAAAGATTGCAAAGCAACAAAAGTCAATTAAATTACTTGTCGATAATCACTGCGGCCACAATCCATCAGTCTGCCGTTCTCATTCAATTAGGCTGAGACCTTCTGGTAAGATAAAACTATTTTGCCAGCATGAGGGCAGACACTGTCTGAAAATCAGCAAATGTTGAAGGCAAAGACATGAGATGTTTATGTTGCATTTGAGTCTGGATTCAGCCATTACAAATCTAATATAGACAGTAATAAATAAAACACACAGGCATGGTGCCAGCGTTCTATTCTGCATTCTTCTATAGGTTTTCTATAATCTGATTTTATTGTATTTTTATTGTAAATTACTATATTATGACAGATTGTTATCAACATAGTTCCTGTCCCATAGGCCATCCGTATACTGATATATTTATACCTGTCTTCTCTCTCCGGAATATCCAGTACCCTCCCAAAGAAGAGTCCTCCAAAACTCAAGTCTCCCGTGCCTCATGTCCTAACTGAATACTTACCTCTCTTTTTGCAGTCCTCTTCGCTCCCCGGTGCATCAACAGGTTGTTGACTATGGGGGCGCATGGTATTGAAGAAGACTGTGAGCTGCAGGGATAAAGATAGGGGAATATTAGAGTCTGGTCTAAAGCCTGTGTAAATTTAGTGTGCTTGGTGTGGGTCAGATTATGGTTGGTTTAGGTTTCTGACCAGATAGGGGCCAATCGTAATTTTAATTTTAATTAAAGGCAAGGACAGGATTTCCCAGGCAGAAACCTAAAATTAATACAGACCGCTTCATGAGGTCCCAAATGAATTCAGATTTAGACTATAAAATATATCTACAAAATTAATTTAGACCTCAGACCAGACCCTTGAATAAGTTTCAACCCAAGATCAGACCCCTTCAGGTTCTTCTCTTTGCTCCTGTGTCATCTTCACTTCCAGGTGGTGCCATACTAGGTCCTGACAGTACCTGGACCTATGGTAGTAACCTTAAAATTATGAGCAAATCACATTCAGTTTTCTGTTCACAGAGGGAGATAGGACACAGCAGGACACATTGCTGAAGCCCGGGTGGGTGATAGGAAAGCACTGGAACCAGGGGTTGTCCAGCTTTTCTCAGGAGAGTCCATTAGTAACTGATTAGTGGGGATCTAACACCAAGCACCTCTGTTGAGCAGCTCCTCAGGTGTAGCTTTGCTGTGTAGTCTAGGGAGCTTGTTACTACAGCACTGCTCCCATTGACTTCAATGGGATCAAAAGCTTTAGAAATGAGCTTCTTCCACTACAAGGTTGATGGAGTTGTGTAGTTCTGGTGCCGACTTCCAAACAGTTAATTGGAAGGGGGTGTAGGCTGTTGGACCACAGATGATCACCTAGTGATGGTCTATCCACAGTAAAGGTTGGACAACTCCTTTAAATTAATCTCTCCCCTAGACCATCAAGGGAGGTTGCATTTACTCCTCCATTACTCCAGATCACCAGGGAAGAACATACTCCCCCTTCCTGGAACCTATATCATCTACCATTCTGTCATTAACTCCTCCAGTATGCTAGGGCCCTAGAAAATCAAGCATCAGCATGTGCACTACTGTAGACCACCAGGAAAAACAATCATTATCCTCTACTCTACAGTAGATTACCAAGTATGGACAAATTAACCCCATTACCACCCTAGACCACCAGGGAATCAAACATTAACCACTTTACTACATTACACCACTAGGGAAACTCGCATTAACTTCTCTGCTAGCTTAGACTACCTAGGAGGTAGGTATTAATATGGTCAGTACATTAGACCACTAAGGAACCAGGGGTGAAGATATGTACACTTCTACAACTCCAGACCACCAGGGATACTTAAATGAATTTTCCATTACCCTAAACTACCTGTAAAGTGGTCTTAACATGAACAATACACTAGGCCACTAGGGAACCAAGGATATGAAGAAATTTACAACTCCAGACCACCAGGGAAGCTTGCATTAACTCTTTCACTCCCTTAGATCATAAGTGAATCAGGCATTATCCCTTCTACTATCCGAGACCACCCAGGGATCTGCAGCCTTGTATGATAATTATGATCACAAATTACTCTGTTATTGCTCAGTTGCTCATTGACAGATTTATGTTTTTATAATATATCATTTTAGAAATGTTTGCAGGACAGGGCTGATTTCTAATGATGTTTTTCCAGATCATTATGATAGGTACGTAATGCTAAATTGTACAATCCTTCATATTAAATGCCTCATGTTCAAGTGGACCTAACAGCTTCATGGTCAGAGCAGGCTGTAAATGAAATGTTAAGTGTTCTCTTAACCTACAGGAAGGGTTCTCAAAACAGAGCTCGTATTTTTATGGCCTTCAGGTTTCCCAGATTACTTGTAATAGACTTTTTATGCAACAAGGCAACTGTCGCACCACTTAATTGGAATGCCATGTCGAATTTTTAAATTAAGAATCTCGTACTCAAGCTTCGCTGCTTTTTTCCATTAGAGGAGTGAAAACTTAATTGAATCTCGCAACAAAAATACTACACATCTGTAATTAAACAGGAGCATTTCACAAACTCTTTATTTTTTTTCCCCGAGAGGCTGATTTAATTATTTAAAATATATTTTGGGTCGTTACTGGGAAATTTGAAAAAGAATATTTCTGCAAGTGTCACTTTATATCCCTATAACAGTATAATGATTCTGAATTTACAGCCAGAAGAGTGTAGGATGAAGAAATGAAGCAATGAAAAATAAATGGCTTTCGGTAATAATTCAGTTTTGCTAAACTTAAAAAGAAAAAAAAAACAATACGGATCAAAAATATTTTTAGCTTTTTTTTTTTTTTTAACCCACGGAGCTTCATAGGGCAAATTTCCAAAATGCTTGCTTTTGCTATCATGGCAACTTGACGCTTCATCTTCTATACTCCACTCAACATCTGATGCTCTCTGAGTTTGACTCCCGGGACCCCCGCTGATCAGCTGTTTGAGAAGGCACCGATGCTCCTGCCCGATTTTTTTTCTGTGCTTACCAAGTATAGGGCCGTACATTGTATAGCCATCAGGCTGCTACCTCTTAGGCCTCTTTCACACGGGCGTTGCGGGAAAATGTGCGGGTGCGTTGCGGGAACACCCGCGACATTGTAATGCGTTTTGCACTCGCGTGAGAAAAATCATGCATGTTTGGTACCCAAACCCGAACTTCTTCACAGAAGTTCGGGCTTGGGTTAGGTGTTGTGTAGATGTTATTATTTTCCCTTATAACATGGTTATAAGGGAAAATAATAGCATTCTGAATACAGAATGCTTAGTAGGTGATCAATTGAGGGTTAAAAAAATAAATAAAAATTAACTCACCTTCTCCTCTTGTTCGCGTAGTTCCCGGTCTCTTCCTTACTTCCTTAATGATGAGCTGTGGGCTAAAGGACCTTTGGTGACGTCAGATCACATGCTCCAATCACATGGTCCATCACCGTGGTGATGGACCATGTGATTGGAGCATGTGATGTGATGTCACCACAGGTCCTAGCCGGTAGTTCATCATTAAAGAAGTAAAGAAGAGACCGGGAACTACGCGAACAAGAGGAGAAGGTGAGTTAATTTTTTTTTTAACCCTCAATTGATCACCTACTAAGCATTCTGTATTCAGAATGCTATTATTTTCCCTTATAACCATGGTATAAGGGAAAATAATACAGTGAATAGACTGTCACCTAGCAACCATGCGTGAAAATCGCACCGCATCCGCACTTGCTTGCGGATGCTTGCGATTTTCACGCAGCCCCATTCACTTCTATGGGGCCTGCGTTGCGTGAAAAACGCACAATATAGAGCATGCTGCAATTTTCACGCAACGCACAAGTGATGCGTGAAAATCACCGCTCATGTGAACAGCCCCATAGAAATGAATGGGTCGGTATTCAGTGCGGGTGCAATGCGTTCACCTCACGCATCGCATCCGCGCGGAATACTCCCCCGTGTGAAAGGGGCCTTAGAGTAGTCTATGTACAGTGGACTGCTGACCAATGAGGGCCAAGAGATATGGAATACAGAGGGATTGAGGAAAACTGTACTCGGGGAAAGGCTGATTACAGGGTGCGTGAAATCCACTAAACAGTCTGAGATCAGGGCATGCAGCTCAAGGTCAGTACGGAGATCAAGTAGAAGTCAGGACAGGCAGTGAATGGTCAAAATCCAGAAAACAGGCAAGAGTCGGTACAAGGGCAAATACATGTAAACCGTAGACCTTTGCTGGAACTAGTAAACTCGAACCTATTACTCAGGCGCACTCCCACAGGGGAAGGTGCCTTAAGTACACCTGGGTTACTGGCCATAGGCTCAGGAAGATTAGGGTTTGCATGCTGGCTGCTCAAGAACCAGGGGGAAGCACACTCGTCCTACAAGCACTGCCTGCAAGAAGGAAAAACCAAGCTGCTCCAGGGCCAAAATTGTTACAAAGGAGGCGGGCCTGAGCCACCGGAGCACTGGTGCAGGGGGGCAAGTAAGCAGAATAGAGCCCATTCCCCACCACAGAGAGCAGAGAGACGGAGTGCATAAGCTGCTGTCCTAGCCGCTGCCGTCTCAAATGCATAGCCAGTCTTAGTTGCTGCACCTTAGTTTACAATGTGCCAATCTGAGGACTCTGTTCACATTCGCCTTCTTGAAAAAGAGGTCAAGAAAATTCTGAACAAGACAAAAGGCAAAAGATGACTTCACCATAACATAAGAAAGAAACTGTAGGTTTACTACTTACATATGAGACAATGATTGGCTGAGCATGGCTTTCCTAGTGCTTTCAGCAGTGTTGAGCTGGGACAGGAAGTGCAGAGCAGCAGAGACTGGAGCAGAGGCAGAATGTCAGCAGCGGGGGATAAGGTGAATACTGAGTCCTGATTATTTTGAACAGTGTCTGTTCCCTTTTTGTTTAACCCATCCCATAGAGCCACTTTAATTAAATACTGCTATATGGCCCTTGAAGAGAGAGGGGGGTCCCAACTTTGGTCAGTGCCATCCCATTTGCTTCTGGGTGGTAAGAACCAATGCAGGACTTAGTTTTACAGAAGTACTGCATTGTTAGCAAACATGGGGGATGGGCTAATGGTCATGCAAAGGGCTCAGAGGGGGGAGCAAACGACTGAGTAACGAAACCCAAAACCAAAGACTATACTTCGGGTGCTTATTTTGATTACTTAAAGTTTGCATGAGATAAAAAATAAATAAAAACACAGATTTAAGAAGTAGCGCCACACCTGTCCATGGGCTGTGGGTGGTATTGCAGCTCAGCCACAACTGTAATGGAAATGCATTCACATGTAAACTGATACAGATATCAAACATAAAAACCAGACCATGGAAAATCGTGCTTTTTTTTTCCATGAATATTTCTCAGTGTTTGAATAAGAGCATGTATCGAAGCTTCGTGTGGGCGCATTTACATCTGTCAACACAAATTACATATTGCCTGACAGCTGAAAGACCACTGGTTGTTTTGGTCTAGGAATAAAGTTGAGTCCACACAGAAATATGTATACATGGTAGGATAAATACAGTAATTAAAGCGCAAGGTTGATACAATGTAGCAAGCAGAACAGCGCTATCATTTATCACCATCTATAATGTGCCATATAAAAGCCAGATGTTTGCATAAAACGAGCACAAACTGGAAAAACTGCTATGAAGGGGGCTTATAAAAGGAAGGGTCTAATTAAACAATATAAATTTACTTCTGCAATATGTATTATACATTAGTATCTTCATATAAATACTTCATAGAGATTATAGCAAGGGCCCCCAACCTTTAGTTCTTCAACTGCAAAACCCCTCATGTCCTGAAAGACCCAGACTGCCAAGGCGTGATAGAAATGATAGTTTTAGAGAGATAAAGGTTAGGCAAAATTGGCTTGTAAGTACTAGGACTATATCCTATTAGCGGGAAGGGCATCTATAATCACAGCAGTCAGACCCCATTGATTAGTTAGTTATATTCTATCCTTATAAACTTGCCACAACCCCTTTTAGTGTTTGCCCCAGAAGAAGGAGAGCATGACTAGGACTCTGGTCAGAGGGTGGGAAAATATTTTGTTAAGGAAGTAGGACCTATTTATCATATTTTGCATTGGGCCCGCCAAGGAACTGGCCTGGTTTATGGTTACATCTCTACTCCATGTGTGTTGTGTAGATTAACAACAGTCTATTGGCTAATCATTTCTCCATCTCACGTCCAGAGAGCAGATCTTTGGTTGTCATATGGGATCCGTTAAGGTGGTCAGTCTTCAGGCTCTGATTATAAACTTGATTTCAAGAGTTACTTGGATGTAACTCTTGTTCAGTGGCATAACTTGAAATGACTGGGCCCCGCAGCAAATTTTTAACGGGCCACCCCCCCGCCCTCAGCAACTTCTTCGCAACCCCCTCCTCCAGTGAAACCCCCACTCTTGTGGCTAGTCAAGATCTTTCTCTCATACCAGGTTGGCAGCTGCCCTGTCCATTTCCTACAGTGTCTCTGTATATAATGTCACGTATGTTCAGGGGGCCCTGATAATAAAATCTTTTAGTCCTCCTTGTGGATGGGCCCCTTCAGAATTTGGACCCCAAAGCAGCGGCTTCCCCTGCTTCCCCTGTAGCTGCGCCCCTGCTCTTATTCCCCCCCCACTAAGTATGGGTGTAACTACCAGGGTAGCAGGAAAACCAGATACTATGAGGCTCAGCAATGACGGAGGCCTATTTCTTCACAGCTAGTGATGACTAGATGATGGAAGTGGGTGTGGGAACATGATTAGCAAAATTTCAAGAATAATAAGTCACTGCCTCTTACAGAATCAAGTAACTCACCTTCTGCTGCTTTCATGATTCTAATAATGATATGATATTCATAATATCATAACATGTACCATGCTGTCTGCAGTGCTCTCGTTACAAACATTATCACATGATTTTCCAGGTCACTGTCAGCACAAAACCAGCACATTCATCTTCTGCTGCTGTCACTATTCCAATGATGATATGATATTCTATCTCCACCCTCTTTATAATGCTATAACATAATGCTATAACTTACAGTGCTGTCTACACTGCTATATTCATGAATATAACTACATGAATTGCCAGGTCATTGATTCAACAACATCGAGACACTCATCTTCTGCTGCTGTCATTATTCCAATAATGATATGATATTTTATCCCTACCCTCTTTATAATGCTGTAACATAACACTATATCTTCTAGTGCTGCCTTTATAAACATAACCACGTGATTTACCAGGTCACTGCGGGCACAAATCCACCACACTCATGTTCTGCTGCTGTCATTATTTCAATAATCATATTGTCACGCTTCGGTCTGGGAGGGAAACACCACACCGAACATAAGAGGGAAGGAGGGAACAGGGAATCAGGCCTGAGAACTAGGGAAGAAAGATGGACACCTCCTAGTAAAACCCTAACCAAAATCCTTACTGACTACCAGTAGGAACAGACCCCAGAGGTAGGTGGGTTCATATCATACACAGGAATACCTAGAGTCCTATCTATAGAGTCCTATAGGACCCTGGTACTAATGGCAGGGACAAGACTACCTGTTCCTCGAAAAGGAAGGACGAACAGGAGTCTCTTTCAGGCCTAATACAAACAATAGGGAAATGCAACACACAGAACCCAAAGAAAATACAAAAAGGGAAAGGAAAGACTTAACTTCAAAGTGGCTATGGGAGCACCAAGAACTCCGCCGAGATCCACACACCAGCAAGCCACAACTGAAACTGAAGCTATAAACCACACAGCATAGTGGGAGAAGCAACTATAAATAAGGAAGGCTAAATGACCACATTACCAACACCTGGAGGCAAGGGGTTGTGGCCATTACCTGAAACAACACAGACGCCTATTGATCCACAAGGAAAACCTGTCCGATCAAACCATGTGTTGCCAGTCTCACCGATCTCCTGCCACCTGTCGCGGAAACGTCCATGACACATATTCTATCTTCACCCGCTCCATAATGCTATAACATAATACTAAAACATACAGTGATGTCTACGCTGTTATCTTCATGAACATAATCCAATGATTTACTAGGTCACTGATTCAACAACATCAAGACACTTATCTCCTGCTGCTGTCATTATTCCAATTATGATATGATATTTTATCCCCACCCTCCTCATAATGCTATATAACTTATAGTGCTGTTTTCACAAACATAATCCCATGATTTGCTAGGTCACTGCCTTCAACACCATCAACACATTCTTCTCCTGCTGCTGTCACCTAATCTAATAATCTGAATCAGTGCTTTAAGTGGGCCAAAAGAGGTGCCGGTACTCTATTAGGCGCCGGTGCTCCCCCCCCTGCACATCAGACCCCCCCATCACACACATATATATTAGTTCCTCTATGTACCAGTACAGTACCCCCCCCCCACCACCGCACATTCGTTCCTCTCTGTACCAGTACCCCCCTGCACATCAGACCCCCCCCCCCTCATCACACACATTAGTTCCTCTCTTTACCAGTACCCCCCCCCCCCCACCACCACCACACATTAGTGCCTCTCTGTACCAGTACCCCTCTGCACATCAGACCCCCCATCACACACATATATATTAGTTCCTCTATGTACCAGTACCCCCCCCCCCCCACCGCACATTCGTTCCTCTCTGAACCAGTACCCCCCTGCACATCAGACCCCCCCCCCCACTCATCACACACACACACATTAATTCCTCTCTGTACCAGTACCCCCCTGCCGGGGGGGGGGGGGGGGGGTACTGGTACAGAGAGGAACTAATGTGTGTGGGGGGAGGGGGGGTGCCTGTCAGTCACCAGTACTCTTCAGAAGTTGGATTCCAAAGCAAAGTCGATGTTCTTTGCTGCACCGTCCGACTCCTGACTCCAAGGAGGACCAGTCACTGGTCGCCGCACTGATAGCTCCTCAGTCACAGGCGCGCGGGAAGGAGTTGACGTCACCTAACGTGAGGTCAACTCCCTGCCTGCGCCAGCCTGAGCCGTACTCTGCAACGACCCGCCCCCCTCCACTAGCTGCCCAGCCAACGACATTAGGGAGGAGATACTGCCAGCTCTCCGCTGCGCTCCGGTACCGGAAACCCACGTACTGGGCGCACGGAGAGGTGCTGGTACTCTCCAGGGCAATTTTTGGAAGTGGCGGTACTGAGTACCGCCGCGTTCCGGCCCACTTCAAGCACTGATCTGAATGATAAATGATAGATGAGACAGGAGAATGCTACAAAACTGTATATCTGTGTAGACAAAGCCTTGAAAATGGTCCCAGAAAATATCAATGCCACTTTTAATTAATGTCTGGAATATTTTTTGCTTGGTCCAGTAATATTTATTTGAAGACCAATCTGCTCTCATTTCATGGCAAAGGTTTACACAAAATTGCATATATTTACCAGAATGTGATCATCAAGCGTAAAGGTTGGTGCCTCCTTGAAAACCATCCCGGCTCCAGCCTTTATAATGCGGTCTATAATTTTGCTTATTGTAATGTCAGCTCATGCCTGATCAGTCCACCCGATTTCGGACCTACAGTATATATCAGGTATATTTTTTCTGTCCTGCCTGTGGATGCGAGCTCATCAATTTTGTGACTTTTGTCACTTTATTTTTTTATTTTTTTGAGGTCATTGTGTCCTTTACTTTAATATTCCAGAATTGTTAGACTACATTATGCACTAAATTAATTTGATACACTTTGAAACATATTTTGCATAATCGTGTGGACACGTGAAGAATGCAGATTGCGGCATGTAATGCTGAATCATTGGGCGCTGCTCCTTGTCTCTAGGAGGGGGGATCTCTTATTAGAAGGCTAGATGATGGCAGGACTGAGCTAAGTAAACCAATGACTGTATTTACAGATGGAGATACACATAAATAGTCATTGGTGTCTCTAATGTACTTATACATCATCTGGCTGCATTTCTTTGTAAGTAGTGGGTGCAATGACAGGGAGCGGCGATTGTGCACCCCCCCCCCATCATTGTACCCCTCAGATGCCGCGTTAATAGCTGATCGCGGCATCTGATATAAACAGTGTGTAAAATTTTAAAATAAAAACTACAAAAATACTCACCTTCTCCATTTTTCTTTTCTCATTGAAGGCCTCAGATGCCGCATTCATCGCTGATCTGAGATCAATATTAAAGCATTTATGGGGTTGCTCATAAAAAAAATATTAAATTGTACTTACTTCAACCATTTGAGCACAAAGAGGCCGTAGCGGCCATCTTGCTTGAAGATGCCAAGCAAAACCTCTTGTGGAGCGCGATGACGTCATCACATCGGTGGGTGCGGTGACGTATTTTGCGCGGGATCTTCATGCAAGATGGCCGTGGCGGCCTCTCCGTGCTCAAATGGATGAGGTAAGTGTGATTTTTTTTTTTTTAACCGCCATTTCAGGGAAAAAGGGATTACATTTTTTTTAAAATAAAAATTAAGTAATATTATTGTCCTTTCTAAGGCCCTGCCGTACAACACAAATGGAAATAAAATGTAAGTTCATTAGCTCTTTCTTATCTGTTGCACTTTAGTTAATTGGGCATATTGTGATTACATAGGATTTTACAACTCTGTTCACATCCACCCGTTCCACACGATGATTTTCTTCCAATAAGTTGCAAAAACAATGGTATTTGGAAATTCCGACATCCTGAACAGATGATCAAACTGGTAATAAAGTATTTTAAACGTCGTTCTCCCTGCTCCGCGAGCTGCAAACTTCTGGAGCACAGACTGTTTGATCAGCTGTGTCCTGTTTTCGGCATGTGTAATACAAAATCAGATAACACCGCCGAGCGTAAAAAAATGAGAGTTACGAGCCTCGAATCTGATTGTTTTGCATGAGTTTGTTTTCACTCATTATACGTTCCGTTGCAAATTATTTTTTTCCACATACCTTATCTTTTTTTTTTTCCAGGTTGTAAAATATACAGAATAAGGATAAAGATCTGCCTGGGAAAGTGCCAACATATAATAATAATAATACTCTATAAATCCTACAAAATCCGTAATAGAAAGAAGCGCAATGACCGATCCATCTTGTATTGATATGGTAGACCTTAAAGGTAATCCATTTCTCAATTTGAAAGGTCTTAGGACATCAATCCCTATCATTTAGATAGGACATTTATCTGGGATCAGTGGAAGTTTGACTTCCATTGCCCTAACTGATGAGAAGAAAAAAAAGGATAGTGACCCAGAGGAGCACAGTTCATCCTCAGTGAGGTGGACTGAACTGAGTTGCAGTACCAGTCACAGCCACATGGAGCAGAGGTATGAAACTGATGGTGATGGAAGCCTCCAGCAATCTTCATGTCATGGCTGACTTTATGTTAGGCTGCCTTTCCCGTGACCCTCGTGTTATACGCATTTTGGCCAACACCGATTACTGGTTGTTCACCCTTCTCGACCCCCGCTACAAAGAGAACTTCTCATCTCTCATTCCTGTGGTGGAGGACTAGCAAAATGGTGCAATACCAGAAGGTCCTTGTGGAAAAATTGCTCCAAAAATTTCCAGCTGACAACACTGGCGGCAGAGTATGTAGTTCCTTGGGCAACCGAGGAGGGGAGACAAGGGGAACACACAGCAGTTCCAACAGAGGCAAGGCAACACTCTCCAAGTCCTGGGACAGTTTTATGACACCCCACCAGCACCCTCACCCTGATGCATGGCCTAGTGTCACAAGAAGGGAAAGATTTGGCAAGATGGTGAAGGAGTACGTAGCAGACCGTGTCAGCATCCTCAGTGATCCCTCTGTGCCTTACAACTATTGGGTGTCCAAGCTGGACACGTGGCACGAACTGGCGCTCTACGCCTTGGAGGTGCTGGCCTTCCCTGCCGCCAGTGTTTTGTCAGAGTGGGTATTTAGTGCTTCTGGGAGCATAATAACTGATAAGCGCCTCCACCTGTCCACTGAAAATGCTGACAGGTTGACTCTTATCAAAACGAACAAGGCCTGGATTGCCCCTGACTTCTCTACTCCACCAGAGGAAAGCGGCTAAACATAAAGGCACTTTAAATGTGGCTTTTATGGTGTATTGAATATACTGTATTCCCATGCACCTCTTTCACCACAAAAAAGGGTATATGGTTCAATCTTCCTTTTCCCGTCCTTCCCCTCCTCCTCCATCATATCAGCATTCTTATTAGGCTGCCCTCGCTTCTAATGTTTTAGAAGGTCAGCTCAGCAGCAGACCTTCGCCCATAGTGTTTTAGAGGGTCACCAGCAGGCCCTCACCCCTAATGTTTTAGATGATCAGATCAGCAGCAAGCCCTCGCCCCTAATGGTTTAGATGATCAGATCAGCAGCAGGCCCTCGCCCCTAATGTTTTAGAGGGTCACCAGCAGGCCCTTGCTCCTAATGTTTTTGAGGGTCACCAGCAGGCCATCAATCATAATTTTTCAAGGGTGTGTATGATGCCCTCCTTTATGTGTAATAAAGGGTGTATCGGAGTGCCGATTCCTTGCAATTTTTGGCAGCACTTGCACTTTATATACAAGTAAATATACAGGAAAGAATGTTTCCTAAAATTTTTCCTCTAAAATCGATTTTCTCTTCGGTTTTGTGTGTATTATTGTCAGTCTGTAAAAGTGGCGTACTACTCGGACAACATCGTTCCCAGCAGCGACCTGGGAGTCCAAGATGCATCCAGACATCCTCCCATGCTGTTCCTGAACCATTTCAGTGGTGTTTCCATAAATTTCAGACCTTTTCGTGTGACCCAGACACCCTCCCCTCTTCAGAGCAGGGAGTGCCTGGTTTAATGCTCTGGTTCTCCCATTGACTTCTATTGTGCTTGGGTGCTCTGTAGAGCACCCGAGCATCCCGAGGTGTTCTACTCGAGCACCCAAGCACTTTGGTGCTCGATCAACACTAAACTATACCTATAATAGTACAAGTGACTGGCTCCATAGTCAGTACCATATGGTATTGGCTTATGATGGACTTATTCTGGTTCATTATTTTATCCGAGTCTCAGCCCACCAGAGCATCCTTTAGTGGACAAGTCCAACCCTTTGAGCTAAATGCAAAATACTATTGATGACGAATCCTCTGGATAGGGTATCAGTATCTGATCGGTGGGGGGCCAACACCCAGGACCCACACCCATCAGCTGTTTGAGAAGGCCTTCTCTTAGCTTTCCCTAGGCCATGTGCCCTCATATTCATTGGATACATGGCCTAGGTGCAGCTCAGCCCCAGTCACTTAAATAGTATACCATGCACAGACGCTATCAATTGGACAGTGCTGTGCTTGGTGGACAGAAATATGGCCACAGCGATACTGCGAGCATCGGTGCCTTCTCAAAAAGCTTATCGGTGGTCCGTAGTGTCGGACCCCCACTGATCAGATATTGATGAGCTATCTAGAGGAAAGGATAAGTAAAAGGTGACGGCAGCATCTCCGGGATCTTCTTTATTTACGGTACTTCAATGAATGTGCACAGACAGCCAAATGCAACGTTTCGGCTACATTGTAGCCTTTATCAAGCATAATAACAAATGCATGTACACAACCTAATATAGTGCAAATATTCCCTCCCTCACTTATGCGGTAACCAATCCATTACACAACACAACACTCACTCGTTTAAACTAACCAATATACAACAAGGCATACTCAAGTCCTCATTTACATACTATTATATATCATTAAAAATACCTGTGTTGTCATGAAGAGAGGGGTAATAATTGCGATGGTGTATACATCGACAACCTGGACTCCATAATCGCGTCTCCCGACATTTACTGCGCATGCCCATGTTCTCAATGATTGGTCAAAAAAACACGGATGACACGAAACATCGCGTCATCAACCGAGGTCACATGGAGTTCACATGATAATTCAACTCCGTCTTGTCAAGCTGACGTATGCAACAGGGAAACATCCTGTTCTCATAGATGCCAATGCTTTTACAAGAGAAAAATCTCGATATCATGAATTACATATGCCTTTCCCCCAAATCCTATATAGCGTGCTGGGAATTACTCCATGCAAACAGAGGTATCCCGCACTGCCCAACAATATCATACCATAGATTAAATGTGGGCATAACATAAGGGGACAATGCATCAAAAATATATAAAGGCTGGAGTGAAGTGACCCCCAATCACGAGACCCCATATCAATACATATAAATGGCATCTCTTCCCCCATGTTTGACTAACGATACACTCCTACCACATAGTCGCTCAACAATGGAGTCCAGGTATCTCGATTCGCACCATCGCATCACACCCACAATCTATAAAAAGGAGGGAGAGAAAAAGTGACCATTTAAAACAAGGTTAAAATCATGATAACTGAATCAGATCATATTCATTTATATTCTATAGCCACCAGCTCACCTAGAATAATCTATACCACTTATGTTGAACTCAATATTGAGTCCATGTGGTTGCAGTGACCTCAAGGTAAAAATCTATTTACGTTCCTTCTTCCTAAGGATTTGTTCTTTATCACCCCCTCTTCTCAATAAACCCACCGAATCTATCACTCTGAATCTCAACTGGTTGACAGAATGGCCACACTCCACGAAATGCCTGGCAACGGGTTTCTCCAACATTTTTTTCCGAATCGTGCTTTTATGTTTGTTTATTCTTTCCCTGATTTCCATAGTGGTCTCGTCGACATAGATCAAACTGCAGGGGCATTGTATCATGTAGACCACATCCCTAGATCTTCAAGTGAAGTAACCTCTGATATTATATATTTTACCACTATATGAATGGACAAAAGCATCTTGTTTGCATGGAGTAATTCCCAGGCTGGTGCATTCTGGTGTGGTCGCTGAGACCTTTGTGTGTGGCTCCTACACACTTTTTTGACCTATCTAGAGGAAAGGTCATCAGTTGTAAAGTCTCAGGAAACCCTTTTAACAGGAGCCCCAAGTATCACATGACAAGGAATAGGTCTCCTCATAAAGCTATCTACAAGTTCAATCACCGCTACCTCTTCCGAATATCCCAACTCCGCTATACAAATACAGTACAAGTTCAATTGAGTCTGTATGTGCTGTCAATGGTGAGATAGTAGAGGGGTGCTTCCAGATAATTCTGGTGGCAGCATACCATATCTCCTTGGAGAACAAAAGGATTGGTTGAAAATATTCATTTAGCCCAATTCTTCTCTCCCCGAGACATCCTCAGTCGGGAGGAGAGTCGGGAGCTCCCCATACACTTTCTTATCCACAAAACCAACCATTCTTGAGAGGTTCGGCCAATAATACACTAATGCAGGGGTCAGCAACCTTCGGCTCTCCAGCTGTTGCGAAACTAGAATTCCCAGCATGCTCCATTTATTTCTATGAAAGTTCTAAGAAGGGCAGAGCAAGAATGCATGCTGAGCGTTGTAGTTTCCCAACACTTGGAGTGCCGAAGGTTGCCTACCCTTGCACTAATGTGTATGTGGACCTTAAGAGACAAAGGAACCTAGGTGTGACTGCAAATTGTGCACTGCCTATAGTTATACCCATGACTCTAAACCAATGAGTAGTTTTGGACCAGTCATGGTGGACACGAGATATGCCATGAATGTATTTAGATAGAATACCAAGTTAATCAAACCTTATAAGTCATGTATTTTTCTGAATAACTTTTTTGGAATGAGTTGATTAGTCTGTACCCTAAGCAATTTTTTGAAGAGCAAATTGGGCACCGAATACTACGTCATTGTGTCCTGCAGATTCGGTCAATCATTCTAACAACGTAGGGTCCTTTCTTTTTTTAAATGCTCTATTTCTGTACGGCACATTTCTCATCATCTGAGATGGGAAAAACCAACAAACAAAATATCCACAAGCAGAATAATCGTTTTGGAACATCAAAAATGAAAAACACCTTTCCATGGAAAATAGAATGAAAAAAGGCTGTGACACTGGGAAGGGTATGGTCTGGGAAAACAGGTATTTTCCTCCCAGCGTGTGCTGCCGGGCTGATTTGCAGCCAGGTGGGGTCAAACACCGGACTGGATTTTAAGTGCCAGTCTGGGTTTTGACAACATCTAGGTGTCCTTAAAGGGTTTCTGTCATCAGAAAAATAGTTATGTATCTGGCTGACATTAGCGATGTGCTAATGTCAGCAGTACATAACTGTATGACGTATAACTCCCTGCCTGCCGCCGTTCCCTCAAAATAAAGACTTTTATAATATGCTAATGAGCCTCTAGGTGCTAGTGGGGCGTTGCTGCAGCACCTAGAGGCTCCGTCTTCTCACCCTTTGGCACGACCAGGTCCAGTTGATTGATGTCCTAGTTCTCCTATGTGCCCGTAAAAGCCTGCTATGGACTGCTGGAGATAGAACTGCCAACAAGGTGATTTTTTGCTATGTGGACTTTCCATTGTGTGTGAACTAACACCAAGACTGCAAAGTGATGTTTTGTTTTTGCTTTATGTGTGAATAAACACGGAAGTTTGATTTAAGAACTGGTAATTTGCCTCTGTACTGCGTCCGCACACCCTGTCTACCAGAGCGAACCCCCACAGGGCACACGCGATAAAAAAATGACAACAAAGTACAAATATGTTCCTGTCAGATGTCCAAACAGAGACGAGCGGTTGTAATTCTTTGTTTTAGAAATTAACCAAACTTGGCAGAGAGGAAAAAGAGGAAATCAGTGTTTAACCGCTTCAAAGGGCGCTTATTAATCCTGATTGTCACAGAGCGTATTAGCAAAAACATCCTCCGTCTGGTCAGTGCCCAAATATGTTTAGACTGCGGAAAGGAAACAGGCCAAATCACAGGGTTATTCTGAAGGTCAGAGGGCTGAAGTTCACATTTTTGTCAGTGTAAAACCCCCTATTTGGCATTTTTAACCTAACATGCACCCTGATCGTTATCTGAAATGCAAGTGATTCATAATAGGTTCCAGATCTAAAAAAAAAAAAAGTACAAAACCCAATAAACTGATCACGGGATTACCGCAACCACTTTACGAGTTGGGATAGTTTTAGATTTAAAGTGTCCGTGTACTTTTCAAAAAAAACTTTCATAGAGACCCCCAACCATCAATAGAACGAGAAAAATTAGCTCACATAGAGCTCTGTCTCTCCTCACTGATGGAGGCTGTCATAACTAGGGATGAGCAAACCCCAACTGTAAAGTTCGGGTTCCCGGACTTTTTCATTGATGTCCGGTAGGGTTGAGCGAACCCGAACTGTAAAGTTTGGGTTCGTACGGAACTTTAGGATTTTTGGACCCCGGACCCGAACCTGAACATTGCCGTAAAAGTTCGGGTTCGGTGTTCGGCGCTTTCTTGGCGCTTTTTGAAAGGCTGCACAGCAGCCAATCAACAAGCATCCTACTACTTGCCCCAAGAGGCCATCACAGCCATGCCTACTAATGGCATGGCTGTGATTGGCCAGAGCAGCATGTGACCCAGCCTCTATATAAGCTGGAGTCACGTAGCGCTGCACGTCACTCTGCTGTTACAAGTGTAGGGAAAGGATGCTGCTGGACTTGTGATTTCAGGGAGCGCATAGGAGAGAATATAACTCAGCGATCTACAGACAAATAGTTGTGTGGGTGCAGGGCACTATCGTTTTACCCTGCCCTGAGCTCATTGACCAAAAAATACTAACTTTTAGAATTCTGTTAGTTAGGTGGGTGGGCGGCGGCGGCCATTTTATGCATGCTCCGTGCACCAGCACTGCATCTGAGCTTTTGGGACATTGCAAATCACCATTTTTTGGGGGCAAACTACAACATCTGTATTAGTCAGTGTGCAATTTAAGGTAGAAATACACCCATCATTTTCTAAGGGTTTGAAAAACACACTTTTTTTTCTCTCCAAAAAACTGTATTTTCCAGATCTGCAAGTGTAAAATTCAAGTTTAAAGGGTTTCTACCACTTCGTTTTCACATAATTAGCTGTCAGACACTAGCGATCCGCTAGTGTCTGCTCTACCTAACAATCCTAATATAATAGCTTTTGGGGCAGCCGTTTCACTGAAAAAAGAACTTATATAGATATGCTAATGAGCCTCTAGGTGCTATGGGGGCGTCCTTAGCACCTAGAGGCTCGGTCTACCTTCACAAACTGCCGCCGCCCAGCGCGTCCCTCCAGCCCGCCCATCTCCTCCGGAATGCGATCCTCCCCGTGCGCGTCTGTATTCGGCGCATGCGCAGTGAATGTCTGACTGCTTCCCTGCTCAGACATCTCCACTGCGCCTGCGCCGCTGACGTCATAGTGCTCCGAGGAACAGGCGCAGTGGAGATGTCTGTCCAGAAAGCGGTCAGACATTCACTGCGCATGCGCCGAATACATACGCGCACGGCGAATGCGCGAAATTCGTCCGCTGGCTCACAAGGAGGATCGCATTCCGGAGGAGATGGGCGGGCTGGAGGGACGCGCTGGGCGGCGGCAGTTTGTGAAGGTAGACCGAGCCTCTAGGTGCTAATGACGCCCCCATAGCACCTAGAGGCTCATTAGCATATCTATATAAGTTCTTTTTTTAGCGAAACGGCTGCCCCAAAAGCTATTATATTAGGATTGTTAGGTAGAGCAGACACTAGCGGATCGCTAGTGTCTGACAGCTAATTATGTGAAAACGAAGTGATAGAAACCCTTTAATATATACAGCATTCATATTCTGTTACCAAAAAAACACTTACCAACAGTGTTAAATTCAAGTTTAATATATACAGCTTTCATATTCTATTAGCAAAAAAAGACTTTTTTGGCAATCTACAACATCTGTATTAGTCAGTGTGCAATTTAAGGTAGAAATACACCCATCAATTTCTTGGGTTTGAAAAACACACTCTTTTGACAAAAAACACTATTTTCAGGCCTTGCAGCATCAGCACGTGTGAAATTACAGGCTTATATACTGCTGTCAAATTCAGTTTTTAAACAAACACTCATTTGGGCACAAAAATTTTTGTTGTCAGCCTTTGATGCAGATGTCATTGTGAGATACACCCTTAATACATTTGGGTTTCATTCAGAGATTTTAAATACCGCCATTTGGTGCACCAATATTGAATTCAGGCCTACACTGGTTCAGGCCCTGTGAGATACCCCCTCTACATACAGGGGTTTGAATTAGGCATTTGAAATACAGCCATTTTGTGCAAAGATATATTTACTTCAGGCCTACAGAGGTTCAGGCCCTGTGAGATACCACCTCTACATACTTGCCTTTGAAATGCTGTCATTCCGTCTGGTGGAGACGGAAAGTTTTAAAGGCCTTATGGCGGTGGCTGTCCCACAGTACGTCGTGCCCAGCCGCCACTATTTTTCAAGGCGAGCCATGCCTTCCCTTCACAATCAAGTAGGGGACAAAATCAGGTGTGCACTGTGCAACGCCATCTGTGGCAAGGTACACCTGACTACAGATACGTGGACCAGTAAGCACGGTCAGGGCCGTTATGTCTCCATAACCGCACACTGGGTAAATGCAGTGGCGGCTGGGCCTGAGGCGGATAGCAGTTTGGCGCATGTCCTTCATCCACCGAGGATTGCAGGGCGCTTCAGTTTGCCTACTGTTGCTTCCTTCTCCTACTCTGCTTCCTCATCCTCTACCAGCTCCTCATCCGGTCAGCGTAACATCTTCACCACCAACTTCAGAACAGCCAGGGGTAAACTACAGCAAGCAGTTTTAAAACTTATCTGTTTGGGGGACAAACCCCACACCGCGCAGGAGCTGTGGACGGGCCTTGAACAACAGACCGATGAGTGGTTTGTGCCAGTCAGCCTCAAGCCCGGCCTGGTGGTGTGCGATAATGGGCGAAATCTCATAGCAGCTCTGGGACTAGCCGGTTTGACGCACATCCCTTGCCTGGCGCATGTGCTGAATTTGGTGGTGCAGAGATTCCTTAAAAATTACCCCGATATGTCAGAGCTGCTGCATAAAGTGCGGGCCGTCTGTGCGCGCTTTTGGCGTTCTCACCCTGCTGCTGTTCGCCTGTCTGCGCTGCAGCGTAACTTCGGCCTTCACGCTCACCGCCTCATATGCAACGTGCCCACAAGGTGGAACTCCACCTTGCACATGCTGGACAGACTGTGCGAGCAGCAGCAGGCCATAGTGGAGTTTCAGCTGCAGCACGCACGAGTGAGTCTCTTGGCGGAACAGCACCACTTCACCACCAATGACTGGGCCTCCATGCGAGACCTGTGTTCCTTGTTGCGCTGTTTCGAGTACTCCATCAACATGGCCAGTGCCGTTCTCAGCGTTACTATCCCACTGCTATGCCATCTTGAAAAAACGCTCCTGGCGATGATGGAAGAGGATGTGGCACAGGAGGAGGAGGAGGAGGAAGAGGGATCATTTCGTAGGGTTTCCGGCCAGTCATTCCCAAGTGCCTCCGAGGGTGTGTTCCTGCACCCACAAACTCGAGGTACACAATTGTCCAGCCAGGCCACAGTTCTGGAGGAGGTGGAGGATGAGGAGATGCAGGAGGAGGAACCATGTTCACAGCAGGGTGGCACCCAGACCAGCTCATGGCCATCACTGGTACGTGGATGGGGGGATACAGAGGACACAGACGATACACCTCCCACAGAGGACAGCTTTTCGTTGCCTCTGGGCAGCCTGGCACACATGAGCGATTACATGCTGCAGTGTCTCCGCAACGACCGCCGAGTTGCCCACATTCTAACTTGTGCTGATTACTGGATGGCCACGCTGCTGGAACCCCGTTACAAGGACAACATACCGTCCTTAATTCCGTCACTGGAGCGTTATCGTAAGATGCGCTGCTGATGGCATTCCCACCTGACAGCGAGGGCACAGTGGAAGCACAAGGCGAAGGCAGAGGACGAGAAAGAGGTCGCCAACGCAGCTGGGGCACCGCCAGCACCTCAGAAGGCAGGGTTAGCATGGCCGAAATGTGGAAAATCTTTGTCAGCACGCCACAACAACCAGCACCACCAGCTGATATGGAACGTCTTAGCAGGAGGCAGCATTTCAGCAACATGGTGGAGCAGTACATGTGCACACGCCTACACGTACTGAATGACGGGTCTGCCCCCTTCAACTTCTGGTCTCTAAATTGGGCACATGTCCTGAGCTTGCCCTTTATGCCTTGGAGGTGCTGGTCTGCCCTGCAGCCAGTGTATTATCTGAACGTGTGTTTAGCACGGCAGGAGGCGTCATTACAGACAAGCGCAGCTGCCTGTCCACAGCCAACGTAGACAAGCTCACGGTCATTAAAGTGAACCAGGCATGGATCCCTCAGGACTTGTCCGTACCTTGTGCAGAATAGACATTTATACCACCATCAAACATACATTCTTGTACTCAGGTCAAGTGCAATGATTCTTTGTTTTCATTTTTTTTTTAATTTGTCCCAATATTTTGGGGGCTACCTACCCCAATAAATAAATAAAAAATAACATTGTTGGCTACCTCCTCCTCCTCCATTGCTGCCTCCACCTACAACACCACATTCACCGCCTCCTCAACCTCCGACTCCATATTCACCTCCCCTAAATCTCTCAAAATCCTCTGTTCTATTGCTGGGTGACATGAACCCCCTTTTTCTGTGAATGAACCCCTGCTCTGCATTGCTGACAGGGAACTAAATTTAGTGAAAACATCTGTTACTGATCGGAAGATGCGCAACTACAAGCGCACGCTGATGATGGCATTCCCACCTGACAGCGGGGGCACTGTGGAAGCACAAGGCGAAGGCAGATGAGGAGGAAGAGGTTGCCAACGCAGCTGGGGCACCGCCAGCACCTGAGAAGGCAGGGTTAGCATGGCCCAAATGTGGAAAAGCTTTGTCAGCCTTGGAGGTGCTGACCTGCCCTGCAGCCAGTGTATAGTGTGAACGTGTGTTCAGCACGGCAGAGTAGTGTTGATCACGAATATTCGAATTTCGAATTTTTATTGCGAATATAGGTACTTCGAAAATTCGTGAATATTTCAAATATAGTGATATATATTCGTAATTTCGAATATTCGATTTTTTTATATTTTTTTAATATTCGATTCTGCTTCTACCTTGTGGGCCAATAAGAAGGCTGCAATATACTTGACTTTCGGAGTAGTGTTGTTTGCGAATTTTGCTCTATATTCTTTTTTTTTTCGAATATTCGCTATATTGCTATACATTCTTGTTTTAGCAATATAGAGAATATTCGAAAAAAACTAATATAGAGCAATTTAGCTAATATAGTGCTATAATCTTTTTTTTAATAGTTGTAATTTTTTTTCCAATCTGAACTTCAGATGAGAAAAAAATTACAACTATTAGACAAAGAAGATTATAGCACTATGATTGGCTAAATTGCTCTATATTAGTTTTTTTTTCGAATATTTGCTATATTGCTATATATTCTTGTTTTAGAATATTATGAATATTCGAAAAAACGAAGTTATAGCAATATAGCGAATATTCGGAAAAAAAAACCGAATATAGAGCAATTTAGCTAATATAGTGCTATAATATTCTTTGTCTAAAAGTTGAAAAATGTGCAAAAAAAAAATCGAAAATTAGAATATGAAAATTCGCATAATACACGATCATTACCTTGCCGATTTTTTGGGTAAAAAAAATCGTAGAATATAACGAATATTCGAATTTGCGAATATTCTACGAATATTCTACGAAATATTCGCTAAATATTGCGAATTCGAATATGACCCCTGCCGCTCATCACTACGGCAGAGAGCATTATCACAGGCCGCAGCCAATGTGGACAAGCTTACGTTTATTAAAATGAACCAGGCATGGATCCCACAGGGCTTGTCCGTACCTTGTGCAGAATAGACATTTATACCAGCCTCAACCATCCATTCTTGTACTCAAGTGCACTTATACTTTGTTTTATTTTGTTATATGTCCCAATATTTTGGGGGATACCCCAATTTAAAAATAAAAAATAACACCTATTCCTCCTTCACCGCCGATTCCACCTACACCGCCACGTCAACCTACACCGCCACATCCACCCATCCACCGCCTCCTCAACCTCCTACTCCTAGATCCAGATTGTTATTTTGAATTTTTCTGTATTTTATGTTATTTAAAGTCATTTCCCTATCCACATTTGTTTGCAGAACAGTTTCCATGCTCTTAAGCACATTTTGATGCCTTTTGCAGCCCTCTAGCCCTTTCCAGGACTATTTTAGAGCCATTTTAGTGCCCAAAAGTTCGGGTCCCCATTGACTTCAAGTTCGGCCGAACTCGACGAACCCGAACATCCAGGTGTCCGCTCAACTCTAATGTCCGGGTTCGGTGTTCGGATGATTTTATTACTTTCCGTTATAACATGATTATTTTGGAAAATAATAGCATTCCTAAGACAGAATGCAAAACAATATGGACATTTAGGGATTCAAAAACCCCAAAAAGCAACTCACCTCATCCACTTGATCGCGCTGCAGCAGCTTCTTCTATCTTCACTGAACAGGACCTGCCAAAGGACGTGCGATGTGCGCAATGACGTCACCGCGCTTTCCCACGTGGTGATGTCATCAGACTCATCACGCATATCGCAGGTGCTGTTCAGTGAAGATTGCTGAAGCTGCTGCAACGCGATCAAGTGGATGAGGTGAGTTGCTTTTTGGGTTTTTTTTAACCCCTAAATGTCCATATTGTTTTGCATTCTGTCTTAAGAATGCTATTATTTTCCGATATAACCATGTTATAACGGAAAATAATAAAGTGAAGTTCAGGTCCCCATTGACTTCTTAGGGGTTCGGGATTGGGGTTGAGTTCGGGTCCCGAATCTGGACTTTGACCTGAAGTTCGGCCGAACCTGGCGAACCCGAACTTCCATGGGTTCGCTCAACCCAAGCAAGGTGCCCTTTTCTCTTCTCTGCTGCCATGCTGGACCTGCACCCTGTACCTGGCTCTGATCCTGGAACTTGCACCCTGAAAACGCTTGAGATTCTGCGGGGAACAGAGCTCATGGGGTATAAAGCTGCGACCTTGTGCCTGCATCCTTTACCCTGAATTTATTCTGTACCCCAATATGGAAGGCATGCCCTATTCTCGTGGTTAATTTATGAGTTCTTTGATGAGAATAGAACCTCACCTCATTCTTCAGCAGTGCAAGGGTTAATCTCGACTCCTGATCTGATTCAGCTCCTTGGCTGTTCCCAATGTGTTAATCAACTTCTGTTATATTCCGTGCTGTTTGGCTCACTATCTGCTTGAGTGTGCATGTTTCCCTGTGCTGGTCTGTATGTCCATTCCTGATACCAGTCTGTGGGTTCCTGTCCGGTCTGCCTGCCACGTGGGTTCTTGTTTACTCCTGATGCCAGTCTGGTTGCCACGTGGGTTCCTGTCTGGTCCCGATGCCGGCCACGCGGGTTATGCCAGTCTGTATGCCACTTCATTTCCTGTCTGGTCCTGATACCAGTCTGCCTACCACTTTGGTTCCTGTCTGGTCCTGATACCAGTCTGCCTACCACTTCGGTTCCTATCTGGTCCTGATACCAGTCTGCCTACCACTTCGAAGAAAGAGAAATAGAGCTCAAAGTACCAAAGAATAAATATTTTATTGAATTACATCAAAACATGATTAAAAATACATGCAAATAATGCCATGGACAAGGTAAATGGAAGCAGGGAGAGGGAAAGAACAGGCGCCACCCTGGGAGAACACACAGGTCACAGAATCAGTAATACATGTTAGTGAAGGTCATAGGGAAATGCTAGATACAGTGACCAGCCCATAAACCAAATATATCTAAGAAATGTAGAATGAGAGAAAGGTCAGCTGGAGACCAACCACGGCAATAATGCATAGTATGCTGAAGCAAAAAGCTAAGAGTAAAGAATGGTGGATAACCAGCAACTAGAGTAAAAAGCCAGGTGTGAATATCAACACCGGCAACAAAAAGCCATGGAGGTAATGCTGCGACCTAAGCTCACCTGAAATGGACCGTGTGTAAGGAACAACCCAGGATGGCGCTACCCCAATGCGCGTTTCGGCGTGCCTTCGTCAGGGGGTAACGCCATCACTGTGGACCAGATATTTTAAGGTCTCCCTAAACCAATAGGAGAGCAGTACTTACCCGTCCCCAGGTGTGTTTGCAGACTGGCGCGCGAGGATCCCGCACAAACACATCCGGCTACCCCGCAGCCGGCGTCACGCCCACCTCACGTGACGCAGTCACCTGATCGGGCGGCAATGGCTTAAGGACGCTCGGGCGCGAGGTGCCGGATAACGCGCGCACGCATCACAGAAGGGGAGGAGAAACAGAACGCCAATATGACAGAATACATTCCCCAGCCATGAACTAAAACACCTCCATTAAGGGCAAAATAGAGTAAAAAACAATGTATTATAAAACGCGCCAGCATACGTGCCTATAGTAAAGACACCAGCGAATTAGAGCAAATGTGCTTATTATATAATGTGAAATCATGAGATATAAAATATAATATAAAGCGAGTGTATAGTGATAGATATACAAATGTATGAATAAACTGTGAAAGTGGGGAATGCATAAAGGCCACTGATCTATAGTCACCACAATCAATAAATCCATAATTGAGGCAAGAAAACAAGTCATGATTAAAAATTTATATTAATTTTACATTAATAATAAATCCGGAGCATGATCGTAGTGATCAACAGATCAATGATTGTGTAGGGAAAATAACCAGTGATGGTGAGAAAAATAATAATAAAGAAATAATAAAAATATAAATATGAAAAAATAATATGAAAATAAATACGTCTTAGGGCTCTTTCACACTTGCGTTGTCCGGATCCGGCGTGTACTCCACTTGCCGGAATTACACTCCGGATCCAGAAAAACACAAGTGTACTGAAAGCATTTGAAGACGGAACAGTCTTCCAAATGCTTTCAGTGTTACTATGGCACCCAGGACGCTATTAAAGTCCTGGTTGCCTTAGTAGGAGCGGGGAGCGGGGGAGCGGTATACTTACAGTCCGTGCGGCTCCCGGGGCGCTCCAGAATGACGTCAGAGCGCCCCATGCGCATGGTTGACGTGATCCATGTGCTTGGGGCGCCCTGACGTCACTCTGGAGCGCCCGGGGAGCCGCACGGACGGTAAGTACACTGCTCCCCCGCTCCCCACTACACTTTACCATGGCTGCCAGGACTTTAGCGTCCCGGCAGCCATGGTAACCATTCTGAAAAAGCTAAATGTCAGCTCCGGCAATGCGCCGAAACGACGTTTAGCTTAAGGCCGGATCCGGATCAATGCCTTTCAATGGGCATTAATTCCGGATCCGGCCTTGCGGCAAGTGTTCCGGATTTTTGGCCGGAGCAAAAAGCGCAGCATGCTGCGGTATTTTCTCCGGCCAAAAAACGTTCCGTTCCGGAACTGAAGACATCCTGATGCATCCTGAACGGATTTCTCTCCATTCAGAATGCATTAGGATAATCCTGATTAGGATTCTTCCGGCATAGAGCCCCGACGACGGAACTCTATGCCGGAAGACAAGAACGCAAGTGTGAAAGAGCCCTTATAATGTGAATTACATACCCTAATTGTGAATATACAGTGATAAATGCAGTGATGAATGCGCATATATATAAATGATATAGAAATCACAAATCCATAATCACAATGATCGGTAAATACATAATCAAAGTAAAAGGACATACCATGACCATAGATGATGACCACCGCGATCAATAGATCCATGATTATGATAAGGGGACATACAGTGGTAGTGCAAAATAGTAAAAAACAATGATGTGAAACAAAAACGATAATAATGGTACTGGACTAAAGCCAGTAATCTATGATTGGCATAGCAAAAAATGATGATTACGAAAATGCAGTACTGAATGCATGTGAAAACATGAACATACAAAAACACAATGGTGTAAAAATCAAGAGACCATAGTATTTGTGAAAAATACTTGCTGCATACAGTGTACAATTCATTCATAATAGAAAATAAACAGGTAGGCAACAAAGTAAACACCATGAAAGTGTATATATATAATACGCAAAAATGCTTGAACAAATAGGTATAGGACTGGGGGGAAGGGGGCAAGGAGCGGAAAAGAGGACGAACACAGAAAAGGAGGGGAAGAAAAGAAAGAGAGGGGGAAAAGGAATGGGGAGGGGGAGGAAAGGGGTGGGAATGGGAAAGAGATGGGAAAATGAAGAAGCAAAAAATGTATGTCAGGCGCGTCATGACAATGTGTCCCTATCGATGGCGACAATGTAGCAAAGGCTCCAATGGTGGAAACACGACCAGGGAAAGAAAGTCCAATGCAATAATAAATCAGATGAAGAATAGATAGATGTGGCGTCCTGCAAAAAAAGGATAAGGTGCTGGAAAGGGAGACAAAATTAAAAGGAATCAATAAAAATTGTAAATTAATAACACACAAACTGTTAAAAAAAAGATGATGGGATCCACAGTTGTGGGCCCAGCAGCTACAGAAAAGCAGAGAATCCTAAATTGTCATTAAGGCCCCTGGGACGTAAAGTCCCCAGGGTCCAGATCCAGCTGCTCTCCCGTTGGGCTAGCCTCTTGGATTCATTGCCTGCACGTAAGTCCACCTGGATACAGTCAATCCCCCCCCCCCCCCACTTCGGTTCCTGTCTGGTCCTGATACCAGTCTGCCTACCACTTCGGTTCCTGTCTGGTCCTGATACCAGTCTGCCTACCACTTCGGTTCCTGTCTGGTCCTGATACCAGACTGCCTACCACTTTGGTTCCTGTCTGGTCCTGATACCAGTCTGCCTACCACTTCGGTTCCTGTCTGGTCCTGATACCAGTCTGCCTACCACTTCGGTGACTTAAATATTGATGATCAGGATCTGATCGGTGGGGGTGCGACACCCAGGCCTCGATTCGAGAAGGCAGTGGTGCTCAGAGTAGTGCAGCGACCTTCTCGCAGCTTTCCCTAGGCTGAGTGCCAACATGTTCATTGGTCACGTGGCCCATAGAAGTGAAATGGGCTGAGCTGCAATACCAAGCACAGCCACTATACAATGTACGGCACTGTGATCAGCGACCACAGAAAAGGCCGTGACGCTCACTGGAGCACCAGTGCTGTCTCAAACAGCTGATTGGCGGTGGTCCCTCTGTTTTCTCTTTCTTATATGCGGTAGATACCTCTCTGTGTCATGTTGGTTCGATGCAGCATGGAAGGAGGGATGCTAATGCAACAGACAGGGTACTACCAGGGGTCCCTTTAAGGTGTTATAAGAGTTTTTGTCGTCACGCCAGTTGCATTTCAGCAACAAGGGACGGAGTCCCCCTAAGTAGCTGGTGATAGTGGTACCCAGGTGTAGGAATGCCAGAGTGGTATAAGGGTTGTCTACAATGTCCCTTTTAGGTGTGGCTGTGCACTTGTCACGGTGCTCCTACCTGGATATCCTGGAACCCCAGGCGTGGTCATCCTCAGTACTGTAAATAGGGTGAATGGTTGATGAAGGGGGTGATGAAAAGAATTGAGTCCAGACTTGGTATAACGTTGAACAGCAGCTTTACTTGAATAAACTTGCATCAGGGAACAATTGTCCAACTCTATCTTGGTCACCAGCAGGTTTTGGCTCTAAAACTGGCAGGCAAACACACGTTCGGCTCTGCTACATCTGTTGCTTTCTCTAGCTCTGCTGTGCTGATAGGATTAAATAGAAACTTTACCTTTCTGCCGAACTCTACTTTCTGTAGTCTGGTCTGTCTTTATCTTTATCCAGGGAACTTTAGTCCTGGATTGTGAGGCTTGCAGCTTGGACCTCTATGCCCAGCAGGGCTGAAGGTGTGCTCTCCAGGCTTGCACACACCCTTCCCCTTGCAGGGGGTACTCTAAACTAACTCCAACTAGCTGAACTCCTCCCTCTAAAGAGAAGGCTAGAATGGATGGAAGGTTCCATTCCAGACAAAGTAGTTCTGCCATAACTGCCGCCATCTGCTGGTGAACTAGGTGCATTACGTTATACATAACTTCCAAAATCAGAAATCCAGATTCACATTATGCAAGACCTGGCAATAAATACACATGACGACAATATATTAACCATAGCAGATAGTAGAGGGGCACAAAAGGTGGTAATGCCGCTCTGGGGCGTTACACTAAGAAGTCACTTTAGCTATTGGACTTAGGAACTGGAACTTTGCTTCGGGTCTAGTAAGAGCACATTATGGATTTTAAATCCTCGGCATGTCAATTTCTGCTGTGGATTTCACCCTTTGCAATTCATAGGGCGAAATCAGTGGCAAATCCGCAGCCTAGTATGTCCATGTTAGCATCACCCATGTAGCACTAAAGCAATCAACAGCCAAAATAAAGCCGCTCTGCGCCTCACATCCGTCTGTGTAAAACATTTCCTTATCTATCTCTATTCATATGCAAGAACCCTTTCTCTACCCAACAGCACGCCCCAACCCCGAAGACCTTAAGATGAACAATTCCATGCGCTGTCTGATCCACTAAATTGCACGGCGCGCAATGATTTCTTTCCATGGTAATATGAAATTTTGGCAGCTCCATCGTAATGTAAAAAATGTGTGAGCTCCATATCAATGCGGCAGGTTGGCGATATATCGCGGCGGGATGATATAATTTCAGATTTCCTCAACTGCGTGATGAATGTGTCTGCTTGAATTTCTTTCAGATAATACATGGGAACTCATATTCCAATATCTATTGTGTGGATTTCAAGTCAGAAGGAGACGGCTGGCAGGTAGGAGGTCCGCTGTCTACATTACAAAGGAATAAATGCTTCTGTAGATGTATACATACTTACATGCACATGTATATATCTACAGGCAGGGCCTTGTATATATCATGATAGTATTTTTTCTAGCTTAAAGGGCTTGGTCACGGTTGGACAAAGAATTTGTTTTCCTTCAAAAATAGCTTGTCCACAGGTTGGGTGGGCAAACACTGTTTTTATCTTCAGTGGAGCTGAGCTGCAATCCCAAACACAGCCCATGATGGAGCTGTTACTTGAAGAAAGGAGCCTTGTCTAATCTTGGCCATCTGTCAGAAGGAAATTCCTTGCAAGGCGAGCTCAGCTGAATGTAATGATACCTTTCATTTAGCGATCCATTGCTTCATTCTGGAGAGAAAGTGCTTTATATCCCTATGAAAATGAGTAGTTAAGTGCACCAAGGGTGGTCCCAAGCCGCTCTGTGTACCCTTACTCCCCCTACTTCCTCTCCTCGATTGACAGGGCCAGCCAAGAATACTGTGTAGGAACCTAGCTCTGTGAAGAAGGAAAGGGAGGGGTTGGTAGAAGAAAAAGGATTAGCCAGGTTGCAGAGAGTGACTTGGGCCCACCCTACTTTTTCTCCAAAATGAAGCAACTTCCCTTCTATATTTTTTTGTTCCCCGAAGGAGAAACAGTGTCTTATGTCAGGGGCAAAGATATAAATTGTGAAACCATGCCTTGGTATGATGTATGAGGAGAAAGAAAAAAGTCCTCTTTCAAAAGAGTACTCTTTCAACCTGATGAAGGGGACTTAAGATTCCCCGATACGCGTTGTTGTCTCATGCACTTTTTATTCAATAAAGAAGAATATCTCTTTTAAAAGACCGGCTCAAGTTGTTTTGGAGCGCCAAAGCAGGACTTTTTTTCTTTCTTCTCAAACGATCCTCCAGAGGGACTGGACATCTCTTCTGAGGAACCCCATACCCTGCGGCAGCACACCCAAGAACCGGATCTTATTTATCAAGTCCTCAATAGTGTTACGCCTATTCTAGCGTAACCATAAAAGGTGAGCCTTACATTTGCTCTATTTGATCTACCAGTGTGAACCTACTACCCTATTGTGCGCCATCTCTATCAAGCTTTAGGCACGTCCAAAACCTCTGAATTGGTATGATGTATGACCAGACAAAAGTTAGCATTGTTGTCTTGTAGTCCTGGATTTTGAATCCAACCAAGGACAACATGGAGTCTGTGTGTTCTCCTTGTGTGAGTTTCCTCCAGGTACTCTGGTTTCTTCTCACACTCCAAAAACATACTGATGTGTTAATTTGGAATTTACACAGTGACCCCCAATGCGGACAGGGACTGATATAAATGATGACAATCTCTGTAACAGGATATGTTGGCACATGCCACTGTAGACGCAGCCCTGTTACAATCTTTGCATTGACGCCAAGGACCTTTTATGTTACGCGTCTGTCCGATCCCTATAAAAGCAGAAATCTCTATTCGTACAATTTCCTACCGCCACATTTTTTTTTATTAACTACCTATTAAAATCTGAATTTCAACACAATTCAAGTAATTTCCCCTAGAAAATCCATTATGAGTAATGTTGAGATCTCTAATTCCCAGGTTAAAATGTCACTGTTGAATAAATCTCTTTTGTGTGGGGGATAAATGAACATTTTTGAATTATCGCACATGAAATAGTTGTGTTATCAGAAAATGAATTTATATTAATTACAGAATTAATTCATCTGCTCGGGTACTAGAAAGCCTGGCACAGCTAATATTATTGGTGTGAGGAGTAGCCAGTGATCCACGACTAAGTGACTTGAATCTGCTTTGTACATTGACGCTTCATACTCTATAGAAAACGAAGAAATGACATTGAACAATTTGCATTTTAATAGTTTCTTTTATAGAACAAAGTCATAAAATCTTGGATGTTTTTTTTTTTATTTGTTCTCCAATAGTTTTAATTTTTGTTCATATTTTTTCTTTTTTTCCCCCAATGATTAAAATTAGATCTTGTTCAAATATTTCGTTGACAGAAATTACTTTTATTTGGAGTAATTTAACAATTCTAAGACAATTTTTCACAATAAGGCATTTAGGTGCGGGGGGAGACGGACAGTTAATTATATCATACATTATCTCTGCCCAAGACTTTGAGAATTGAAAAACCACTCAGTTAGGTTCCTTTTAAATGGTCCAGTATGAGGTTTAAACTGCATGGACGGGGAACGAACATTAGTACGATCATTCACCCCTGCATACAACTTGCATATTATTGGCAGCACATACGCAGGTTCATACTGTAGAGAGATGTGCTGCTGACACGTGAAAAATCAACCAACGAGATGGGCCAAAGATAGGCCGACATTGACATACTGTAAGTATTCAGGACTTAGTTGAAGCCCCTTTGGCAGTGATTGCAGCCACTGGTCTTCTTGGGGATGATGCCACAAGGTTTACACACCTGGATTTGGGGATTTTCTGCCATTCTTGTCTACAGATCCTCTCAAGTTCTGTCAGGTTGGATGGGGGCTGTCGGTGGACAGCCATTTTCAGGTATCTCCAGAGCCAAGTCAGGACTTTGGCTGGGCCACTCAAGGACATTCATAGTTGTCTCTAAGCTATTCTTGTGTTGTCTTGGCTGTGTGCTTAGGTTCATTGTCTTATTGGAAGGTGAACCTACATCAGGTTTTCATTAAGAATATCTCTGTACTTTGTTCCATTCAACTTTCCCTCAACTCAGGCTAGAATTTCCATCCCAGCTGCTGAAAAACACCCCCACAGCGTAATGCTCCCACCACCATGCTTCACTGTAGGGATGGGATTGGGCAGGTGATGGGCAGTGCCTGGTTTTCTCCAGATATGACGCTTAGAATTAAAGTTCAATCTTGGATTCATCAGACCAGAGAATCTTGTTTCTTACAGTCGGAGAGTCGTCAGGTGCTTTTTTGCAATCTCTACGCGGACTTTAATATATCTTTACTGAGGAGACTCGGAGAGGCTTCTTTCTGGCCAATCTGCGATAAAGCCCAGTGGTGCTACAGTGATAGTTGACCTGAAAGTTTCTCATCTGCACACAGGATCTTTGGAGCTTACCAAACTGACCATTAGGTTCTTTTCACGTCTTCTACCAAGGTCCTTCTCCCCTGATTACTTAGTTTGGTGGGGCGGCCATCTCTAGAAAGAGTCCTGGTGGTTCCAAACTTATTTCATTTAAGAATTATGGAGGCCACTGTGCTCTTGGAAACTTTCATTGCAGCAGATAGTTTTTGCACCCTTCTCTAGATCTGTGCCTTTACACAATCCTATCTTTGGGCTCTACAGGCAGTTCTTTTCTCCTCGTGGCCTGGTTTTAACTCTGATATGCATTGTCACCTGTGAGACTATTTATAGAAAGGGCTATGTCTTTCCAGATTATGCCCAATCAACTGAAATTATCATAGGTGGATTCCAATCAAGGTGTAGAAACATCTCAAAGATGATCAAGAGAAATGGGAGGCCTCCAGAAAAAGTGTCATAGCAAAGGGTCTGAATACATATATATGTCCATGCCAAAATTTCTAAAATTCTGTTTTTAGTTTCTTATTATTGGGTAATGGCTACAGATTGATGCAGAAACTTGATTTTTATTTTTTATTTTTTTTATTTTACCACAAGGACACAACATAACAAAATGCAAAAAAAAGGGAAAGGGTCTAGAGACTTTCCGAATGCATTGTATGTCACTATTCATTGACCATTATCTATATGTTAGCTACTATTACTTTGAGTACCAGCTCATATTTTCCGAAAATTTCCTGATTGTAATTCTATCCTTGTCCTGTCTTCTTCAAAGCTACAGCCTACGATGCAAATACAAAGAAAAGAGGATAGAAAATAGACTTTTGGTTAATCCGATATTAGATTGTGCTAAATGTTGAATAGGATCCTTTGTTGGTTTCTCTTCTTCCCTATCTATGGCTGAAAGCAAATGACAAAAATTAACACCTCTCTGCACGCCATTCTCCACCGGTAGGGTTGACTTATCTTCGACAGGCAAAGTCAGAATTAAAGCTAAGGTTTAATTTAGCATCTTCACCTTGGGCCATTGAGTGTCAGTCTTTTGGTTGCTCGCTTGTCAGCAAAGGACAGCCTCAAGCTCCTCATTATCACTTCAAAAGTGGAGACAAGCAGATGTATCTTGATGGTTTATTTAATGCGCTCTGCTGTACTGTAATTAATCTTCAGAAGGGAGAGAATAAAATACTGTTGTTTTTGTTGACGTGTCCCCTTCCAGTCGTTGGGAATAGTGTAGACTTGATCCTTGGCAAAATGTGTGTTTTGAAGAGCATTTGTGCCAGGGCAATAAAAGCATGAAGAGCAAATTACAAAGTCATGTCTCCAGTTAATTTACTATTATAAAACCGCAGTAATCCAGCATTGTATTACCGTGTTTGACCCTCAACCTATACACATTTGGGTCTGGAAGTCCAACATTAGGTCCAATATGGATGCCTCTTTCTTAATTAAATCTAGTGAACATGAACCTGTCCATGTGCATTATTGGGCATATGGAATTTATAGAGGGAAGTCCTTCGTTTGGCACATCTTCTATGAGCCAAAATAGAGAGACACTCTTTCATAGCAGTTCCCCTTCTGGAGGACTCAAGCTGTATTACATGGACAGCCTGTCATCTTAATGGCCGCCATGTAATACTACTTTTCCCCTGAAGTGGCCGCTGCAGCCACTGAAGTTTTACCTGGGTAAATCAGCCGATCGGCGAGACACCTGCATGTTTGAAGCTTTGGCCTCTAATGAGACAACCCAATTAATATACCATATCTTAATAGTGGTCAGAGCTCTGTTTTTATGACACAGTGCTCCAAATCCTCTACAAAGATCTAGGGGAAAATGTATTAAGACTGACATGTCATACACAGGTTTTAATTGGACGTTCACTGGAGTAAGATGCACCAAATTTATTTAAAGGTTCTGACCTCTTAATTTGTTGCCTGTCAGTAATAAAGCACATGTATGTCAGCTATGATGTAGCAGAGCTGAAGGACTGATGTGTTTAGAGCTGGAGGACCAAGGTAGCAGAGCTGAAGGGCTGATAGTCGATTGCAGCATGCAAAAACCTGTAAAGTGCCTTTATGTTCAGTCGTGGCTTTCCTCTGGTGGGGTGGAGAAGTCAGGGGCAATCCAGGCCTTGTTCATTTTTATAAGAGTACTCCTGTCAGCACTTTCAGTTAAAAAATAGAGCAGAAAAAAAGCGGAAGTTAATTCAGACACTTGGGGATCACACCGTATTCCAAAGGAATGAAGAAATCTGGGGGCCGACAGGAGTGGTTCAAGTCGTGTAAGAGAGAGAGGAAGAGAAAGAAGGTGAGCTGGCAATTTCAAGCGCTGCTGCAGCGTCAACAGACCGGCTGAAGCTGTTGATGACTTGCGGAAATGTGCACATACGCGGTGCACCTTCGCCAGTAGCTCGGGCAAATTGGGGTAGGTTTTCAGAAACCGCTGAACCACTAAGTTAAAGACGTGGGCTAGGCATGGGATGTGTGTGAGCTTGCCGAGCTCCAAAGCCGCCACCAAGTTACGCCCATTATCACACACAACCATGCCTGGTTGTAGGTTGAGTGGCGAGAGCCACAGCTCAGTCTGGTCTCTTATCCCCTGCCACAGCTCTGCGGCGGTGTGCTGTTTATCCCCTAAGCATATCATCTTCAGCACAGCCTGTTGACGCATCCCCACAGCAGTGCTACACTGCTTCCAGCTACCAGCTGATGGCTGACTGGTGCTGCACGCAGAGAATTCGGAGGTTGAAGTGGAGGAGCCACTTACATAGGTGCTGGCGGTAACCCTGATGGAAGTAGGGCCCGCAATCCTGGGCGTCGGTAGCACCTGTGCCATCCCAGGGTACAAGTCGCTCCCAGCCTCCACTACGTTCACCCAGTGTGCCGTCAGGGAAATATAGCGTCCCTGGCCACAAGCACTTGCATGCGTCAGTCGTTAGGTGGACCTTAGCAGTAACTGCGTTGGTCAGGGCACGGGTGATGTTAGCAGACACATGCTAGTGTAAGGTGGGGACGGCACACCGGGAAAAATAGTGGCGGCTGGGGACCGACATCAGGCCGCCGAAAGGCCTCAGTGTCCACAAGCCTAAATGGCAACATTTCAACCGCCAGTAACTTAGAAAGTTGGGCAGTTAGTGCCATGGCCTATGGGTGGGTGGCTGGGTATTTGCGCTTGCGTTCGAATGCCTGGGGTAAAGACATTTGGACGCTGCGCTGGGACAGGGAAGTGGATGTGGTCGCTGATGGTGTTTGCGACGGTACAGGTGCAGCGCGGGAGGCATCCGGGCCTGCGCCTTCGATAGGCTATTGGTCGTCACCCAACATAGGCGAAGAGGAGGCAGTGGTTTGACCCGCGGACACAGATTGTGGACCCAGGCGTTCCTCCCACTTATTGCGGTGCTTGGCTGCTATGTGGCGGATCATGCTGGTGGTGGTGAGGTTGCTACTGTTCACACCTCGGCTCATTTTGGTGTGGCACAGGTTGCAAACTACTATTCTTTTGTCGTCTGCACTTTCCGCAAAAAAGCGCCATACCGCGGAACACCTACCCCTTGGCAAGGGATATTTCCGCAAGGGGGTGCTCCGTGAAACACTTGCGGGCCTGTTTGGCGTGGCCCGCCTTCTCCCTGTTGCCACCCCACTGCCTCTTCCAGCCTGTTGCAGTGCTGCAGATCGCTCCCCCACGGGACTGCTGTCCTCGCTCGCGTTTCCGCCTTCCCATGTTGGGTCAGTGACCTCATCGTCCACCAAGTCCTCTTCAACTTCCCCACTCCGATCATCCTCCTCATTTGCTTACCCCAACACAACTTCAGTGATTGACAACGGTATATCATCCTCTTCATCAACCTCTGCAGACAGTAATTGTGGTTGACTTGATGGCAACTGTGTCTCGTCATCATCCACCTCCTTAAACACATCATCTTGTGAGTGTGAAGGCTCTAGAGGTTGAGAATCAGGGCACAAGATCTCATGTCCCTCTTCAAGAGTGCTTGGGGAGAGGGCCAAATTAAGTGATGGGGGTGAAAATAGCTCCTCGGAACATCCGAGTACCGGATCGCTTGTTTGGCCAGACTCTACATGGTGGGAGGAAGGATGATCAGGGTGAGGATTGTGTTGTTGACCAGACTGTTGGCTACTGAGACTGGACTTGGTGGAAGACAGGGTGGTGCTTAACCCAGTGGAAGCATTATCTGCTGCAATCCAACCGACCATCTGGTCGCACTGGTCTGACTTCAAGAGTGGTGTCCTGCGCTGCCCTGCAAACTGGGACATGAAGCTAGGTATCGTGGATGACTGTTTTCCTTGTTCTCTGGCAGCAGGCACAGTTGCATTGCACCCTGAGCCACGGCCTCTGCGTGAACCATCAGAATCACGTCCACTTCCCCGTCCCTTAATACTCGCCTTCTTCATATTGACACTGGATGTCACTGATATTTGGTATAAATATAGGCCTCACACACTGTCTAGAAATAAGTGTATATTTGCTTCTCACTGGTCACAGCAAGCAGAGTTTGAACAATACTGAAACTGACTGTAACTGCAATTTGGATTAAATATAGGCGTCACACACGGCCTAGATATCAGTGCTGATTTGATTCTCACTGGTCACAGCAAGCAGCGTTTGTAGAATGCAGAAACTGACTGTCACTAACGGTCGCCCTGACACAAAAAAATAATTCCCCCAAAATAAATTTTGCTCCCACCTCTAACAATAGTCCTTAAAAGGACTTTTGGGTCTTTGAAAGGTTTGAGATGAAATTCGCTCTACACTCGCTCTGTCCCTTCCTAACAGCAGCTCTCCCTGACTCGCAATGAGCCGAACCCGCGTGACCAGGTGCTATATAGCACCCGATGACGTGTTCCGGCCAGCCAATCACTGCAATGCCAGTAGAAAACATGTCCAATGGCATTACAGTGATGGCAATACTTACCAGCATGTTTATTGGATGCTTAGAAGGCGCCAAACGTCCGGGGAGGAGACTCGAGCATGGCGCTCGAGCACATGTGGTACTCGGCAGAGCGCTCGGATCTGCCGAGCATAGCGATGCTCGAGCCGAACCGGTACTCGGCCGAGCATGCTCGATCATCATTAATAGAGAGATATAGATATAGAAAGATAGCTGATAGATGGATAGATAGATAGATATGAGATAGATACAGTAGATGATAGATAGATGGATAGATAGATATGAGATAGATATTAACAAAAAAGAGAGATTAGAGATAGATAGTTATGAGATAGATTAGCTGTACAGAGTATGACTTCAGCTTTAAGCCATGCCTGAAGAATACACAGAGTTTCTCTCGCCGCACATTCCTTTCCTCTAGAGGTTTACTGGTGTAAAGTTAAAAAAGAAAAAAAAAACATTCACACAAAAGGTTATAAATACGATCAAAAGGTGTCAAAACGCATTAGTCAGGACCCAGATCAAATGACTTGACCTTTCTGAAAGACATGGTCAAGGTAATGCACATATACTGCGGCTTACTCTGTTCTCGTTTTTCAAGGGGTTTTCGGGCTGGAGCTGAAATGTAATCATGGCTCGGGGCTGGTGACATTATTTAGAAGAGCTTAACAAAACTACTCAATGTTCACACCTCAACACTGCCAGGACATCAACCATGGTTAGAGATAAGTGAAAGGACCTTCATTAGGGTTTCTAGTTCTTAATTCTTTTAACCAGAGAAAAGTAGAGTGGTATCTGTAACTGAAAGATGTCAAAGGAAGATTGGCGTCACTGAGGCCTCAGGGTAATGAACAGATAGGAGAGAGATATGTAGATAGATAAATATCAGGTAGATGAATAGAAAGATAATAGGCTGATAGAGATTAGATAGATAGATAATGGATAGATAGATAGATAGATAGATATTAGATAGATAGATAATGGATAGATAGATATTAGATAGATATTAGATAGATAGATACACAACACCATAAACTATGCAAGTGTCATGTATGAAATAAATAAATAAACACATAGAAATAAATATAAACAAATAAAATATCACATGTTTTGCACTCTGCAAACTAGGAGGCTATTGTTTCCTCCTCCTGATGACACTGGGCCACTGATTGGTGTTGAATATAAATCCTCTCCTTCAGATATTACACTTTTCTCTACATAGGAACATTTGGAGCCCGGCAGTGATCATTCTGACTGGTTACATTAATATGACCGGTCGGTGATCGGGCTGGTGTCTTGTCAGGGACGTCTGTCATTATCTGTCCCAATATATGTAGACACTAATGCATGTGTAATTGTTGGCAATCTTCTGTGTGTTTAGGAGATCTGTGCAGTAAAGTGCAAATATGGGGCAAAGTACATGGGGGTCACTACCCCAGAAAGTGCAGTGTAATTACAGTGCCAGATAAATTCACACTGGTAATAATTCCAGGATAATTAGCTCGATCTTAAAGGGATTGTATGAGGTTAGAAAAACAGGTCTTCCTTATTTTTATCCGGCGCCACTCTTATACATAGGGTGTTTCTGGTATTGCAGCTCAGCCCTATTCAATTGCAGTACCAGACACTACCCAAGGACAAGAGTGGCGATGTTTCTTCGGGGGAAAAAATCCTTGTTTTGCAGCCTTTTACAAACCCGTAAAAGAAAATTTCCCACTGAAGGAAGGGAAGGCATATTGACAGGTTGCAGCTGCTTCGCTTCTTTTTTCCTTCACAGCAGCGCTCACAGCCTGCTCAGTTGGGAGTGCTGCTCCACGGGGAACAAGGTCCCTACATACCCCTGAGCGGATGTTCATAATGTTATGGCCTATTCTAGTGCTAGTGTCCAGACTGAAAAAATTAAAACAATAGTAATGGACAGATCTAAAGTAGCTCAATGCAGAGGACACCTCACAGTGAAGCCCCGCCTCCTGGACACTTGAGAGAGCAGAATCTTGATAAATAAAAGTTCACAATTACACTACTCCTATTAAGAAAAGCTAACTGCTCTCCCCAACCCCCTAAGGCTGGGTTCACACGGGCAAGATTTCCGCGCGGGTGCAATGCGTGAGTTGAACGCATTGCACCCACACTGAATCCGGACACATTCACTTCTATGGGGCTGTTCACATGAGCGGTGATTTTCACACATCACTTGTGCGTTGCGTGAAAATCGCAGCATGCTCTATATTGTGCGTTTTTCACGCAACGCAGGCCCCATAGAAGTGAATGGGGCTGCGTGAAAATCGCAAGCATCCGCAAGCAAGTGCGGATGCGGTGCGATTTTCACGCATGGTTGCTAGGTGACAGTCTATTCACTGTATTATTTTCCCTTATAACATGGTTCTTTAATACAGAATGCTTAGTAGAAGGTCAATTAAGGATTAAAAAATAAATAAAAATGAACTCACCTCCTCCACTTGATCGCGTAGTTGCCGGTGTCTTCTTACTTCTTTAATCATGAGCTGCCGGCTAAAGGACCTATGGTGAAATAACATCACATGGTCCATCACCGTGGTGATTGGACCATGTGATGAGCTCAGTGACGTCACCACAGGTCCTTTGACAGGTACTGAAGAAAGAACAGAAGATCGGCAGCTACGCGATCATTAGGAGGAGGTGAGTTATTTATTTTTATTTTTTTAACCCTCAATTGACCTTCTACTAAGCATTCTGTATTAAAGAATGCTATTATTTTCCCTTATAACCATGTTATAAGGGAAAATAATACAATCTACACAACACCGAACCCAAACCTGAACTTCAGTGAAGAAGTTCGGGTCTGGGTACCACATTCAATGCATTGCACCCGCGCGATAAAAACTAAACAACGGAACGCAATCGCAGTCAAAACTGACTGCAATTGCGTAACTACTCGCGCGGGTTTGCCGCAATGCACCCCGGACGCGTCCTGAGCCAAAACGTGACACCCGTGTGAACCCAGCCTAACTTGTGCTGTCAGCAGTTTAGCATGGTAAAAACTGCTGAAAGAATCCCTTTAAGTCAAACTGTATTTTTTTTTTTTTTTATATTGTAAACAGAACTTTTCTGTTACAGTGCCCCAAGCCCTTTACAATGCCATAGAGCTAAATTATAAAATACTGCCGCCAGTAGAGGGAGTATAGGAGCTAGCTGCCTACTGTGTTCACACTGAGTTCCATGGTTTACCAATATGCAGTTAGCCCCCCCTAGTGGCGGCAGTATATTACAGTGAACTCTTTGACAATGCAGGGAGTTTGGTGCTTTGTAACAGAAAAACAAAGCTCTGACGGCTAAAAAGTTATATTAAGATGTGGATAAGTGCAACATTTAGGACCTATTTATATGGGAAAAAAAATGGTATTCCAGGGTAGACATTCGTTTTAGGCTAAGTTGAGGAATCTACTGGCGCTAACTAAGACATGTCATTTCCAAAAGCAGAGAATGCAAGGAATATGGGCACAAAATAATAGGCATTTTTCAGTATAGAAAAGCCATTAATCATCGCTCATTAAAAGGCTATTGCTGATAACAGTCTGCATGTAAAGCGCTAGGCATTTCCCACCAACCCTCTGTAAGGAGTCAGTCTGTGCCGCCGGCATTTACAGTAGGTGCCTTGTGTTGCCTGTAAATCAGCTCAGATAATGCATAAAATGCAGCATTAGGGATAGAGGTTTTAACCCCTTCCGTGGTGATCTCCGACGTTCCTGGATCATGAGTTTGCAGAGATGTGCGCAGTCTTGATCTCGGTATTGATTCAGATGCCCCCTGTGGAGATGCCATATAAATATACATCAGCTCAGTGAACTGTAAGGCAAAGAAACACAATCCTGTGATCAATAAATAAAATAAGACTCTGGTTTTTTTTTTTTCTCTTTTCTTCAAGCGTCGCTTCTCGATGTCTCCCTTATGGCCAATGGGATTTTTGCACCTTAGAACAATACAGTACAATCAGTTATGTGAAGTACAAGCAGAAAATAATAATAATATAATAAATAATAATTAATTATTAATAATAATAATAATAATAATAAACAACGCTATACATATTTTACTGGGTGTACTTAAAGGATGTATTCCATGATTTATATAAAAAATGAAAATTACACATCATATACTGTAGTACATGACAATACCTTTCTAACAAAGCTAGACCCAGCCCTGTACCTCACATGGATCCAGAGATCTCCACATTGTTCCAACGGCTCTGTCGGATTTATTTGAAGCTGCCAGCTGTGTGTCCTGTCTGCTGCAGCTCAGGAGGCTTTTCCATTTTGCTGCAGCTCATGGGGTGGGTCCGTTCTGCCGCATCTCAGGTGGCTTGTCCTTTCTCAGGGGTGTGATCTTTCTGTTGCCGCTCAGGGGGTGTGTCTTTTTTGCTGCAGCTCAGGGGACGTGCCCTTTCTGTTGCAGCTCAGGGGGTATGTCCTTTCTGTTGTAGCTCAGGGGGTATGTCATTTCTGTTGCAGCTCAGGGGGTGTGCCCTTTCTGTTGCAGCTCAGGGGGTATGTCCTTTCTTTTGCAGCTCAGGGGGTATGTCCTTTCTGTTGCAGCTCAGGGGGTGTGCCCTTTCTGTTGCAGCTCAGGGGGTGTGCCCTTTCTGTTGCAGCTCAGGGGGTATGTCCTTTCTTTTGCAGCTCAGGGGGTATGTCCTTTCTTTTGCAGCTCAGGGGGTATGTCCTTTCTGTTGCAGCTCAGGGGGTATGTCCTTTCTGTTGCAGCTCAGGGGGTGTGCCCTTTCTGTTGCAGCTCAGGGGGTATGTCCTTTTTGTTGCAGCTCAGGGGGTATGTCCTTTTTGTTGCAGCTCAGGGGGTATGTCCTTTCTGTTGCAGCTCTCTTTCCCTGTAACTGTCACAGCTTTTAAAAGATAGTAGTGCTGGCTGCAGGATGGAACTGAGCATATACGGAGAAAGAAAGAAAGAAAGAAAGAAAGAAAGAAAGAAAGAAAGAAAGAAAGAAAGAAAGAAAGAAAGAAAGAAAGAAAGAAAGAAAGAAAGAAAGAAAGAAAGAAAGAAAGAAAGAAAGAAAGAAAGAAAGAAAGAAAGAAAGAAAGAAAGAAAGAAAGAAAGAAAGAAAGAAAGAGAGAAAGAGAGAAAGAGAGAAAGAAAGAAAGAGAAAGAAAGAAAGAAAGAAAGAAAGAAAGAAAGAAAGAGCACATTTTTATTTATTAACTCAATGGCTATACTCAATTTTTAATTACATGAAATTGCAAAAGTATCCAGGTGCTGGTTTGAAAAATAATTATAATTTTTTTTATGGAGCAAACCTCTTTAAGGTTAATTTTAATCTAGAATGATGAAGGGATTTATGATGATATCCTCTATGGTTCATGGCAGTGAAGGAGTTAATGGTGAACTCCCTGGTGGTCAAGGGCAGCGAAGGGGGTAATGTCTCCTGTGGTCCAGGGCAGTGAGCTCCCTCTAGTGGCAGCTGAAGGCAGACAGAATTTCATCATGCTAGACGGTGGCTGTATGAAGGGAAGGAGGGGATTTTGAGTGGTGTATCGGAAAGCCGGCGCCCCAACCCCAGAACACCTCCATTAACCCTTTCATTTTCCTAACTGTTACTATAAAAACCATACGCTGTAATGCTGTTACTATATGACAACGTTCACCAGATATTAACCCATAACCACCTATGATCACCATGTATCGTATACTGTATACCAAGATTAACCCTTTCATCATCACCAGATCTACCTCCAGGCTTGTTTCCTCCATTCTACAGCTTCAAGGCAACTGAAAGCAACATGGTTAGGGCTGTGAGAAGTGTTGAGCGAATCGAATTATCCAAAGTGGACTTCGATCCAAACTTCAGATGCAATTCGATTTGCTGCGAAGCTGAATTTCCTCGCGCTTCGTGGTAACAAACCAATTTTTCCTCAAATGGCGGTAAAAAAAAATAAAAAATTCATATTCACCTCATCCATTTGAGCGTGAAGAGGCTGCAGTGGCCATCTTGATTTGAAGACCCCACACAAAATCCTGTGGGCTGTGACGTATGGCGTCACCACACCGGACAGCGTAATGATGTCATCACGACATCACGAGATTTCATGCAGTGTCTTCATTCAAGATGGCCGAGGCGGTCTCTTCATGCTCAAATGGATAAGGTGAGTATTATTTTATTTTTTTTTTATTTTTTTTTACGGATTAACCCCTGAAAGCGCCCGCTACTTACAAAGCAATGAGCTTCGTGACGAAGTAGTTTTGTCACAAAGTGAATTTTGGCGAAGCGGCCAAATCGAATTTTTCAAAACTTCGCTCATCTCTAGCTGTGAGCTCATTTAGATTGTATTGTCACCAATATAGCCTCTAGTCATGTGTCACACCAGCCCACCAAGTGAGGTTTGCACCCAATGCCATCGATAATGGCCGCCCACTAGAGCAAAAACCTATATTTTTTTAAATTAAATTAAGCAAACCTAAAACGAATTAATACAATTTAGATGGAGGTATATTTAGAAAGCCGAGGAGTCGTTAAGTCTATAATCAAACTCTGGTTCGACAAGAACAATTAGTTGGGTGCTCAGAGTAGTAGGTGGAATTTCTCTGCCGGATTTTAGGTTATGTCTGAAGCTAATTACTACTCTGTTTTCAGGTGTTCTTACTTTTAAACGTGAACTATGATATCACCGATTTATCGGTAAGAAGAGGAGATTAAAACTAATTTTGCTGCTCAGCCGTTCTTACATTATGAGGTTGGAGATCGGAACCCACATTGAGCATAATTGCTGTTTTCTGCTCAGCTGCTCATCACTGAAATGAAAAATTTCTTTAGATAACTTGCCGGAATATAAGGATATTATCTGCTCTGTACAGAATGAAAAAAATAAATTTTTACGCTTTTGTTATCAACACTTCTCCGAACACTAATTTGCACTGTAGCTTTTTTTTGTAAATCTAATGTATCTTGTCATACTTTAGATGCATTGAAAATGTAACATCTAACTGGTTTCTACTGAAGTGGAAATAAAGGATATACAATGGAATAACTGGCGTTGGCAAGCAGAAAAAGTAAAGAGATGCTGCAAATGGTTCGGATGAACAATCAAACTTAAAATGTTCCTCCACCTAGGGTTATTGCCCCCTGGAATTAACATCCCTGGTGGTCTAGGGCAGGGAATGGGCTAAATTAGGATTATACTGGTACTCTAGAGCAGGGGTCTCCAAACCCCGGCCCGCGGGCCACATCCGGCCCGATTGTGCGTTCGATCCGGCCCGCCCGCAGCTGGCAGGTTGCAGGAACCAAATCCGCACAACCGCCCAGGGGCGTAACGATCGCGGTCGCAGAGGATGCGACCGCGACCGGGCCCGGCGGTGGGGGGGGCCCGCAGCTCCGTCGCCCCATCGCAAGTAATTTTAACATTTTTATGTAAATGGCTGGTCGCTTGGGCCCCCGGCCTCTGTGAGTAGTTGCGCCGCCCCACCAACCCCAGCCCTGCCTCCATCCATTCGGGCTCCGCCTCCACCCATTCAGGCCTGGTGGCGCTGTGATATCGCGCCAGCCAGGTCTCGCGGGATCACACAACGCACGCTGGAAGACAGGATTGTGGGCTGCAAGCAAGAGCAAGAAGGCGGGAGCGGAGCAGTCTGACGAGGTAAGTATTTTTTTTTTAAATGTGCACACCACCACTGCCTGGCTATAACTCACAGGGGGGCACCTGGCATGGAACTAAATGTCAGGCAAGAAATCCTCCACAGGGGACCAATGGGGAACAAAAATATATTTCAATAAGAAAAAAAGGCAAAAAAAATGGAAAAAAAATTAAACAGATAACAGAGGGGGCAAAAATGCAATATATACACACAGGGGATAAATGATTATGGAATATATACAGAGGGGGCAAAATGGATATATACAGGGCCCCTCTATTTATATCCATTTTGCCCCCTCTGTATATATTCCATTTTCCCCTCTTTATCGATATTCCACTTTCCCCACCTGTGGAGCAAAATTGTATATATCTTATTTTGCCCCCTCTCACATTGTATATATTCTGAGTGAGAGGGGGCAAAATAAAAATATATTCTGAGTGAGAGGGGGCAAAATAAAATGTATTGTGAGTGAGAGGGGGCAAAATAAAATGTATTGTGAGTGAGAGGGGGCAAAATAAAATGTATTCTGAGTGAGAGGGGGCAAAATAAAATGTATTCTGAGTTTGCTGACATTGCTGTTCTGATGGGGACATTGCTGTGCTGATGGGGACACCGCTGATGGGGACATTGCTGTGCTGATGGGGACACCGCTGATGGGGACATTGCTGTGCTGATGGGGACATCATTAATGGGGACATTGCTGTGCTGATGCTGACATTGCTGTTCTGATGGGGACATTGCTGTGCTGATGGGGACACCGCTGATGGGGACATTGCTGTGCTGATGGGGACACCGCTGATGGGGACATTGCTGTGCTGATGGGGACAACGCTGATAGGGACACGGGTGTCCCCATCAATGGTGTCCCCATCAGTGGTGTCCCCATCAGCACAGCAATGTCCCCAACAGCAGCGTCCCCATCAGTGGTGTCCCCATCAGCACAGCAATGTCCCCAACAGCAGCGTCCCCATCAGTGGGTGTCCCCATGATGGGAATATTGTTTTTCTGATGGGAATATTGTTTTTTTGATGGGAATATTTTTTTTTTTATGGTAATATATTGCTTTTCTGATGGGGACATTGCTGTTCTGATTTGGCCATTGCTGTTCTGATGGGGACACCGCTGATAGGGACACGGGTGTCCCCATCAATGGTGTCCCCATCAGCCGCGTCCCCAACAGCAGTGTCCCCATCAGTGGTGGCCCCTATCAGCTGCTAATGGGGACTCCGCTGATGGGGACATTGCTGTTCTGATGGGGACATCGTTGATGGGGACATTGCTGTGCTTAAGGGTGACACGGCTGATGGGGACATTGCTGTGCTGATGCTGACATTGCTGTGCTGATGCTTACATTGCTGTGCTGATGCTGACATTGCTGTGCTGATGGGGACATTGCTGTGCTGATGGGGACATTGTTGTGCTGATGCTGACATTGCTGTGCTGATGCTGACATTGCTGTGCTGATGGGGACATTGCTGTGCTGATGGGGACATTGCTGTGCTGATGGGGACATTGCTGTGCTGATGGGGACATTGCTGTGCTGATGGGGACATTGCTGTGCTGATGGGGACATTGCTGTGCTGATGGGGACATTGCTGTGCTGATGGGGACATTGCTGTGCTGATGGGGACATTTTTGTGCTGATGGGGACACCGCTGATAGGGACACGGGTGTCTTTGCGTTGTTTTGCTAAAGTTTTTTCTCTTTTGTTCTCAGTCATATCATGCTGATTACAAAAACGATCCATGTAAAATATATACATTTAATTTAATACATAACTGATTTTTTTTTCCGGCCCCCGAATACTTGTAAAATCTTCAATGTGGCCCTCCTGTTGAAAAGTTTGGAGACCCCTGCTCTAGAGTACCGAACAGATTAGTGAAGATATTCCGTTTGGTCTAGGGTGCTAAAGAGTTTTAATAAAGATATCTCTAGTAGTATAGGGTAAAAAAGAGATTCATGAAAATGTCTTCTGTGATCTAAGGTGCTGAAGGGATAAATGTAGATATCTCTGGTGGTCTAAGGTACTGAAGGAATTAATGAAGATATCCCTTTTGGTGTAGGATACTGAACAATTAATGAAGATATCTATAGTAGTCTAGGGTAAGGAAATTACTGAAAATATACTTTTGTGATCTAGGCTGGCAAAGGGATGGATGAAGATATCCCTGGTGTCTAGGGTAAGGGAGAAATTAATGAAAATATCCTCAGTGATCCAGGGTGCTGAAGGGATTATTGCAGATATCTCTGTTGGTCTAGGGAACTGAAAGGATTAATGAAAATATCCCTGGTGTCTAGGTTAATGGAGAGATTATTGAAAATATCCTTGATGGTCTAGGATGTTGAAAGGATTCTTGAAGATATCTCTGGTATTGTAGGATAGCCCTGGTGATCTAAGGTGCTGAATAGTGTTGATTGAGCACCAAAGTGCTCGGATGCTCCAGTAGAAAACCTTGGGATGCTCGGGTGCTCTACCAAGCACCCAACCATAATAGGAGTGTCATGGTCTTACCTGCTTGCTGCTCTCCTTCGTTTGACATGTGCTGGCGGCCATCTTGGTTTCTGGGTTTCTTGTAGCCTTCCACCCTGCGGCTCCTCCTTCCCCTGGGAGGAGCTGGATGCCTAGCTCATATATATAGGAGGTCTGTGGCTTCAGTTCCTTGCTTGGTCCTCTTGTGTTCACATGCTTCTAAGACTGCTGCTGCTTCTGGTTCCTGATCCTGGCTTCGTCTGACTACCCTGCTGGTTCCTGATCCTGGCTTCGTCTGACTACCCTGCTGGTTCCTGATCCTGGCTTCGTCTGACTACCCTGCTGGTTCCTGATCCTGGCTTCGTCTGACTACCCTTCTGGTTCCTGACCTCTGGCTTCGCAAAGACTCTGCTCGGTTTCGCCATCCGTTTGGACTTTTGCTTTACAGCTTTATTTTCAATAAAGCCTTCTTATTTTCACTTATCTCTTGTTGTACGTCTGGTTCATGGTTCCGTGACATTAGGACCAAGCCATGAATTCTGACGGTACAGTGCCATCCTCGCTACCCACGCTGGTTGCCAGACTTGATCAGCAGGATCACCTGTTGGGTCGGTTCGCTGTGGCGTTGCAAACCCTGCTTGAACGCACGGCTCATTTCGCTCCCGTTGCCGATGGGTCGGTTGTCGCTCCTGGGCTCGCTCCTACTGCCGCTCCGGTTGTTGCGCCAGAGTCTACCCCGACACCTGTTGTTGCGCCTGCGGTGTTTCGGGGTATGACCGGTTCTGCCCCTCTTCCACAGCGCTTTGGGGGAGAGCCAACTCAGTGCCGAGGTTTCCTTAACCAGGTGGGCATTTATTTCGAGTTGCTGCCACATGCCTTTCCTACTGAGAGATCAAAGGTGGGCTTCTTGATCTCGCTGCTCTCGGACAAGGCCTTGGCCTGGGCCAGCCCTTTATGGGAGAACAACAATCCGGTGGTTGCCGAGTTTTCCGGTTTTGTTGCTTCTCTTCGGAAGGTATTCGATGTGCCGGCTCGTGCTGCCTCTGCTGCGAAGCTCCTTATGTCCATCAGACAGGGTTCACGATCCGTAGCTGAATACGCCATTGAGTTTCGTACCCTGGCAGCAGAGGTGGGCTGGAATAATGAGGCTCTGGTCGCTGCTTTCTCTCATGGTCTCTCGGATGCCTTGAAGGATGAGGTTGCAGCTAAGGACCTACCAGTTGAGCTCGAGTCTCTTATTTCTTTCCTGATTTTGATTGACACCAGACTCAGGGAGAGACCTTCCTTTAAGGAGAACCTGCGGAGGTCTTCTAACAGATTGGTGCCTACGTTTGCTGTCCCACACGTGCCTCCCTCTCCTCCCACGCCTCCTGGGGATGACTTGTCTGGGGGTGAACCCATGCAGCTGGGGTTTGCTCGCCTGTCCGAGGGGGAGAGGGCACTCCGGAGACGCGAGGGCCGATGCATGTACTGTGGTCTCGGTGGGCATTTTCGGTTGGCATGTCCGAACCGTCCGGGAAACGCTCGTACCCTGAGATCCTGTCGGGGGCAGATCTTGGGTGGAGTCTCCTCGTCCCCGGTTTCCCGTGTTGACAAACCACTGATCACTGTTGTCCTCTCCTGGGTCGGGGGCTCGGTGACGACCCAGGCGTTGGTGGACTCTGGTGCTGGTGGTTTGTTCATTGATAGTGTGTTCGCTGCCGCCAATTCCATTCCTCTGCAGGCTCGAGGTTCCCCACTGGCTCTTGAGGCGATAGACGGCAGACCCCTTCTGCCGCCACACGTGACTCATGAGACCCTTCCAGTTGGGATAGCCATTGGTGCCGTTCACAGAGAGTCGGTCTGCCTCCAGGTTATTTCGTCTCCACACTACTCGGTGGTCTTGGGGTACCCCTGGCTCCAGAAGCATAATCCGACTTTCGATTGGAGATCGGTCGAGATCCTCTCGTGGTCACCGCAGTGTGGGGCTAGTTGCATCCATGGGTCTGTCAAGTTGCTGTGTACTTCCTCGGACTCTCTGTTGCCTCCTGAATACGAGGAGTACCGGGATGTATTCGATAAGGTGCGCGCGGTTGCCCTACCTCCGCACCGCCCATACGATTGTGCCATAGAGTTACAAGCTGGTGCCGTTCCTCCTCGTGGCAAAGTCTATCCACTGTCGGTAGCGGAGAATGAGGCCATGGAGGAGTACGTGAGGGAGGCGCTTTCACGCGGACACATTCGCAAATCTTCGTCCCCGGCAGGGGCTGGATTTTTCTTTGTGAAAAAGAAGGGCGGTGAGTTGAGGCCTTGCATCGATTACAGGGGTCTCAATCGCATCACGATCAAGAACGCTTACCCGATACCCTTGATTTCCGAGCTGTTCGATCGCCTTAAAGGGGCCACGGTCTTTACCAAACTCGACCTGAGGGCGGCATATAACCTGGTAAGGATCAAGGCGGGCGATGAGTGGAAGACCGCGTTTAACACCAGGACCGGTCATTACGAATCCTTGGTTATGCCCTTTGGGTTGTGCAATGCGCCCACAGTCTTTCAGGAATTCATCAACGATGTTTTCCGTGACCTGTTGCAGCAGTGTGTGGTAGTCTATTTGGATGACATCTTGGTATATTCTGAATCCATGGAGGCCCACATTCTGGATGTCAGACGAGTGTTGCAACGGTTACGAGAGAACAAGCTGTTCGGTAAGCTTGAGAAATGCGAATTTCACCGATCCCAGGTAACCTTCTTAGGTTACATCATTTCCGCTGAGGGGTTCTCCATGGATCCTGAGAAGGTTTCGGCTGTCTTACAGTGGCCCCAGCCCAGTGGTCTTCGTTCCCTGCAGCGCTTTTTGGGCTTCGCCAATTATTATCGGAAGTTCATCAGGGACTTTTCCATGCTGGCCAAGCCTCTCACGGATCTGACCAGGAAGGGCAGTAATTCCCAGGTCTGGCCGCTCGAGGCCATCCGAGCTTTTGAGGCCCTAAAGTCCGCCTTTGTGTCGGCTCCGATTCTGTCGCATCCCAACCCTGGGTTGCCCTTTGTCCTCGAGGTGGACGCGTCTGAGACGGGAGTAGGCGCCCTTCTGTCTCAGCGTAGAACACCAGAGGGTCCTCTGCTTCCTTGTGGGTTTTACTCCCGGAAACTGTCTTCCGCGGAGTGCAACTATCAGATTGGTGACAGGGAGTTATTGGCCATCGTGCAGGCCCTTAAAGAATGGAGGCACTTGCTCGAGGGTTCGGTGGTTCCGGTTCTCATCCTGACGGACCACAAGAATCTGACCTACCTTTCTGAGGCCAAGAGATTGACACCACGTCAGGCCAGATGGGCTCTGTTCTTGTCACGTTTTAATTACGTGGTCTCCTACCTACCCGGTTCCAAGAACATCAGGGCGGATGCCTTATCACGGCAGTACTCCGAGCTGTCCAGGGAGGAGTCGATTCCGACTTCGGTCATACCTCCGAATCAGATCCTGGCCGCCATTCGCACCAGCCTGACCTCTCCCCTGGGTGAGCAGATTTTGGCGGCTCAATCTGGTGCTCCCTCTGGGAGACCCAACGGCAGATGTTTTGTGCCTGAGGAGTTGCGCACTCGGTTGTTGCGAACCTACCATAACTCCAAGACCGCGGGGCATCCTGGAAAGAATCAGCTGTCCTGGGCTGTTTCACGTCTGTTCTGGTGGCCTTCCCTACGTTCCGACATCGCCGCATATGTAGCGGCATGCTCCGTTTGTGCCCAGAGTAAGTCCCCTCGGCACCTTCCGTTGGGCCTTCTGCAACCCATAGCCACCGGGGAGCGCCCATGGTCACACCTGGGGATGGATTTCATTGTGGACCTCCCTGCATCCCGAGGCCATACGGTCATTCTCATGATTGTGGATCGGTTTTCCAAAATGTGCCACTGTGTTCCTCTCAAGAAGTTACCCTCTGCACAAGAGTTGGCCACGATTTTTGCCAGGGAGGTCTTCCGGTTGCACGGTTTGCCTAAGGAGATTGTGTCGGATCGGGGGAGTCAGTTTGTGTCCAGGTTCTGGCGCGCCTTTTGCTCCCAGTTGGGGATTCATCTCTCCTTCTCCTCGGCCTACCACCCTCAGTCCAATGGGGCCGCAGAACGATCCAATCAGGCCTTGGAGCAATTCCTTCGTTGCTATGTCTCCGATCACCAAGACAATTGGGTTGACCTCCTGCCTTGGGCTGAGTTTGCCAGGAACACGGCGGTGAACTCTTCCTCTGGGACGTCTCCCTTCATGGCCAATTATGGGTTCCAACCTGCCGTGTTACCGGAGGTATTCTCTCCCCAGGATATTCCGGCTGTGGAGGATCACCTTTCCGTCCTACGTGCTTCTTGGGTACAGATCCAGAAGTCCCTTGAGGTCTCTGCGCAGCGCCAGAGACTCCAGGCTGATCGCAGACGAGCGCCTGCTCCTTCCTACCAGGTCGGAGACCGTGTATGGTTGTCCACCCGCAACCTCAACCTTCGAGTGCCCACTCCCAAGCTGGCGCCTCGCTTTGTTGGTCCCTTCCGAGTGCTCCGCAGGGTAAACCCGGTAGCCTATGCCCTTGCGCTTCCTCCTGGCATGCGGATCTCCAACGTGTTTCATGTCTCCCTGTTGAAGCCACTGGTGTGTAATCGTTTCACTTCCTCGGTTCCTCGGCCTCGTCCGGTCCAAGTGGGCAATCGTGAGGAATATGAGGTGAGCAATATCCTGGACTCACGCCTGGTCCGCGGTCGGTTGCAGTTTTTGGTCCATTGGCGTGGTTATGGTCCAGAGGAGCGTTCCTGGGTTCCCTCCGCAGATGTCCATGCTCCTGCCTTGCTCCGAGCCTTCCACGCACGCTTCCCTCAGAAACCGTTTTGTGCTCCGCGGAGGAGGGGCCCTTGAGGGGGAGGTACTGTCATGGTCTTACCTGCTTGCTGCTCTCCTTCGTTTGACATGTGCTGGCGGCCATCTTGGTTTCTGGGTTTCTTGTAGCCTTCCACCCTGCGGCTCCTCCTTCCCCTGGGAGGAGCTGGATGCCTAGCTCATATATATAGGAGGTCTGTGGCTTCAGTTCCTTGCTTGGTCCTCTTGTGTTCACATGCTTCTAAGACTGCTGCTGCTTCTGGTTCCTGATCCTGGCTTCGTCTGACTACCCTGCTGGTTCCTGATCCTGGCTTCGTCTGACTACCCTGCTGGTTCCTGATCCTGGCTTCGTCTGACTACCCTGCTGGTTCCTGATCCTGGCTTCGTCTGACTACCCTTCTGGTTCCTGACCTCTGGCTTCGCAAAGACTCTGCTCGGTTTCACCATCCGTTTGGACTTTTGCTTTACAGCTTTATTTTCAATAAAGCCTTCTTATTTTCACTTATCTCTTGTTGTACGTCTGGTTCATGGTTCCGTGACAAGGAGTCAATGGGAGAACCCAAGCATTAAACTAGGCACCCCCTGCTCTGAAGAGGGGAGGCTGTCTGGTTCATAGGAAAAGGTCAGAAATTGATGAAAACACCACTGAAATGGTTCGGGAACAGCATGGGGAGGATGTCTGGATGCATCTTGGACTCCCAGGTCGCTGCTGGGACCGATGTTGTCCGAGTAGTACGCCAATTTTACAGACTGACAATAATACTCACCAAACCGAAGATAAAATTGATTTTAGAGGAAAAATTGTTAGGAAACATTCTTTCCTGTATATTTACTTGTATATAAAGTGCAAGTGCTGACAAAAATAACAAGGAAGAGGCACTCCGATACAACCTGTATATGACATAAAGGAGGGCCTCATTCACAATGTGGTGCAATTGTTCAGGTAGTTAGACTCCTACGCTCATAAATCCTATGCACTAAGTGAAACGGATGCCAAAAATTACAACGAACCGGCACTCCGATACACCCTTTATTATACGTAGAGGAGGGCATCATACACACGCTTGAAAAATTATGATAGATGGCCTGCTGGTGACCCTCAAAAACATTAGGAGCAAGGGCCTGCTGCTGATCTGACCATCTAAATCATTAGGGGAGAGGGCCTGCTGCTGAGCTGACCATCAAAAAAATTATGGTTGAGGGTCTGCTGGTAAGTTGAGTCTCTAAAACATTAGGGGCAAGGGCCTGCTGCTGAGCTGACCATCGAAAAAATTATGGTTGAGGGTCTGCTGCTGAGCTAACCATCTAAAACATTAGGGGTGGTGGTCTGCTGCTGAGCTGACCATCTCAAACATTATGGGCGAGGGCCTGCTGCTGAGCTGACTCACTAAAACATTAGGGGCGAGTGCCTGCTGCTGAGCTGATCATCGAAAAAATTATGGTTGAGGGCCTGCTTCTGAGCTGACCCTCTAAAACATTAGGAGCGAGGACAGCCTAATAAGCATGTTGATATGATGGAGGAGGAGGACGAGAAAAGGTAGATTGAACCATATACCCTTTTTAGTGGTGGAAGGGGTGCATGGGAATACAGTGTATTCAATACACCATAAAAGCCACATTTAGAGTGCCTTTATGTTCAGCCACTTTCCTCTGGTAGAGTAGAGAAGTCAGGGGCAATCCAGGCCTTGTTAATTTTTATAAGAGTCAACCTGTCAGCATTTTCAGTTGACAGGCGGAGGCGCTTATCAGTTATTATGCCCCCAGCAGCACTAAATACACGCTCTGACAAAACACTGGCGGCAGGGCAGGCCAGCACCTCCAAGGTGTAGAGCGCCAGTTTGTGCCACGTGTCCAGCTTGGACACCCACTAGTTGTAAAGCACAGAGGGATCATTGAGGATGCTGACACGTTCTGCTACGTACTCCTTCACCATCATCCAAAACTTTTCTCTCCTTGTGACACTAAGCTGCGCATCAGGGTGAGGTTGCTGGCGGGGTGTCATGACACTGTCCCAGGCCTTGGAGAGTGTTGCCCTGCCTCTGTTGGAACTGCTGTCTGTTCCCCTCGTCTCCCCTCCTCAGTTGCCGTCGGAACTACGTGCTCTGCAGCCAGCGTTGTCAGCTGGAAATGTTTGGAGTAATTTTTTCACAAGGACCTTCTGGTATTGCACCATTTTGCTAGTCCTCTGCACCACAGGAATGAGAGATGAGAAGTTCTCTTTGTAGCAGGGGTCGAGAAAGGTGAACAACCAGTAATCGGTGTAATCGGTGTTGGCCAAAATGCGTATAACGCGAGGGTCACGGGAAAGGCAGCATAACATAAAGTCAGCCATGTGTGCCAGAGTCCCAACAGACAAGACTTCGCTGTCCTCATCAGGAGAATGACTCTCAATCTCCTCATCCTCTTCCTCCTCTCCAGCCCATCCATGCTGAACAGATAGAATAAACCTGCTGTGGGTACTACCCTCTGTAGCAGAGGCAACCGTCTCATGCTCCTTCTCCTCCTCCTCCTCATCATCCAATTTGCGCTGAGAAGACGAGCTGAGGGTGGTCTGGCTATCACCCTGTGTACATTTCCACCTCTTCCACATGCAAAGCGTCCTTCTTCATTGTGAGCAGAGAGCATTTCAGTAGACACAGAAGTGGGATGGGTACGCATTATCAGACACAACAATGCCTGGTTCTAGGTTGATTGGCGAGAGCCACAGCTCAGTCTGGTCCCTTATACCCTGCCACAGCTTTGCGGCTGTGTGCTGTTTTTCACCTAAACATATTAGTTTCAGCATGGCCTGTTGCCGCTTCCCCACTGCAGTGCTACACTGCTTCCAGCTAATGACTGATGGCTGACCGGTGCTGCAAGATGATAATCCAGAGGAGGAAAAGGGGGGTTGCAGCCACTAATGTAGGTGGTGGTGGTGGAAATCCTGATAGAAGTAGGGCCCGTAATCCTTGGCTTCGGTAGCACCTGTGACATCCCAGGCCTGGGGTATGGACATCTGTATGCCGGTTGGGTCAGTCATTTCATCGCCCACCACCTCCTCTTCCACTTCCTCACTCTGGTCATCCTCCTGACTTGTTGACCTAACAACAACCTCACTTATTGACAACTGTGTCTCATCCTCATCATCCACCTCGTGAAACACTAATTGCCGTTCCCCACCGTCATCTTCTTGTGACTGTGGATGCTCAAGAGTTTGGACATCAGTGCACACGATCTCCTCATGTCCCTCTTCAAGCGGGCTTGCCGAGAGGCCCAAATCAAGGAATGGCGATGAAAAGAGCTCCTCGGAATATCCGAGTGTGGGATCACTTGTTTGGCAAGACTCTCCATGGTGGGAGGAAGGAGGTTCAGGGTGAGGATTCTGTTGACCAGACACTTGGCTACTGAGACTGGACTTTGTGGAAGACAGGGTGGTGCTTAACCGACTGGAAGCATTATCTGCTGCAATCCAACCGACCACCTGCTCGCACTGGTCTGACTTCGAGAGTGGTGTCTTGCGCCGCCCTGCAAACTGGGACATGAAGCTAGGTATCGTGGATGAGTGTGTTTCTTGTGCTCTGGCAGCAGGCACAGATAAAGTACACTGGATGTCACAGATATTTTTAAGATGCGCAAATGTTATACAGGAGATGTAGCGCAGGTAATGTAACTGTCAGCAGCGGACACCATCTACGGAAAAAGTTCACTGGATGTCACAGATATTTTTAGGCTGCGCACATGTTACACAGGAGATGCAGCGGCCAAACAATTGTAAGCTATTTAGCACAGGTTCGCTAAAAATATATATTGCTGCCAGATACAACAATAGTCCTCAAAAGGACTTTTGGGTCTCGACTCTCTAAAAATTGCACACAATTTAGCACAGGTGGCGCTAAAAATATATATTGCTGCTACATACAACAACAATAGTCTTTAAAAGGACTTTTGGGTCTCTAACACCAACCCTGCCTAACCAAAAAATGTAATTCAATTCCCTACACTATCAGTCCCTTCTACAGCAAAGCTCTCCCTGACTAAGACTGGCCAAACCACGTGTCATCGGGTGCTTTATAGCACCCAACAGTGGCGTACCGCCAATATAGGCAGACCACGCCGTTGCTATGGGGCCCACGGCACAGGGGGGCCCGGAGCGCATGGAAGGCCCCGCCCCCTACTCTGCATAAGATAGTGACTGACAGTTTATTCATAGTAGGGCGTCCTGTGGACCACCCACTTGTTTTTTTCTCCCTCCGGCTCCTACCCCGGGCCCCCCCTTGGTTGACGGCACGGCACCCCTCCCTGTCTGACCTCCGGGCTGCGGGCTCCCTCCCTCCTCCGAGCTGAGCCTGCGGTCATCTGCATTAAACACTGGCCAATCAGCTTTTAGCAGCGCAAAGATCCTGCTGCTGATTGGCCAGTGTATCGCTGGCACAGCAGGAACAGCGCAGGCTCAAGCACGCACAGAAGAATGCACGTGCTGCCCGGAGTCCCCGCCATCTGACTGCCGCCCTCAAGAAAAATCATCAGCAGTGTGCCAGTGAGTGCAGCCCCCCCATAATAAAGGAAGGACCACTCCGGTCAGTGAACATAGAACCCAGCGGCTAGAATAAACAGACGTGTGTGCCACATACAGTAAGAGTTTGTTTTTTGGGGGGGCCCTGTGGGCTCATAGAGGACTCTCCAGGGCGGGAGAGAAACACACTGTACTCCTGAGTCCTCTATGAGCTTACAGGGACCCCCCCCCAGCACATCAGTCACCTTGCGGGGGGGATATGATTGGTGGCTATGTATGTGCACACTCAGCATCAGTAGCAGTGAGTTAAAGGGGTTATATATAATGCCCCCCAAAATGCCCGGGGTCGGGCACCTTACTTACCTCATTCCCCCGCACCCACATTGCTCCTGATGCCCACAGTCGCCACTGCCTCCCGTCACGCAGATGAAAACATCCAATGACATGGTGGGGCAGTCAGTAGCATGCCACGATGGTAACGAGCCTCCCTAGCATCGCGGTTGACTCTAGGGAGGCTCATTTCCGACGCAGCCTGCTATTGACTGCACCACCCATTGGGCATAAGTACTCTGCTCAAAAAAATAAAGGGAATACAAAAATAACACATCCTAGATCTGAGTTAATTAAATATTCTTCTGAAATACTTTGTTCTTTACATAGTTGAATGTGCTGACAACAAAATCACACAAAAATAAAAAAATGGAAATCAAATTTTTTAACTTTGATGCAATGTCCTTAAAACAAGTCAAAATGAGGCTCAGTAGTGTGTGTGGCCTCCACGTGCCTCCACGTGCTCCTGATGAGGTGGCGGACGGTCTCCTGAGGGATCTCCTCCCAGACCTGGACTAAAGCATCTGCCAACTCCTGGACAGCCTGTGGTGCAACGTGTGGTGGATAGAGCGAGACATGATGTCCCAGATGTGCTCAATTGGATTCAGGTCTGGGGAACGGGCGGGCCAGTCCATAGCATCAATGCCTTCGTCTTGCAGGAACTGCTGACACACTCCAGCCACATGAGGTCTAGCATTGTCTTGCATTAGGAGGAACCCAGGGCTAACCGCACCAGCATATGGTCTCACAAGGGGTCTGAGGATCTCATCTCGGTACCTAATGGCAGTCAGGCTACCTCTCGCGAGCACATGGAGGGCTGTGCGGCCCTCCAAAGAAATGCCACCCCACACCATTACTGACCCAATGCCAAACCGGTCATGCTGGAGGATGTTGCAGGCAGCAGAACGTTCTCCACGGCGTCTCCAGACTGTCACGTCTGTCACATGTGTTCAGTGTGAACCTGCTTTCATCTGTGAAGAGCACAGGGCGCCAGTGGCGAATAAGCACAACCCCCACCTGTGGACGTCGGGCCCTCATATCACCCTCATGGAGTCTGTTTCTGACCGTTTGAGCAGACACATGCACATTTGTGGCCTGCTGGAGGTCATTTTGCAGGGCTCTGGCAGTGCTCCTCCTGTTCCTCCTTGCACAAAGGCGGAGGTAGCGTTCCTGCTGCTGGGTTGTTACCCTCCTACGGCCTCCTCCAAGTCTCCTGATGTACTGGCCTGTCTCCTGGTAGCGCCTCCATGCTCTGGACACTACGCTGACAGACACAGCAAAACCTTCTTGCCACAGCTCGCATTGATGTGTTATCCTGGATAAGCTGCACTACCTGAGCCACTTGTGTGGGTTGTAGACTCCGTCTCATGCTACCACTAGAGTGAAAGCACCACGCCAGCATTCAAAAGTGACCAAAACATCAGCCAGGAAGCATAGGAACTGAGAAGTGGTCTGTGGTCACCCCCTGCAGAACCACTCCTTTATTGGGGGTGTCTTGCTAATTGCCTATAATTTCCACCTGTTGTCTATCCCATTTGCACAACAGCATGTGAAATTGATTGTCACTCAGTGTTGCTTCCTAAGTGGACAGTTTGATTTCACAGAAGGGTGATTGACTTGGAGTTACATTGTGTTGTTTAAGTGTTCCCTTTATTTTTTTAGAGCAATGTATTATCTGTATGCGGCGCCTGGGCATTTTGGGGGGCATAATAGGGGTTAGATAGCCCCTTTAACCCCTAGGATACTGGAATTGGCAAATGGGGATGTGGCAGGGGAGGAGCCAGGGCAGGAGGTGGGTAGTGTGTGTGGGGGGGGGGGGGGTTAGGGGCCCAATTCAGATTCTTGCTATGGGGCCCAATGATTTTTATGTACGCCCCTGGCACCCAATGATGCGTTCCGGCCAGCCAATCACTGTAATGCTAGTAACCAACATGGCTACGGCATTACAGTGAGTGGCAGTACTAACTTGCATGTTTATTGGCAGCTTAGCGGCCAACAAACGTGTGGGGAGGAGACTCGAGCATGGCGCTCAAGCATACGCGGGATTCGGCTGAACATGCTCGATCTTCACTAGTGCTTAATGTATAACCAAAGATTTTCCTGTGGTCTAGAGCACTGAGGTCAAAGAAGAAATTAATGAAAATATCTATGGTGATCTAGGCATGGCGCTGAACGGATTAATGAAGATATCCTTGGTGGTTTAGGGAGCTGAAGAGATTACCAAAGATATCCCTGTAGTCTAGAGCAGTGTTCCTCAACTCCAGTCCTCAGTGCCCACCTGCCAGTCATGTTTTCAGGATTTCCTTAGTATTAAGCAAGTGACATAATAGGTGTCAATGAATCAGGACAGGTATTCATTCTGTGGGATCTTCTCAAATCATGACCTAGAGGTGAGCCCTGAGGACAGGAGTTCAGGAACACTGGTCTAGTGTACTGAGGAAATGAAAGGGGTTGTCCGGGACTTAAATATTGATGAGTCCATCTTCCAGCACCCCAGGCGATCAGCTGTTTGAAGGGGCCACAGCCCTCGACATGTACTGCGGCCTCATCATATTATAGAATGAGGAGAAAGGTCATGTGATCAATGGATGTGAAGTCACAGGATGAGGAGTAGGCTGCAGTGCCGAGTGTCAGCAAACGTTGATGACCTATTACTGTTTCCATTATTGTGGCTCACTGCAGTCCCTCTAAATTACACCTTAAGGCTGCATTCACACGTCCGAGGTGTGTTGCGGACCCGCAAATTGCGGGTCCGCAACACACCAGCCCGGCGCCCCCATAGAAATGCCTATTCTTGTCCGCAAGCTGCGGACAAGAATAGGAAATGCTCTATCTTTTTGCGGAGCTGCGGACCCAAAATCAGGGCCGCGCGCCGCAATTGCGGCTGCAGACAGCACACTGTGTGCTGTCTGCATCCATTCCGTCCCCATAGAGAATGAATGGGTCCACACCCATTCCGCAAAATTGCGGAAAGGATGCGGACCCATTTTGCTGACGTGTGAATGGAGCCTAAAGGGAACCTGTCACCGGGATTTTGTGTATAGACCTGAGGACATGGGTTGCTAGATGGCCGCTAGCACATCCGCAATACCCAGTCCCCATAGCTCTGTGTGCTTTTATTGTGTAAAAAAAACGATTTGATACATATGCAAATTAACCTGAGATGAGTCCTGTCCCTGACTCATCTCATGTACAGGACTCATCTCAGGTTAATTTGCATATGTATCAAATCGGTTTTTTTGCACAATAGAAGCACACAGAGCTATGGGGACTGGATATTGCGGATGTGCTAGCGGCCATCTAGCAGCCCATGTCCTCAGGTCTATACACAAAATCCCGGTGACAGGTTCCCTTTAACTATTGAGCAAAACCTGGCCTCCACCTACAGATACCAAGTTGAACCCTCATCTAATGCGTTTTCCTGCCACATGTTTATTTTTGAATGACACTCCAGGTTGATAAAAGAGGGCTCGTTATTTTAATTAACAAGAATCCCTATATTTGACATTTCCCCCATTAAGCTTCTCCTGATTGGTCTGATGGATGAGTTATTGTGAATTTCATTAACGTCGAACATCGACTTGCAAATGAGTCCCGAGTGCGATACAATGGAACACCATGAGTGTGGCTTTGGCAGAAATCTGGTTAAAATGAAACTTCCTTTCGATTAAATGTGTATAATATATTACACTCAGCCAACCACAGCAATGACAATTAAATTGAAATTCCCCAGCTGCCGTCTCATTTACATAAGTGGAGCCGGAACTCACTATCTCACAGGCGTAGGATGCGCCTACGGATAATTAAAATGATCTTTTTTATGGCCAGCCGTAATTTTGTTGGAAACATATGGCAGTTTAAGTTCTGAAAGATTAAAAAGATCACCAAATTTAGGATTTGTGTTGGAAAAAAAAATCTGTATTTTTGGCATATTTGTGTAGAAAGTGATGGTTGAATGGAGAATCTGGAGGCTGGACTGTTAAAGGGAACCACAACAGACCACTTTAGCCCACAACAAAAGATGCCGAAATGCTCAGCACCAAACTTCAGATATGTCATGGTCAACTTGAAAATATAAACATCTTGGCCACCAGTATTGTGAACCCTTGTGTGGTCTACAGGTCTCCACAGATCAAGAGCTTAACGCAGAACCCTTTTGGCATTGCATACTGGTCAAGTAGGTCCAACACAATTAGAGGCCGTGCCCAGTTTCTGGGTGAAGACTCCTCATCCTAGATTGGTACTTCACTTAGTGTTAGAAAAAGCTTGGGCATCTTGCAGTTAGAGGCATCTTTTTTAAAGAAACAACCATTTATTTTGACTTCACATAAACACTACCCACCACTATCGTAGAGTTATAGGATTAGAAGAACATCTTTCCTCCAAAATCAGTGCCACACCTGCCCACAGGTTGTATGTAGGATTACAGCTCATTCCTATTTATCTGAATGTAGCCACGCTGGAATACTCGACACAACCCCTGGGAAGATCTTTGGAAGATAGCACCAATGTTGTTCTAATCCTGGACAATCCCTTTAATTTAAGGACAGAGCAAAACCATGGTAGTACAGCATACCTATCCCAGGAAATTTCGATGAGCATAAATCAGAGTCCTAATACGTGTCTAAGAGAGTTGCAGAGCTGAGCAGAGACTATGGAAAGGGGGTAGTTATTATTGGCTTTATGCCAGAAAACTAAATGTGCAAAAGTTGCTATTTTTGGGGCAAATCTCATTTACTCAAAAAGATGCAAATTTTGGTTGGTTTCTGCCACTTTTTAAAAAAGTAAGAAGGGTTTGGCGGGAGGCAATGTGGCCTTCACAAACAGCAGATTTCTTAGAATTTATGAACTGGTGTAAATTACGGTAGAGAAAATAGATTTCATTTTCTGGCGCATGGACAGGTCTGCGCCTCTTAATAAATCTGTCACGTACACAGTTTGGACTAAGACCGCCATTGGAGACACTGATTTTAGTAAATTTCCCCCCTTTGCCTTTGACATGATTGTGGGTAATTTAAAGGGGACTACATTATTTTCCAGCACTAATCTTGTCCGCTAGTTGTGTCTTAATGGCAGCATTTACCTGAATGGGGCTGAGCTGCAGTACCAGACACAACCCATGGAGAAAAGAGGGGCGCTGTTTCTGAGGAAAGAAAGCAAATCCTTTTTTTCTAATCTCAGACAACCCGTTGCAAACCTGCTCCATCAACTTTCATCAGCTATCTACATAAAGGGACTCCTATACCACCCCTCGTTATACGTTCTCCATCTTCGAAAACGTTATAACCTACCACAATGAGGCATCATCTTTATGCAGGTGACAAACGGCCTGAAAGTCAAATTTTGTCCCAAAGCCACAACGCTACAATACAAAAAATTCTACAATATTCATGCATAAACTACTTCTAATAACTGACCGTCAAACATAATGGATATCATTTATAAAGCCCCCAACAGAAGTCAGATATGGATCACATATGCCCAACGGTCAGGTACGGTGAGTCAATCATAGCGGCTAAAGCTAGACTTGAAGTTACTAGCTCCTGCATATCAAATCCTGCATATCACAATACATGCAAACTCCATCCCCTCCATAATATTGTTATAGCTTATTGTTTATTCAATAGGATAGACCATATATTAAATGAAACTTTTGGAAAGGCCAATGAATCAACAGCCAGTCAGGATCACAGCGAAGATTAGTTTAAGTTAACTGTGGCTCCTAGCCGGTGGCAGCATTTCATCATCCTGACAAGTCACGTCATTAGGCTGCATAATGTAACAAAGTGACGCCCGGCTTTGATGAAATACTATCTAGTTGCTTGCATTCTTTTATATAAAGATACATCTTGCTGCACTTCTGAAGGTCATTAAATCAAGGCTTGCTCTCCCACATGAGATGAAAATGGCTTTTTGTAGCGGCAAAGACCACAGCAATATACCTTCCCTTTTGTTCCTGAGGTTTGCCGAAGAAAAGTGTGGAAGTTCATGATGATATGTGAAGGTTGTGTGCGTTTCGACATCTCCTCGGTAACTTACGTTTGATAATTTGTATCTCTAGGTTCCATGCTTTAGATTTTGAGGTCTACTAAATCCGGATAGTGCTGTTTCCGAATGCTTGATTCATCTCCCCTAATAGTCATAAAAAGATCAGAAGAGTGCACCTCCCGTGAACCCTCAGGCAAACTCTCCTGGATTTCTTTCTAATGTACGAGGAAGTGTCACACCTATGAGCCAGGAATCATAGATATCGACAGTCCTAGGGAATTCGCCGCAATGGTAAGATGTGTAAAATACACCTATGAGGTCACATGCTAGCAACTAGTCATAGGACAATTGACTTTTTCGTAAAATCAAAATTAGACCTATATAACATATGTAGGAAGGGTTTGCAATTTAAATATACAGTTGAAACTCGAAAAATTTGAATATCGTGCAAAAGTCAATTTATTTCAGTAATGAAAATTAAAAGGAATTGCATTAATGCAGCTTAAAATTACAATTTTGTGAAAAGGTTCAATATTCTAGGCTCAAAGTGTCACACTCTAGTCAGCTAATTAATCCATATCCCCTGAGCAAAGGGTATCTCAAAATTGTTGCTTTGGGGTTTCATGAGCTATGAGCCATAATTATCCAAATTATAACAAATAAAGGCTTGAAATATCTCGCTTTGCCTGTAATGAGTCTATCTCATATGTTAGTTTCACCTTTTAAGTTGCATTACTGAAATAAATTAACTTTGCACGATATTCTAATTTTTCAAGTTTCACCTGTATGTACAGTACAGACCAAACGTTTGGACACACCTTCTCATTCAAAGAGTTTTCTTTATTTTCATGACTATGAAAATTGTAGATTCACACTGAAGGCATCAAAACTATGAATTAACACATGTGGAATTATCTACATAACAAACAAGTGTGAAACAACTGAAAATATGTCATATTCTAGGTTCTTCAAAGTAGCCACCTTTTGCTTTGATTACTGCTTTGCACACTCTTGGCATTCTCTTGATGAGCTTCAAGAGGTAGTCCCCTGAAATGGTTTTCACTTCACAGGTGTGCCCTGTCAGGTTTAATAAGTGGGATTTCTTGCCTTATAAATGGGGTTGGGACCATCAGTTGCGTTGAGGAGAAGTCAGGTGGATACACAGCTGATAGTCCTACTGAATAGACTGTTACAATTGGTATTATGGCAAGAAAAAAGCAGCTAAGTAAAGAAAAACGAGTGGCCATCATTACTTTAAGAAATGAAGGTCAGTCAGTCAGCCGAAAAATTGGGAAAACTTTGAAAGTAAGGGCTATTTGACCATGAAGGAGAGTGATGGGGTGCTGCGTCAGATGACCTGGCCTCCACAGTCACCGGACCTGAACCCAATCGAGATGGTTTGGGGTGAGCTGGACCGCAGAGTGAAGGCAAAAGGGCCAACAAGTGCTAAGCATCTCTGGGTACTCCTTCAAGACTGTTGGAAAACCATTTCAGGGGACTACCTCTTGAAGCTCATCAAGAGAATGCCAAGAGTGTGCAAAGCAGTATTCAAAGCAAAAGGTGGCTACTTTGAAGAACCTAGAATATGACATATTTTCAGTTGTTTCACACTTGTTTGTTATGTATATAATTCCACATGTGTTAATTCATAGTTTTGATGCCTTCATAGTCATGAAAATAAAGAAAACTCTTTGAATGAGAAGGTGTGTCCAAACTTTTGGTCTGTACTGTATGTATATATATATATATATATATATATATATATATACCACACATACAGGTGTGTAGAGATATATTAAAGAAGATGTGTCAGATCTATCTAAGGGTAGATCTAAGGGTAGTAAAAGTAAAGGATAGAGGAGAAGAAGCCAAGCTTGCGGATATATATAGATCTTTATGATTTGATTAAGCATTGTCAAAGTTTATGTCTGGACTTAGCCTGTGAGTCCTGCTTCCCCCACCCATTTATAGATAGAGCCTGTGATTCCTCCTATACCTGCCCATTTTAAAGAGAAGGCCTATAAATCATGCTGCACCTATCAATTCATAGAAAAAGCCTGTGAGTCTTGCTTCCCCTGTCTGGGGGCATGGTCCCGAAAACATCACCAAAAGTGTTCTTTGTGGAAAAATAAATTCTTCTTGGAAGTTCTTCTTGCATCACATTTGAGATAAAACATGTCTTACCATGCTTCACCTATATTCAGGCTGCATATAATTAGGTGTGCATAGGAGCACATAAAACAGTATGCAAAAAGTTCGTCCTTTGTTGATGCCAGATTCATTAAAACAAAGGTATAATTAGACATTAAGAAGGCATTTCCATCCTGATTGAAAGGGTTGTACTGGCCCATCAGATTACCATAGGATCCTTTGATAGGCCCAGCCTTTGAAGCCATAGTGGGCCTCAGAGGTCCAGGAGAAAACTCCCATTTGGAGCAGGCTTTGGACATAATCACTTACCACTGGGGTCTCTTTCTTTGATTCAAAGCCTGCTAGACTTTATTAACGATATGGATGTTGGGCCCCAAGAATAAATTTCTTTTGGTGGGCCCAAGGAACCCTAGTCGGACACTGTTGATAGATGCTTGTGCAATGAGCAGGATGCGGGGTATACACACTGACGCTAAATTATGCAATGTCTGGGTAAGGTGCGCAGGGTACTATCACAGGGCCCTTTAAGGATGTTATAACTAACGTCTCAGGTTAGGAATGCCAGAGTGGTGTAATGTATCTGTATGGCAGTGGTAATTGTGTCAACGGTGTTTCCTACCTGGGTACGGCTGGACTCCTAGCTCCTGGCTCACTTGCAATAAATTGAGTGTAGTGATAGTAGGAGTAATAGAGGGATTTTGCAGCAGAAACTGATATCCAGACTTTTGGTAAAGTTCAAACTCGTCTTTACTGAGGGTAACTTTCATCCAAGCAAAATACAGCTTTTTGTCTTTGGTCCCAGCAGGTTTTCAGCAATGGTTGGCAGGAATTTATCTTCTGCTCTATCAACCTGGAGCTTGCAGGAAAGGACGTCTGCTTTGTAGCTCTATACTGTGGCAGGAATTTGGCTTCTGCACTTTCTATCTTCTGCTATATGGGGACTGACTAGCTGAGGAGGAATATGGCTTCTCCTGGGTCTCTGGACTTTACTCACAGTTATCTTCTCAGGGTATGCTTTCTTCCTGGAACTGGAGGTTGTCTGCTGTTTCATCCAGCTGAGGCTGCAGGGCTCAGGCTGGGGATTTGATCAACGTCTCAGCCGAGACAAGATCCTGGCTTTCTTCCCTATATCTGGAAGCTCCTAACACGCACAGCCTTCCCCAACAGGGGTGGCTGGAACACTCACTCTAACTTCCCTCTCCACCCAAGCTGCAGGATGTAGACACAGCCCACTCCACTCACAGAGGGGGAGTTAAGCTGGAATGAAATATTCCAGCTTAGAAATACTAAACTGAACTTAAGTCCTTACTAACACATTGCTGCCACCTGCTGATCAACCTGGAAATTGCAACAATATACATTTAACATGGTTTATAATGCACAGTGGTAAAGACATAATGTAAAATCATATAAGATGACAAGGTTAAGGCTCTTAACAGATTGTAGCGGGGGTAGAAGAGTGTCGTAACACAACTCTGGGGTGTTACATTCTCCCTTACTTCGAGTTAAGCCGCTCTCGGCTTATGCTTAGGAGGGGAGGAACCAGCTCTGGGGTTCCCACTTAAATACAAAGTGCTGCATGTATTACATATAAAGACAGACAAAGACAAACATATAACGGCTACCCTGAGGTTCCTGTCCGCATGAGTAGGGTGTCCTAAGTAACAGTTTCCCTCTCGGTATAACCAGTGAACCAACGGTCTGCACTAAGCAATCACTACTGACTGACTTTGAAGTGTTCTGAGCTCTGTATACACCAAAGGAAGCATGGGAGTGTCTTTACTCTGTAGTCCCACCATTATGTAATGAAATGCCCGCAAATGGAAGGGTGGCTTTATCCTGTATTCCCTTCCCTGCACCAAAGTCAAAATATAAAGCTTATAGCACGATCACTGTGGTGACTATGGGTAGCTAAAAGTGGCTCTAAGGTTGAGGCTCTATACCTTAGGCAAAGGCACAGAAGGGGAGGTATTAGCTTCTCCATGCACTTCTGGCAGTCACAGGAGGAGGGTATGATAATCCCATGAAACTCCTGGAAGACACCTCAGGAAGGGAGCAATCCTGAACAAATAACAAACGGGAAGGTGGTTTATAAGGCACAGTGGTGAAGACATAATGTAAAATCATATGAGATGACAAGGTTAAGGCTCTTAACAGATTGTAGCGGGGTAGAAGAGTGTCGTAACACAACTCTGGGGTGTTACACTTGTATGGGGTCATCTTTCCATTGAATTCCTTTAAAATTGTAAAGTAGTGTTCTCCAACCAGTAGCTAAGGGTTCACATATGGCTCTTGGGTCCTCTGCATGTGGCTCCTATGATTTTGGTACTAATAGCACCAAGGAGATCACAGCATTACTGGACCTTGGCTACAAAATGATGGGGACCTCTGCTTGATAAAATACTTTTTCAAGCATATTCTAGTCTATTGGTGGAAAGACTTACATCATAAGGTTGTTCTGCAGTAGAACATACGATCATAGTCGGGGTCTTTTTTCTAGCGTTCTGATTGGTTCATCTTAATAGATATTTTTTGTGTGATGGTTCTGCCAATATTTATGGAATCCCGAACAGTTCACACCATCTGGCTTATCTCAGGGATTTCTACTGTACTGAAGTCTATTTAAATGAAATTTGATTAGATCAAGTACAGGTCAGTAAAATTACCATTTAAATTGAACACTGAACACAATCAACATGGTCCCTGGTGACTTTTTTTATTTTCCCAACATTCTTCTTTATCATTTATCAGAAGCAAAGCATTCCCCTAGAATCCAAAATCTCACATTTTTGTAGAGAGTCGTTCATTGGAAATCAGGGAATCTGATGGAAACAATAGAAAGTAGTCATTGAGGAGTTTGCCTGCAGAGGAACTTTTTGCATATTCTAATTTCCTTTACTTAGCAAGCAAATTCAGATTTCCCAAGTGATAATTTCATATTGGTACGAGTAATTGCCTATCTTTCTGACAATACCAAAGGCAATGGGATAGGATATAATTTATTTAATTCCGCTGCAAGATAACTCCTTTCTTGCAATAAAGTGGAATAAATAATAGACCCCTTAATAGAAATACATTCACTTGTCCATTCCAAGAAAATGATATGCACAGTTAATGCTACCTCTGTTATTGATCTTTTACAGGCTTGTAATGGACTGTGCAATATTATCATTATTATCTTAATAATATTTATATCAATGATCTATCCAAAGCATAAATGCAGGGGTCTTGCCCCCAGGATCTCTATCTGTCAGCAGAACAAAGTGGCTGCAGAGCTCACTGGAGAGCTGCAGCCCTTTCATTGTTAATCCAGGTACAGGGACATACATATCAGTGGTGGAGCTACAGCCAAAGCAGAGGGCCACACAGGCAGTAAGGACTACTTTGTGTGTGTACTGGTAGGCAAGGCCCCGGCCGTAATGGATGAAAGACACACCAGCTGGTCTCAGTAGCTCGAAATCGGGGGAGCAGGGTTCGGTGAGCATAGCTACTGTATGGGGCAGTATGAGGCCATGACAACTATGTGGGAGCAAAAAGGGGGCATAACTACTTTGAAGGGGGCACTAAGGGTACATTCTACTCTTAAGGGTAACTGTGGACATAACTTCCTTGTGGGGGCACTAAGGAGTCATAACTACTGTGTTTGGGTACTAAGGAGGCATAGTAGGGGGCACAAAGAGGAAATAACTACTGTGTTGGGCACTAAGAGAGCACAATCTACCCAGTCTCTGGCAGATTCTCCATCTTTGCAACCACTGCGCACACTCTCATCAGTTGCAGTATGCCCCTCATAGTGACCCATCGTCTCACATAGTGTTGCTGGCTGGCTTGTCTTGGTTCCAGGTCTGGCTCTTATACAGGCATTCATTGCTTCCAGGCTCCTAAGCTCTGACCTCAACTCCCCTGCAATGTTTTGCTGATCTGTGGTCATTTTTATGCCCCAAGTGGTATTTTTATGATTAGTACAAATCATCTCCATTCTCTATCTAAGTACATGCATGGTCACTGCTGGCTCAGTTTCTTGTTTCTCCTAGTTCTGACCATGAAGTCTGCCCTTCATTCATTCCTATGGGAGAGCCAAAAATAACCGAGTGGAAAGCTTGGCTATTTTCGGAAGTCCCATTGAAATGAATAGGAGGCGCATCGCACTGGCGCAGCCACCACTTTATTCACTTCGCTCGGTTATTTTTGGATCTCCCATAGGAATGAATGGAGGGCCATCAGGCATCCGCGGTGTGCCCTCTGGGACTTTGCCAGCTCCGTTCTAGGTATAGATCCCAGAGGTAGGACCCCCACCTATCAGACATTGTGAGCATATCCTAGCATTATGATGGTACAACCCCTTTAAGTATTTTCATTTTCTTAATTCCCAGAGAACCCCTTTAAGGACTTTAAGTCACACTTCAAAAGGTGTTTGCACCCTCGCATATTATCCAGAACTGTAACAGTAGTACAATTGGTAAGTAGTTCATACATTTATATAATACAGTGCAATTTATATTAAATCCCACTGCAGTACATTTACAGTGTATTACACCAGTGCTGCATCTGCAATGTCTAGTGCATTGTGCCCAAGGTACATGGCTTCTCCACAGTAGCTTTGGCCCGCCCTCGGTGCACTTAACTGCTCATTCGCATATTGATTAAAAGCATGAAAGGTATTATTACATTCAGCTGAGCTTGTCCTACAAGTCAGTGAATTTCCTAGCAAAAGATTGCCTTGAAATGTTTTTGTTTTTTTTATGTATAGGTTAAAAAAGGACAATATTATGATAGGAAGGACAAGCATTTCTATACATATAAAATATATCCTTGAGAGAATAAAATACTGTGGAAACTTAACACAAGAGTCATATCCACACACCCTCATCATCCAATTGAAAGGACTGTATGTAAATGCTTACCTGCTTACAAGCAGATATGTAAAACAGGAGACAGTCTGTGAAGGCCACTGAGCAATTTTTTTTAGACCATTTGAGATAAAATGTCAAAAGTTAATGGAAAGCAAAGCAAAGACTTCCTGGTATGTGGCCATGAGTAGGATGACTACCTGGAAACCTAATTGTATATTATGTTCTGTCAACCTGAGTGTTATTACTGAAACTAAATATTTCATCTCACATTACATTTCAGCATTTTTTCACATATGGTTAAACACTCACAGCACCATCTTCCTGCTCAGTATGGAAGAAGGGCCAACATTACCTCTACTCCTTCTTCTAGTTATTGAAGTCATTCTCCACATTCTAGCACCATTTTAGGTCAAACATGATGTTTTCTTTAATTTCATTATATATCGTTATAAGAGCCTGGTACTTTATTACCCTGATACAGAACTCCAAATCAGCTGCTTCCCTTCACACAGCCAAGACTAGGGGGGGCTTAGTGGCTTTCTGCATACTGTGTTATTATTGAAATCAATGTATAAGGCACATTCAGTAACCTTCTTCTTGTACAGGCTAAATACAAAACATTGATAAAGCAAATGAAATGGGCAACCATTCAGGTTTTCTACTTTTTTCAACTAGAAGAAAATGAATGCACAGAAGTGATTCCCTAAAGGATTGTCCAGCCACCATTTTTTTTTTTAAAGTAAAAATCTTAGTAATCCTTCGCTGATGCTGTTCCCAGTTCGCTGATGCTGTTCCCTCTCTGCAGGAGGTCTAGTATATTACCCAGTTCAATGGAAATTATCAGACATATTGGAGCCAGAACTTCATAAGGAATTATGAATCGCCCGGCCATCACAACCCGGATACATATTTGTGTCCCTATGGCCACGATGAACAGGCCTGTGGTCATGGTTTGGTGGTGGGATGCCAGGGAAGAAAGATATACATATCTCTCCACAGAAACTAAATAACAGTACCATCCTTAGACTCTACTTGTAGCCGGAGCCCTCTCTCTGTGACCTTCTGGTCTGGAGCTATGAACCCTAAAGGGTTTTGTGGGTCATTGAGCTGCCAGGATCAGCAGGAAGGGGGGACCCTTCCCAGAGGCGGGAAGAGGAGGGGCCGGCTACAGTTTAAAAGGCTTGTGCCAGCAAGCGGGCGTGTCTTTTCTCTGAAAGGGGGTCACATCATGTCATGTGTTAAGAAGGACCTGCAACCGGCTGACATCACTGCCTCCGAGGTGAATACAGCTAGAAACTCATCACAACCCAAAGGACTCATCCATCTGGTAAACTGACTTATTGTATTGCTTAACCCTGTTGTACCCTATAACCTGTATTTGTAACCTCAGACCACTGTGTATATTCTTAGTGTGTATAGTGTCATTGCTGTGTCATACTGTCTATCCCCATGTGTTACTGAATGAAGGTGTGCCCCTCTATTTTATAGCATTTACTGTGTATAGTGTCATTGCTGTGTCGAGACTCTTAAATGAGGCTCCACACTGTTTTCTGTAGCTGGTCTCCCTAAGATCAGCTATTGTTTTGTTTGAGTAGTGTCATTTCTAGTGAGCCCTTAAGGCGATTAAATATATAATTTAATCTTGTGCGGTCTTGTATCTCGATCACGAATCCCCACGTCCGTGTTTCGGCCTAGTTATACACTACCGCGGGTTGGTTTCTTACCCTATATAATCCCGTTAGCGGACTGGACTTATATCAAACAAGAAACTGGTGGCAGTCTTCCCGGGCTGAGAACGCGCTGTTTCACTGGGGCAGTGAAAAGGCTCTCTCAGCTTGTTGCCTCTCTGTGCCCGTCACGTCACACCTTGGTAACCAGTGACCATACCGTATCTCGTGAGCTCGACGTAGCTGACGTCCGGCGTCAGTCGGGGCATGAGGGGTACGGTATTCGTCACAGTAATCAATGGATTGTTTGTAGACAGCATAGGTGTGTCGGGTCCTCCAGAGAGAGCAACAGGGGAGAAGTAGTTGCAGAGAGAGCAGAGCCTCTAGGCGTAATGGTAACGCCGTTGCTTCTAGAGCATTATGTTTCTCAGCAATGCGGGAACATATGAACATGGGACCAACACAGATGCCTTCAGCTGCCAAGTGCACATGTAACAGATCAGCCAGTGTCATAGGTACAAAACTGCTGACAGATGCCCTTTAAGAACAAGCAGATTATAAATGGTTTCTCCAGCACTGAAATACTGATAATAGGATAGGGCATCAATATCAGATCTGCTGAAGTCTGGCTCCCGACACCCCCCAATAAGCCATTTTGTAGTAGCTCCCAAAAAAGGCTGGAGTGAAGTGGCCGGAGATGGCTACTGCAGCACTGTTCCCATCAATTTTGCAGTAACCAGCTCCGGCCACTACACAATAGATGGAGCTGTGTAGTTCTGATGCCGTTTCTGGTGCTGGAGCTACTGCAAAATAGCGGATTGATGGAGGTTCCGGGAGTTCAATAATTCCATCCCGTTAATCTCCATCAACTGGTTTCTATAGAGCAGGGACTTTTAATGTGCTGAATCGAAGAATTACAGAAACCTATGATTGCTTAATCACATGTATTCTATAACTAAACTTTGTCAAAAGTTGCTATTTTTTTACATATTTTATCACATTCATTTTTCCAGTTACCTTGACAATGTAATGAAGAGCTTCTCAAGTTTTTAATTTCATACAACTTAATTTGATTTGTGATCCATGATTATACAAGCACTTGACTCATAGAATTATAAATAAAACATTAACGTAAAATGTATGCGGCATTAATCATCCGCTAGCTAATAGCAGGAGTCGTATAACAAATATTTTCAAAGAAATCAGATAAAAAATTCTGACTTTGATTGAAGTGTATAGAAATTAAAAAAAATGGATCATCAGATCTTAAATTTCCTGCATTCATTTAACTCCTACATAGACCAACGTAAGTACCATAATGGTCCACTGTTCTCTGTCTTCCATCGCATCCCCACCTCTTCTTACTGAACTGACATATACTTCAAAAATCCCTTCAACATCTGCGAATCCAATATTTGTATTCCAGAACAGACACCAACTTAAATCTGTATTTCCATTAGACCAGAAGCATAAGACTGAGCAGAAAAAAACTATTTAGAAATTCCTCTGATTAAAAACGATAGAAGGAAATTTTTCACATTTTAATGGCTGTTGATCATCCAGAATATCTGCTAATTAGGCATCCACCAATTCACATGGATTTCAGATGAAAGGAAATAGGAGTGGAGCAGGTAAATATTTCATAAAGTCTACTGGACTGGAAGTGAAGGGATGCTTTAAGAAGACCTATGGCTTGTGGGACCCACAAAAGAAATGCCACACCTTTTAAAGGGGTTGACTCATTAGAGAAACAGTCTTCCATATTGCAGCCACAGCGGTTATTATCTGACCACCATGGGTCCAACTTCAAGACTCTGCCAAAGAGAACCTTCTCTGATCTGACATTTCACCTTCAAATGCAACTGCAGGGGAAATGTAGTACTACATGGTGGTCATTCTGATGAATGGCTGCACAACATGACTGCCATAAAGGGGGAAGACCTCAAATGTGTTATGAGCAACAGGGGTCTCCTTGTTGCTTCATGTTCACCTAGTTAATAATTTTGTTTGGTTGATTGTTATGTACATGCCTTGCATCTGAATCTGGGTTTGATTATCTCCTAGCTTTGCCTTGTTGTTTTGCGTAGAGTTGCTGATTGTTGAGCCTTTATATATGCAGACCTTTCTCCATTCAGGTTGTTTAGTATATCATTTGCTAGGTGCATTTCCTTCCAGGTAGTTTTCACTTTGTTCTGTATTTTTGGGATCTGTACTTCCATGCTTGTATCTTGTTTTAGTCTGATGTGTATTTTGAGATCTGTGGTTCCCAGGTATTTTTTATGTGTTTGGGATTTGTTTGTTGTTATGCTGTTATGTTGTCCTGGCTAATTTTCTTACTTGAATTCAAATAGGGGAAATTCAGTATTGCTCTGATTCTACTCACTCATCATCTATCTACCTATATGTCATACACTTGCCTTTCACTCCATCTTCTCCTTTTATGACCCTCAGCATTTGGTTCCTGTCATCCACCCGTGGGTTTGTTTTAGTGTCTTGTTTTCTGCCAGTATTGACATGTTGAGAAACTTACCCCTACTGTAAATCCAAGAACCAGGAGCCACTGTTAGGAATTGGGACTGCCATAGGTGAAATCCAGTTGTTCACTGTTGGACACAACTAGTATAGTTACATAGTGCAGCTTTACGTTTTGGCTTATAGAGGGGGGGGGAGCCTCTAGCCTGGATACAAGATGAGATATGGTTGGGCATGGAGACATATAGGTTCCGTTTGGTATTCTGTGGTACATTTGCCTGCAGATGTTGCAACTTGGCCTGGAGATCCTAAATACTGATAGGTTGCAGAAACTGGTGTTCCTGCTGGCCCCGTAAATGCTCTATTGGTAATAAATCCTAGGCAAACCCTTGCTGTGTGTGGGCGTGCACTATCCTGCTGAAAATTGTCAGTTGGAAGCCCTGCCATGAGAGACAACTCATGTGGTTACAGGATGTCCTGCACATACCGCTGAGATATTAGTGTCTCTCGTATTGCTACTATCAGGGCCGGCCTTAGGTGTTCAGGCGCCCTGTGCGAGCTAACCTTGTGGCGCCCCCCCCAAAAAAAAAAAAAACACTGCTTGTTGCTGGCATAGGCTGGCTGACTATCCAACCAAGTAGTTACCAGCCCACACACCCCAAAGGCCGGTGTAATGTTATACTTCCCTACTTCGTGAGATTTCCCTACCCTCGTCACTTCCAGTCGCACCGGACATGACGTGAGGAGGTGTGCAGCGCCGCGCAGGCGCACAACGACAGGTTAGGGAAGTTTCACAGCAGAGTGCGCATGCGCCAGGAGCCTCACCAGCGGTTAGGGAAGGGAAAAATTACGTACGGGCCAGTGCTTTTTCCCTACCCTAACCGCTGGTGAGGCTCCCAGCGCATGCGCAGTGTCGGCCGGTGTCCAGCTGAGAACATCCATCCGATCACCGCACCTGTGCACTGGCCCATAATTTTTCCCTACCCTAACCGCCGGCGAGGCTCCCAGCGCATGCGCACTCTGCTGTGAAATTTCCCTAACCCATCGTTGTGCGCAGTGCGCCCCCCCAATATAATAAACATTGGTGGCGCAGTGCGCCCCCCCAATATAATAAACATTGGTGGCGCAGTGCGCCCCCCCAATATAATAAACATTGGTGGCGCAGTGCGCCCCCCCAACACCCCAGTATAATAAACATTGGTGGCGCAGTGCGCCCCCCCCCCAATATAATAAACATTGGTGGCGCAGTGCGCCCCCCCCCAATATAATAAATATTGGTGGTGCAGTGCGCCCCCCCTCAATATAACAAACATTGGTGGCGCAGTGGGCAGTGCCAATGAGGGTTAAAAAATAATTAACTCACCTCCTCCAATTGATCGTCTTCTGTTCTTTCTTCATGACCTGTCAAAGGACCTGTGGTGACATCACTGTGCTCATCACATGATCCATCACCATGGTAATGGGTCATGTGATGAGCTCAGTGACGTCACCACAGGTCCTGAAGAAAACAGGAGACCGGCAGCTATGCGATCAACTGGAGGAGGTGAGTTAATTTTTTTTTATTATTTTTTAACCCTCACTGGCACTTCCCACTGTGCCACCAATGTTTCTTATACTGGGGTGTTGGGGGGGGGGGGGGCCGCACTGTGCCACCGTTTCTTATACTGGGGTGTTGGGGGGGGGGGGGCCGCACTGTGCCACCGTTTCTTGTGTTGGGGGGGGGGGGCCGCACTGTGCCACCGTTTCTTATACTGGGGTGTTGGAGGGGCCGCACTGTGCCACCGTTTCTTATACTGGGGTGTTGGGGGGGGGGGGGGGGGCGCACTGTGCCACCAACGTTTCTTATACAAATACAGGAGGCGGGTGCTGGAATCAAATAGCCGGCACCCGACCTCTGTGACAGGGAGCTGCGATCAGCGGCAGTTAACCCCTTAGGTACCGCACCTGAAGGGTTAACTCAACTGCAGCTGATCGCAGCTCCCTGTCACAGAGGTCGGGTGCCGGCTATTTGATTCCAGCACCCGCCTCCTGTATTTGTATTTCAGGTCAGTTTTTTTCATTGGTGGCGCAGTGGCCACAGCCCCTCCCCTCCTCCTCCTGCCTCTCTTCTTATTGGCAGCGGCGGGGGCAGCAGGCAGGTCAGACAGGGGAGAGGGAGATGGAGGGGGCGCCCCGAGGGAGAACACAAGTGCAGCCTCGCCTGCCGCAGATTACATTGCGAGCTGTCGGCCGCCCAGCGCCCCTGTTACTATGGCGCCCTGTGCGGCCGCACAGCCCGCACACCCCAAAGGCCGGCCCTGGCTACTATGGTTGACGAACTCTTGCATGCGATGGCTCCCTAGGTCATCCCAACAGCAGTTGGGGCAGTATGTTGCAGGCAGGATTGAAGTGCTCACCCCATTGCCTCCATACTTAAAACCAACCATCATGGGATCCTCAACAAAAGCTAGATTTTTTGCTAAAGATGATTGAGTTACAGTCCATAGCAGTCCAGGTTTCTTGTTCACAACACCATTGCAAACAAAGGCGACGGTGGCTGGCTGTCAATGGCAGGACATGGTTAGGTCAATAATTTGGCATGGGGGGGGGGTTGCCGTTTCAATTTCTGCCTCAGGCAGCACGAAGGCTATGTGCTCTCCTGCCCCTGGCCAAAAAGCACTGAGTAAAAGGGGGCCCAAGCTGAACTCTTGCACCAGGGCCCATGAGCCTGTAGCTACTCCCCTGCAATCGGCTGTTGTTGTATGTGTTAGTTAGTTAATAGGCCTAATACTTAAAGAAAGCATAAAAATCCACTTAAGATGCAATTAAATAATTCATATTTTTGGTCCCCACCTTGTAATCAATTTTAGATAGGACTCCAAATAAATTGACTTCCAGGTTATTAGAAGATATTTACCCTTTCACTGCTAGTTGGACTATTTTAGCAGTCCCATGCCGCACCCCCTTCGCAGAAGGTTAATGAAAGTGTCTCAGTCATCGAAGAAGTTGCTTTGAAATAATTGAATAGATAATGAGGACCATATATATTATGGGTTTTTCTTCGCCCAATCCTCCTGAGATTGTTTGCATGGGGGCTTCTGTCATTTACAGGGGATTCAATGTAAGATTAAACTGGCTGATTAATCTTAGAAGAGAAAAGACGTGATCTGAAGAGGCTTTTTTTTTTTTCTTAACTAATCCAAAGTGAAAAGAAACCACTCGTCCTTTTTCAATCACAATTAGAAGTAACAGCTCAGAAGAGGATTATCCTGTGTAGTGATATCCTATAGTCCTGGGTGAGGGTGTGGGTGTGGGGGTGGGGTGGGGTATAAACTGGATTAAATAATAATTGTATCTATTGATTTTTTTGAAACAGGTTGAAATGAGATATAAAGGTTGGGATAATTGTATTTCACATGACTGGGGGTTTATTTGATAAAGAATTGACCTTTTTGGCCCAGGTTCTAAATCTGCTAAAGAAATAAAAAAGAAATAAAAAAAGGGAAAAGTAAAAAATAAAAAAAATATAAACGAAAGCTCTACAGTTGAGTCTAGCAACAATCTGGGGGTAGGAAAGGTCAGTTACGATGATTGATGGTTTATAAAAAGCAATCCATGGAGATGTACTTGAAATGGTATATTAAATGGCTCGTATTCCAGTTGGCCTCAGTTAAGCGTGCGCTTGTGATGTCACATTTTCCTGACTCATTGACATAGGAGCAACTGTGTCAGGACACGGGGTAGACCGCACTGATAAAGAGCGGCTGATTTCCCCAGAGACAACGCAGGAAATGAACTATGTGATTGCACAGGTCAATGGTGCCATCTCGTAGTCAACAGTCTATATTCTCTTCAAAAAGTTTCTGTGACCTCCAAGAATTAGGGGAGCTATTGAGATGTTATTTGAGATCAAATCCTTATTATGGATGATATTATTGAAAAAGAGGCAAGAGCTGGAACAAGTAGAAGCCTAGACATTACTGAAGAACCTTGAAGAACACTCAGGGTAGGACTGGGATTTCTTGGGTCTTGAGGAAATTATACTCACAGCCTAAACTGTATATCATCCATTAAGTCTAATATTTTTGGAATAAAAAAAAATAGACCCTAGTGTCAAGTGATTGCTTTCACAGGCAGCTCCAAATGTTTATTTACTCCTGGACTTTTGGTGGCCACTATTGCATGAGAGCATAGGCACAATGGAGGATCCTCTGGTGCTCAGGTATGCTAGACCTGGTCAATAGTGTGGCTTAAAGTGGCACAGCATGGGGCACCTTCTTAGCTTCCTCGTATGCCCTAATGATGGCCAGCTATGTTTGGCTGTTTCCACAAGGATAAATTGACATACAGTTGAAGGACTTATCTGAGGGAACATTGCTGTGCTCTCTGTACCTGCATACATGTTTCTTAAAGGGGTTGTCTCACTTCAGTAAGTGGCATGTATTATGTAGAGAAAGTTAATACAAGCCACTTACTAATGTATTGTTATTATCTATATTACTTCCTTTGCTAGCTGGATTCATTTTTCCATCACAATATACACTGCTTGTTTCCATGGTTACAGACCACCCTGCAATCCATCAGTGGTGGTCATGCTTGCACAATATAGAAAAAGATGCTGGAAGGCAAAGGCAGCAGAGCTATGGTGCGCCAAGCAGCCAAGACCCAGCCTTGATGCCCTGAATACGCAATCTGCATATGGATTAAAAGATTATTTTCTCAGGATTTAGAAAATCAGATCAGATCAGATCAGTCTCCACTCCTCCGTGCATCCTCCCCCCTCATTGATATTCCCCCTCCTGCCCGCATATCAATCCTCTCTATCTTCATAGATAAGGCTGCACAATGCCCAGTGACGTCACCGGACCAGAGGGGTGTTACATATCCCTGATGTTACCTCCTACACACCTCCCTCCCTCCCTGTGCTCTGCATAATATTCTTTGGTGCCCGTGACGTCACTGGACCAGAGGGGCGTTACTTAGCTCAGCCTGTTGCCGTCTGCTACCCTCCCTCCCTGCGCGCTGAATAGTCTCCGTGGGTGCCGGTGACTTCACCGGGCTCCTTGCAAAGCGGAAGAAGAGGCTTCGCTCTCCACAAAGGGGCCCGGTACGTCACTAACTTGTAGAGAAACCGCACTTCCAGCTCAGAATTTGGAGATTAGAAAAGCGGGGCATCAGAAAAGGAAAATGCAGGCATGTATGTACAATTAAGGTGACTACAGTGCACTTAAGCAAATGTCACCAATCCCGGACAACCCCTTTAATTATGAGATAACTCCTATAACTGTACTGCCGGCCAAATTATTTTCGGGCGATCCACTTGCACCTTAAAGATGGATGTATAGACAGACAGAAATAGATACAGTAGATAGATAGATAGATAGATAGATAGATAGATATGAGATAGATAGATACCGTAGATAGATAATTTGTTCTTTTTTTTACTTTAGGCTAAATGTGTAAAAAAAAATTAAACTACTGGCTAGTTTCTTACTAGTGAATAGTCTGACATTTACGTTATATTTATAAATCTGAATATAATCCATTTCCACACAAATAAAAAATTACATTTGCCATAATGGAATGAACAGTAAAAAGGTTAAAGTAAAATGTATAATATATCTAGCTTCCTTGATAGGTGGACTTCAGTAATAGATTCAAATGTCAAAGATCAAAGTTGGATTAATTTTCATAGTCGGGGGAACTTTGACTTGTGGATTAAATAACTGCCAGTAATGCAATAACATAAAAACCCATTATAAATAATGTAATTTGAAAAAAATAAATATATAAATACGTTACATGGGTTGTGGTAGAAATCACTGTACAAAATAAATTCAATCCCACCTTTTGAGGAGGGTATATAAAACTGGAAAACAAAAAATGTAAGGAATAAACAAAATGTGGACACTATATACACTCACCTAAAGAATTATTAGGAACACCTGTTCTATTTCTCATTAATGCAATTATCTAGTCAACCAATCACATGGCAGTTGCTTCAATGCATTTAGGGGGGTGGTCCTGGTCAAGACAATCTCCTGAACTCCAAACTGAATGTCAGAATGGGAAAGAAAGGGGATTTAAGCAATTTTGAGCGTGGCATGGTTGTTGGTGCCAGACGGGCCGGTCTGAGTATTTCACAATCTGCTCAGTTACTGGGATTTTCACGCACAACCATTTCTAGGGTTTACAAAGAATGGTGTGAAAAGGGAAAAACATCCAGTATGCGGCAGTCCTGTGGGCAAAAATGCCTTGTGGATGCTAGAGGTCAGAGGTGAATGGGCCGACTGATTCAAGCTGATAGAAGAGCAACGTTGACTGAAATAACCACTCGTTACAACCGAGGTCTGCAGCAAAGCATTTGTGAAGCCACAACACACACAGCCTTGAGGCGGATGGGCTACAACAGCAGAAGACCCCACCAGGTACCACTCATCTCCACTACAAATCGGAAAAAGAGGCTACAATTTGCACGAGCTCACCAAAATTGGACTGTTGAAGACTGGAAAAATATTGCCTGGTCTGATGAGTCTCGATTTCTGTTGAGACATTCAAATGGTAGAGTCCGAATTTGGCGTAAACAGAATGAGAACATGTATCCAACCTCTGATGGCTACTTCCAGCAGGATAATGCACCATGTCACAAATCGAATCATTTCAAATTGGTTTCTTGAACATGACAATGAGTTCACTGTACTAAAATGGCCCCACAGTCACCAGATCTCAACCCAATAGAGCATCTTTGGGATGTGGTGGAACGGGAGCTTCGTGCCCTGGATTTGCATCCCTCAAATCTCCATCAACTGCAAGATGCTATCCTATCAATATGGGCCAACATTTCTAAAGAATGCTATCAGCACCTTGTGGAATTAAGGCAGTTCTGAAGGCAAAAGGGGGTCCAACACCGTATTAGTATGGTGTTCCTAATAATTCTTTAGGTGAGTGTATATCTATAATATTGTGTGCACTTAAAAAAGCAAAAATATATGTATTTACCCAGTAAATGATTTTCTTCTAACAGTGTGTTTAAAAACTAACAAAAAATAAATAAATACATCAAACAAAATACATAAAAAATAAAACACAAAAAAAAACTGTAGTTGAATAAATTGTCTAAACAACAACAACACCCCCCCCCCCCCCCCCCCCCCCCGATAACTAATTCTCATGAGAAATAAACATTTTTCTTGGTTCATTTCGCTATTTTTTGATAGGAAATGGCCTGTGAGTTGAGTTTAAACAAAATGAATACTACGCCTTATTAATAGACCTGACCTGGGTTTGCTGGTCTTTTACAGATAATGGAAGTCATTTATCTTTGTAGAATTTATCTTACAAAGGACTTGGCAAATGAATGTTAATTTCCATAATGAAATCCATTTTCCATTTTAAATAAAGAAAATAAAGACTGCAAAATGTGATGACTTTGAATAATTATTCTTCTTCGAATCAGGACTGGTCCAGATGAGGACTGCAAAGGTCCAAGCTAACAGACACCGGCACAAGATGCATGAAAGCAATCCATCAAAAATCATATTACAAAAATAATCATTTATTTCATATTATTTTTATAATTCAGGAATATTTTGCAAAACGTCCATGAGATTCATATTTGAATAAAACATAGTTTAATATGAATTTGATTTGGGATTGCTCTCTGACAAAAACTACAAAAACTCGGAAATAAAAATTCTGACTACGTTTTTTTTTTTGTTAAAATGAAAGTATAAAAGTATAATTTTTTTTTTTAGAAATATTAAATAGAAAATTGCTGTTATATAATTTCATGCTTGTCTTGCCTTAACTTTTTTAACAAATGAAAATTTTAAGTACTTGACTTGAGGCAAAAAAGAGGAACAAATTTCAGCTTCCCAATAAAAACGATGGTCCTTATTAAACAAGCGATAAAAACTCCCATAGAAAAAACTATTTTATCTACGCATTTCGGATTAAAACATTAGAATCCTTACTCATGACCATTGACTTGAAGCAACCCCTTTCGGCCATGTTCACATCTGAAGAACACTGACTGATCCAGCACAAATGCCGGCTGTCTTCCAGACTAAAAGCCGATGCATGCGATGGTTTTTGTCTGGCAGAAACCCTCCAATTATGCTGGAAAGTGACCGGATCATTGCCCGACCTCATTATAGTCCATGGGGATCCATCAATGAACTATAGAATCTGGCAATGCCAGATCTGCTGCCAGCGAGGTGAACAAAGCTTAATCAGATCTGGTGATCGGATTCCCTGCTGGCTAAACATTTATATTGCAGCGGCCACTAGAGGGTAAATGTTGTATTACATGCTGACAATCCAGAAGAATGGACGACTGCGTAAAACATGGACTGACAAGGTCCATTAATGAGAGCAACTCTCTCCTCCGGCTAATAGAAAGAGTTCCCAAGAAGGGAAACCCCTCCTATAACTTTAATGTGGCATACTGGAAGACCTTGCCATTGTGAGACCAATCTTTTAAATGCTTCAATGTCTTCAAATACGTTCATAGTTCTGTAAGTAAATGTGTCTATACTAAAGTAGCAAAATATTTCTTTACAATTAGTGTTGAGCGAACCCGAACAGTAAAGTTTGGGTCTGTACCAAACTTTGTGAGTTCGGGTACCCGGACCCAAACCCGAACTTTGCCAGAAAAGTTTGAGTTCGGTGTTCGGACATTTAATAAAGCTTTTGAAAGGCTGCAGGGCAGCCAATCACCCAGCTTTTAAGCTGTGGGCACTTAGAAGCCATCACAGCCATGCCTAGTAATGGCATGGCTGTGATTGGCCGGGCATCATGTGACCCAGCCTCTATACAAGCTGGATCACGTGTAGCACCGCCCATCAGCTCTGAGTAGTGCAGGGACAGGAAGCAGGCAGCTGAAGTGAGTGAGAGTGTTCGGAATCTGGCTTTGTTTTGTGGGTGACCTATAATGATTTTTTGTGGGTGCAATACACCAGCTTTGCACCCCTGACACAGAAATATAATAATAAATCTGGCTGTTAATTCTGTGGGTGATTTTTTGTGGGTGCAATGCGTTCGTTCGAAGGGTGACATATACCCATTTTTGGTGTGAGATACACCTGCACTGCATAGGTGACAGGGAAATTAATATAGTTAATCTGTCTGTTAGTTTGGTGGGTGACATATACCTATTTTTAGTGTGAGAAAAACCCCACACCGCGCAGGAGCTATGGATGGGCATGGAAGAACAGACCGATGAGTGGTTGGTGCCGCTGAGCCTCAAAGCTGGCCTGGTGGCGTGCGATAACGGGCAAAATCTCGTACCAGCTCTGGAGCTAGCCGGTTTGACGCACATCGCTTGCCTGGCGCATGTGCCGAATTTGGTGGTGCAGAGGTTCCTGAAAAATGACCCCCATATGTCAGAGCTCCTGCAGAAAGTACGGGCCGTCTGTGCGCGCTTTCATTGTTCTCACCCTGCTGCTGCCCGCCTGTCTGCGCTGCAGCGTAACTTCGGCCTTCCTACTCATCGCCTCATATGTGACGTACCCACAAAGTGGAACTCCACCTTGCACATGCTGCAGAGACTGTGCGAGCAGCAGCCGGCGATAGTGGAGTTTCAGCTGCAGCACACACTGGTGAGTCGCTCTGCAGAACAGCACCACTTCACCACCAACAAGTGGGCCTCCATGCGGGACGTGTGTGCCGTGTTGTGCTGTTTAGAGTACTCCACCAACATGGCCAATGCCGATGACACCCTCCTCAGCGTTACTATCCCACTTCTATATCTCCTTGAAAAAACACTTTGGGCGATGATGGAAGAGGATGTGGCACAGGAGGAAGAGGGATCATTTCCATGGTTATCAGGCCAGTCATTCACAAGTGGCTCGGAGGGTAGCTTCCTGCACCAACAGAGGCCAGGTACACAACTGTCCAGCCAGGGCACAGTTCTGCAGGATGAGGATGATGAGGAGAAGGAACCGTGTTCACAGCAGGGTGGCACACAAAGCAGAATTAGGGCATCAATGGAGCGTGGCTGGGGGGATACAGACGATACACCTCTCACAGAGGACATCTTGTCGTTGCCTCTGGGCAGCCTGGCACACATGAGCGACTACATGCTGCAGTGCGCAACAACCGCCGAGTTGCCCACATTCTAACCAGTGCTGATTACTAGGTGACCACCCTGCTGGATCTCCGCTACAAGGACAGCGTGCTGTCCTTAATTCCATCACTGGAGCGTGATCAGAAGATGCGCGAGTACAAGCGCACGCTGGTAGATGCGCTGCTGATGGCATTCACACCTGACAGCGGGTGCTCAGGTGAAGGCAGGGGAGGAGGAAGAAGTCGCCAATGCAGCTGGGGCACCGCCAGCACCTTAGAAGAGAGGGTTAGCATGGGCGAAATGTGGAAAAGCTTTGTCAGTACGCCACAACAACCAGCACCACCAGCTGATACGGAACGTCTTAGCAGGAGGCAGCATTTCGGCAACATGGTGGAACAGTACATGTGACTGATGGGTCTGCCGCATTCAACTTCTGGGTCTTCAAATTGGGCACATGGCCTGAGCTTGCCCTTTGCGCCTTGGAGGTGCTGGCCTGCCCTGCAGCAAGTGTATTGTCCGAACGTGTGTTTAGAACGGCAGGGGGGGTGATCACAGAAAAGCGCAGCCGCCTGTTCACAGCCAGGGCCGGTGCCACCTATAAGCAAAGTAGGACACCGCGTAGAGCGCACTCTTGCCCGCGGTGGCCACCTTTGCTTATGGGTGGCGCCAGCCCTGCCCGCCGCTCACCCCCTGCAACCTGTGGCATCCCTGTCTCTATGGGGTATGGACTGCTGGCTGCGCTGCGGAAGTATCTCCGACTCCTCACACACAGCAGAGAGAGCGGGCTGAGGGCAGATAGGCATGTATAGTGCGACACGAGAAGAAACAGTGACCTCTACTGGACAAAGCCCATACTGTGCCTAGGAGACAACTTCCCTGTCTCCTAGGTGCAGTATGGGCTTTGTCCAGTAGAGGTCACTGTTTCTTCTCGTGTCGTACTATACATGCCTATCTGCCCGCTCTATCTGCTGTGTGTGAGGAGTCGGAGATACTTCCGCAGCGCAGCCAGCAGTCCGTACCCCATAGAGACGGGGATGCCGCAGGTTGCAGGGGGTGAGTGGCGGGCACCATGGCAGGGGAGGGCACCAGAGCAGGTTCTTCTGGATAAAGAGCTGGTTTTGCATGGCTCATTGTGTACAAGGCTGCCATTGTAAGACTTGACAAAGAGGTCCCATGTCCCCCGAAACGCGTTGTCTCAGAATAAAGTAAAACTATATTTGATGCCTGGTTGTGTTCTGCGCCTTGTGTTATCCACTACAAGCTCGACTACCACGGTCCGGCTGCCTCCTAGCCCTACCTACATGACAGGCGCAGCATGACCAGAGCAGAGAGGAGACATTAGGGACTCACCAGATTGGTCAGTGCAAGAACTCCTGGTAGATAAATAGAAAAAAAAATGGTCTCACTCCTTTTCTTCTTCTAATAGTAATTTAACTATTTAGACCCTCAGAAGGACACCTAAATTAAATGTCTACCCCTGAATGCCCTCTATTTAAAAAAATTTTTTAAACAGGTCTAATAAGGGTTCCTAATTCCCTGCATAGACACAAAGTTAAATGGCAAAATTCTGACCTGCTACAGTGGCCACTAGGGGGAATTTGGAAGTTTATTACATACAGCCTATACACTGAGCTCAATAGTAAAACTGTTCCAGTCATTGCCCTCTAGTGGTGGCAGCAGGTAAGAAAATTTTTATTTATCTCTGACTATGCAGGGGACAGAGTTACAATCCATATATAGAAATCTCATGTAATTAATTGGCATAGAATGATGAAAGTGGATATTCCCTTTAAAGGATTTTTACTTTAAAAAACACAGCACATGTATTTAGCATGCATTATCAGCTGGCGCGGGTAACTGCCCCAATCTCCTACAATTATCGGAGAATCAGCTGTAATGAATCTTCCCTACAGTATGTACTTTAGCAAACAGAAAACACAAGGAATTGGCAGAGAAACATAAACCGTCAATCTTCAAGTTCAATCTTATTAAAATGTCTTGGATGACACCAGCTAAGTGTGTATCTGCATTTTGAACAGTCCCAAAGAGACTTCTTAGTGACAGATTATATCCAGACATGGTCCCTGCACTCAGATAAGTCTTTTGTTATCTTGCAAGGAGTGTGCTGGCTTTCCAGATAATCAGCCGCTAATCACAATTTTGTTATGCGCTCTCATGATGGTCTTCTCTCATTGACTCAATTTCTGTCCACAAAAACAAATGATGTCTGTTTGCCATTCATTTGCAATATTTAGTTTGCCCGACAAACGAAGTTGGCACGCTGTCATATGCCCAGAGAGAAAATAAATAAACCTTGGTATTGGGATGAGGCACAGTTGGCATTCACATTTTCTGTTAGAGGATTTAGGAGTTATTTAGCACATAATGCAGATTTAGATGCATGGAAATTATATAAGGTTGAGTTTGCCATATATAAAATGGTACACCTGCTCCACTACACCCATAGGAACCCATTTGTATTTGGTACAGCACACCGACAGGGCAAGGGAATGGAACGCAATCTCATTTATGAGAATTTTACAGGTCTAGTACCCTGGGGCTAATGCACAGCCGGTTAATACTGGGAGACTTTGGGACTTTCCAGCCTTTGCACTAGTCATTTTCCACAGTTACCATAAGAGACTATACAGTTACAGAGCTGAGTTTTTGAGGGAAAAAACAGTGAACTTTTGACCTTGTGGTTTAGCTTTATTATGTCTGGAAACTGCTTATTCCTTCCCATTGACTTGTACTGAGGTACAATACAAATCTATGGCAGCCATTAACTGCAACATAGTTTGTTAGGCTGTGCTTCTCCAGTTTCACCCCTACCACTAAAAGGTTCTAGATTGGTTAGAAACTGTATAAAAGTAGAGCAGTCAGAGCCCCTAATTTTATATATTTTTTCCTCATTTCAAAGACCCTCGATAATTACACATCATTTCAAGCAAAATGAATCACAAAATCGAGGCCTTAAAAAACACCATCGGGAAATTCTTAAACCAAAATTGTTAGTCAAGATACCTCAAAGAAGTCTTTTTCATTGCGTAATCTTCTAAATATCCTTTGCCTTATCGTCTCCATTTCTTTTCTTGTCAACCAGATAAACTGTAAACAATCTTGATAAAAAAAAATCCTTCTGCAATCTTCAGGAGAAAGAGACAAATGCTTAAAATTAGAAGATTTCTTATATCCCATAAAACTTCTTTAAAAATACTGAAAATAATCCAATAAATATGTGAGTCTTTGGGGGTTTTAAGATCTTGACCAACTAAAACACATTCAAAAGTAAAATTGGAAAGACCTAAAAGCGCTATAAAAATTCTTTCTAACATCTTAAAACATTGTTTGGCAAAAGGACAGCTCCAAAAAACATGCTGAATGTCAGTCAGAGCCCCTAATGTTCTGCAGATAGGTACCAGTAGTAGGAAATACTCTGCCAGACTCCACAAGTGACCAGAAGAAGACACTGAGATCGGTGACCCGGCCTGATGACTGAGAGACAGACCATGTGCCAACAGCCCTTTGGCCAGGTTATCAGCCTTCTGAGAGAGAGAAGGACAGCTAGCTCAGGCCTTTCCTCAGCATGAACCCTTCTTCTGCCCAGGAGGAGACTAGAGAAGCCGCTCAGTGCCTTCACTGTATTATTTTGCACTTGTGTTCCTCCAGTAAAGAAGCACACTGGTTTACTGCAGACCCTGACTTTCTGGACTTATTTTCCATTGGGGTGCACCATGCCTTACATAGAAACATATAGAAACATAGAATGTGTCGGCAGATAAGAACCATTTGGCCCATCTAGTCTGCCCAATATACTGAATACTATGAATAGGCCTTGGCCCTATCTTATATGAAGGATGGCCTTATGCCTATCCCATGCATGCTTAAACTCCTTCACTGTATTTGCAGCTACCACTTCTGCAGGAAGGCTATTCCATGCATCCACTACTCTCTCAGTAAAGTAATACTTCCTTATATTACTTTTAAACCTTTGCCCCTCTAATTTAAAACTATGTCCTCTTGTAGCAGTTTTTCTTCTTTTAAATATTCTCTCCTCTTTTACCTTGTTGATTCCCTTTATGTATTTAGCAGTTTCCATCATATCCCCTCTGTCTCGTCTTTCTTCCAAGCTATACATGTTAAGATCCTTTAATCTTTCCTGGTGACTTTTATCCTGCAATCCATATACCAGTTTAGTAGCTCTTCTCTGAACTCTCTCCAAAGTATCAATTTATTGATAAGCCTTCTATGTGGGACAGTATCAAAAGCCTTACTAAAGTCTAGATAAGCGATGTCTACTGCACCTCTGCCATCTATTATTTTAGTCACCCAATCAAAAAAATCAATAAGATTAGTTTGACATGATCTCCCTGAAGTAAACCCATGCTGTTTTTCATCTTTCAATCCATGGGATTTTAGATGTTACACAATCCTCTCCTTAAGTATGGTTTCCATTAATTTCCCCAGTATTGATGTCAGGCTAAGGGTACTTTCACACTTGCGGCAGGACGGAGCCGACATGGTGAACAGCCTGTCGGATCCGTCCTGCCGCAAGTGTGAAAGTAGCCTTACTGGCCTATAGTTGCCCGATTCCTCCCTACTACCTTTCTTGTGAATGGGCACAACATTTGCTAATTTCCAATCTTTTGGGACGACTCCTGTTACCAGTGATTGGTTAAATAAATCTGTTAATGGTTTTGCTAGTTCACCGCTGAGCTCTTTTAATAGCTTTGGGTGTTTTCCATCAGGCCCCTGTGACTTATTTGTATTCATTTTAGACAGCTGACTTAGAACCTCTTCCTCTGTAAAGACACATGCATCATGCATCCTTTTCCTTCATTTTCCTTTGTAAAGACTGAACAGAAGTATTTATTGAGGCAGTCAGCTAGTTCTATTTCTTCTTCCATATACCTTCCTTCTTTTGTTTTTAATTTGGTAATTCCTTGTTTTAGTTTCCTTTTTTCATTTATGTATCTGAAGAATGCCTTATCGCCATTTTTCACTGACTGAGCTAATTTCTCTTCTGCCTGTGCTTTAGAAGCTCTTATAACTTGCTTGGCCTCTCTCTGCCTGATCTTATAAATTTGCCTATCATCCTAGTTTTTTTTTAATGATTACTAAATGCTATCTTTTAGTTTTTAAGGATTTTGGCCACTTCTGCTGAGTACCACAGTGGTCTCTTCCTTTTTTTGCTTTTACTGACAAGCCTAATGCAATTATCTGTTGACTTCAATAGTGCCACTTTTAAGTAGTCCCATTTCTCCTGGACTCCATTGAAACTGTTCCAATCTGATAGGGACTCGTATACCACTAATCTAATTTTAGAAAAGTCAGTTTTTCTAAAACTTTTGTTTTTGTGTGGTGTGACTCAGTCACTGTACTTATAGTAAACCACACTGACTGGTGATCACTAGATCCCAAGCTTTCCCCTACAGTAATATCAGATACCAAATTCCCATTCCACTACTTGCTGTAGAGATAATCCCAGTAGGGAATTTAGAATATCTGAACTCCTGGCAGAACTAGCTATTTTGGTTTTCCAGTTTACATCAGGAAGATTAAAGTCTCCCATAATGATAACTTCCCCTTTTAATGTCATTTTAGCTATTTCTTCAACTAGTAGATCATCTAATTCTTTGACTTAGCTAGGTGGTCTATATATCACACCTACACGAGTTACCTTATGATTATCAAGCTGCAATGTAACCCAAACTGACTCTAAATTGGTCTCGCTAACTTGTATTAAATTATATTTTATGCTACCTTTTACATACAGGGCCACCCCTCCCCTTTCTTGCCTTCTCTGTTTTTCCTATATAGAGAGAACCCTGGTATTGTTATATCCCAGTCATTACTTCCATTGAACTTACCATCCCTTCCGGAGAGCAGCAACACGTGGTGAGACCTTGACAGTGTCCAGATGACCTAGTGTTGGGGCCCATCTCCAACAAGGGCACTGCCACTACTTTAATTCCCCTTGTAATAACAATTCTGGAGCATTTATTCTTATGGCTCTATTCTGTGCCATCCCTCTATTACTCCTGCTAAAAGTTATGAAGGAATTGCTAGCACTTTACAATGAAGGTCCAGCTGAGTATCACCAGTTAGGGGGGTGTTACTGTACAGTTCTGACACTGGCAGTACTGTTTGGATAGTGTAGGGACACAACAACAACTCACAGTTGAGCATTCAACTGAAAGTATGATACTCTGCAGATAGGCTGAAACTTAACCCTGGAGGACAAAAACTGTTGACAATTTTTAATAAAGACCGATAGAAAATATTATTTTTAGCCCAAAATGAGTAAAATGAAATTATTTAAAAAAAAACTGCACCTGAGGGAGCCTTTAAAAGTTGCACTTGCAGTACAATTCACCAGCGGCTTCTTTTTTGGCTGCTTTATCCACTTTGAATGCACCTTGCATTAACCTATATAAAATACGTGCAGCTATACCCTTACACACTTTGATAGCGTATTTAAGTAAGTGGCCTCTGTGGGAATCATTCCCTGTTGCTCGGCCTGTGGAATGACCTGTGTATAGTCTATTACTACCCAGGAGTCCACAGGCATGATCAGTGTCCAATTTGGCACGCACTTCTGGCTTCAAGTGGAGCCTCTAAATGTGCACATGGAAAATGGCCATATAATTAGGCCAATAGATAACATCTGCCTGCAGTTTACACTGTAATGATATGAATGATGTCAATTTCCATTATTGTTAGCTATCGTGTTAGGCTTGGAGCCATAGACACTTTAAGAATAATTAAAATACTCATTTTTTGTGGACATATTGATTTTAGTTTTTTAAAGGTGAATTCTCTAACAACAACAATCATAATAAAGAATAATAACCATAATATTAATAGTAACAATAATAGCAACAATTAGTGTAGAGCAAATCGAAGTCAAATAAGTTGACTTCGATCCAAATTTCAGGAACATTTTGATTCGTTGCAAAGCTGAATTTCGTTGCGTTTCGTGGTATCCAATCAATTTTCATTGAAATGGCGGTAAAAACAACATACTCTCTTCATCCTTTTGCGTGGGAATAGGCCGTCGTGGCCATTTTGATTGAAGATACCCCACGAAATCTCGCGTGCGGTTGCGTATGGCGTCACCACGTTGGCCAGTCTTCAGTCAAGATGGCTGCGAAAGCCTCTATGTGATCAAATGGATAAGGTGAGTATTTATTTATCTATTTTGACCTGATTAACCCTTGAAAGGCCTAAATGTCAGCCTCAGATGCCGCAATCAGTGATGAACGCGGCATCTGAGGGGTTCAATAACGGGAGGCGTCCCGATCACCGTTAAGCTACTTTCACATTAGCATTTTCAATTCCGCTATTGAGATCTATCATAAGATCTCAATAGCGGAAGAAAGCACTTTAGTTTTGTCCCCATTTATTGTCAATGGGGACAAAACTGAACTGAACAAAATGGAATGCACCAAAATGCATTCCGTTTTGTTTGGTTGCGTTCCCATAACGGACAGAATAACGCTGCAAGCAGCGTTTTTATGTCCGCGATGTGGTGCGGAGCAAAACTGATCCGGTTGTACTATGTCTTCTATAGCTATGACGGATCCGTCTTGAACACCATTGAAAGTCAATGGGGGATGGATCCATTTTCTATTGTGTCAGAGAAAACGGATCCGTCCCCATTGACTTACATTGTGTGTCATGACGGATCAGTTTTCTCGGACACAATAGAAAACAAATCCGTCCCCCATTGACTTTCAATGGTGTTCAAGATGCATGCAGTCGTATTATGGTAATGAAAGCGTTTTTGCAGATCCACGACGGATCCACAAAAAACACTAATGCAAAAGTAGCCTTACTCGTCATTGCGCCTGCTACATACTAAGAAATGCGCTTCGTGACAAAATAATTAGTCACAAAGCGAATTTCTTTGTGAAAGCAGCCGAATTGAATTTTCCATAACTTCGCTCATCTCTAGCAATAATAATACATAACAAAAACAATAATAACAATCATATCAATAATAATATTGATAATAATCATAGCAATAATAAAACATAGTAATAATAATAGCAATAATAATCATAATAATACAAATAATAACAATAATAATAATAATAGTAATATAATATGATTAGAGATGAGCGAATTTTTCACATACAACGGAGCACGGAGATGGAGAGGGTCTTCGGATTCCCCCCGCACTATACGGACGTCTCAGAAATGAACCGCTGCTCCTGACAGTAGTTCCTGGGAAGGTCATGGAGCGTCCCGGTCATCTGGCATCTATTCGCCCCGCTGAAGGATTATTTTGAAAGTGTGTAGAAGCCACACGGGGCCCCCACGCTGCAGATTTATCATGGAGAGATCATGGAGATTTTACCGCATACAACTGCAGCGCTGAACGCTGATTAAAATTTGTTTTTCGACCGCAATACGTCAATAAAGATTTTACCACATATAACTACAGCGCTGAACGCTGAATAAAATTCTTTTTTTGCCCGAAATATGTCACTAAAGGTTTTGCAACATATACCTGCAACAGTGAACGCTGAATATATTTTGTTTTTCTACCGAAATACGTCATTAAAGATTTTAGCACATATAACTGCAGCGCTGAACGCTGAATCAAATTAGTTTTTCCACTGAAATACGTCAATAAAGATTTTACCACATATAACTACAGCGCTGAACGCTGAATTAAATTCGTTTTTTGCCCGAAATATGTCACTAAAGGTTTTGCCACATATACCTGCAACAGTGAACGCTGAATATATTTTGTTTTTCTACCGAAATACGTCATTAAAGATTTTAGCACATATAACTGCAGCGCTGAACGCTGAATCAAATTAGTTTTTCCACTGAAATACGTCAATAAAGATTTTACCACATATAACTACAGCGCTGAATGCTGAATAAAATTCGTTTTTCGACCGAAATACGTCAATAAAGGTTTTGCCACATATACCTGCAACAGTGAACGCTGAATATATTTTGTTTTTCTACCGAAATACGTCATTAAAGATTTTAGCACATATAACTGCAGCGCTGAACGCTGAATCAAATTAGTTTTTCCACTGAAATACGTCAATAAAGATTTTACCACATATAACTACAGCGCTGAATGCTGAATAAAATTCGTTTTTCGACCGAAATACGTCACTAAAGGTTTTGCCACATATACCTGCAACAGTGAACGCTGAATATATTTTGTTTTTCTACCGAAATACGTCATTAAAGATTTTAGCACATATAACTGCAGCGCTGAACGCTGAATCAAATTAGTTTTTCCACTGAAATACGTCAATAAAGATTTTACCACATATAACTACAGCGCTGAATGCTGAATAAAATTCGTTTTTTCGACCGAAATACGTCACTAAAGGTTTTGCCACATATACCTGCAACAGTGAACGCTGAATATATTTTGTTTTTCTACCGAAATACGTCATTAAAGATTTTAGCACATATAACTGCAGCGCTGAACGCTGAATCAAATTAGTTTTTCCACTGAAATACGCTGTGCCATGGCTCTCACCGGAGCACCCCAGCCTCATCAAACAACTGATCAGCACAGGTGCTGGTATTGGACCCTCCCCACCCATCAGGATAATAGGTCATCAGTATTAAACACTCGGAAAACCCCTTTAATGTACATGTACCCTTTCTATTACTACAGCCTAGCGGCATTGCTTTGCATATATTTCGAAGGACGTCAACATTTAGAAAGGTCGTCAGGTTGACCAAGGAACCAATGGCTGAAAAATCTGAAAATGACCCATAGAAGGAAGACCAGAGAGGCAGATGGGTTGGGAAATATTGCGCAGGAGGCTTTCAAGTGCAGTAGTGCAGTGGAGTAGGTAAATGGATCTATATGCTGAGATGGATACAGACCACAAAATGACTTGTTATGACCACAAATCCATCCATGTTGGTTTCAAGGAGGGCATGAAACGTCAATATAACTCAGACGAAAGGCATTGTGTGGACAGTGTATAGGAAACGCCATGTGTTTGACGTCTGGGACGGGCTGCAGTCTAAGCCTCCATAAGATTAAGTTGCAAAGGACGAAGGTTACTCAAAGTGCAGACTTGTTAATGGTCTGGACGGTAACCCTATCAGCAGCATATTGTTCCTTAGAGAGATTGCTCTTGACCTTTTGTCAACATATTCTACAATTACAGTTCTTTTCAGCTGTTTTTACTCTAAGGGGAAATCAGTCAGATCTTTTCCAAAGTCGGTATCAGCTGCCACAAAGTCCGCCTGTTCTGTAAGGTAATCGTCCTAATGGGCTACGGGAGGTACTTTGAAATCAGGAAGTGATTTTCGCTCTGTAGAAGCAATCTATAGAGCACATAGCTGTGAATGTCGCAGGGCTAAGCTTGATGCACCACTCATTGGGATGAAGTAGTGCATTGTTTCTGCTGCAAAAAGTTTACACAAGGCAACTAAATGACACATATGATAAGGTTATGTTCACAGCAGTACTTGTTAGTGGATAGCCCTTTTTCAGATGCCCTAGTAGGGCACGTCATCACAGTTAGCGATTCCCATGCTCAAAGAGGAGCTGCCCCCTCTCCTGACTAGTGTTCAGCACGAATATTCTAAAAGCAAATTTTTCGCAAACATCGCCACTTCGAGAATTCGCGAATATTTAGAATATAGTGCAATATATTTGTTATATCGAATATTCGTCATTTTTTCCAACTGAACACAATGAGTCATTGGCCCACAAGCAACTTAAGCAGGGAGGAATCATGACTTCGGATGGAAAAAAATGACGAATATTCTAAAAAAAAATAATATATAGCACTATATTTAAATATACTCTTACATATTCGTTTTTTAGAATATTCGTCATTTTTTTCCATCTGAAGTCATGATTCCTCCCTGCCTAAGTTGCTTGTGGGACAATGACTTTGGCCCACAAGCAAGAAGAAGCAGGGAGGAATCATGTGTTCAGAGAGAAAAAATGACAAATATTCTAAAAACTAATATATAGCACTATATTCTATAGTGCTATATATTCCTTTTTGACCCACGCCTGTATTGAGCGCGCAATATTCGCATATTATGCGATCATTACCTTGCCGATTTTCGCGTAAAAAAAAAAGAATGTAAAATATAACAAATATACGAATTCGCGAATATATGACGAATATTCTACAAAATATTCGTGAAATATCACAAATTCGAATATGACCCCTGCCGCTCATCACTACTCCTGATGTGTTTGTCGTCTTAGTAACTACTTGCATTCCCCCATGTAATAACAATTCTGGAACGTCTATTCTTTTAACTCAGTGTTGTGAAGTTCCTTGAATATTCTTTCTAAAAGTTATTTTTTGGGGGAAATGGCAGTGCATCTTATGGAGGGAATACTAAAGAGCGCTTCCATTATAGAAGCGATCATTAATATGAGGGAAGTGTGGGGTGCGGTGACTGTAGCGCTGTGAGCACTGGCTGTACTCACCGCTCCATGATCTTCTTCCGGGCACCTCACTGCACGTGTCCTGACTGCTTATAGCATCAGGACGTGGTGCATGTAGGAGCGCACTATGATCTGAAGCTGTAATACGTCAGGTCACAGTGCAGCATAACCCGGTAGAAGACCAAGGAGCGGGGAGTGCAGGAGAGAACGCTGGATCTGCAGAGTTGCAGCATGATCCAGAACAGGAGAGGTAAGTTCATTTATTGTTCTATGTCTGATCTGAGGGTTGCTGAAACTTTGGGGGTCTGGTTTGGGGATCTAATGGATCTTGGGGGTCTGATGGGGTACTGATCTGAGGTATGATGAGGAATAAGGGTTTGAGCTGAGGTCTGGTGAGAAATGGGGGTCTGAGCTGAGGTCTGATGAGAATTGGGGGTCTGATGAAATATATATATTTTTTTTACTTCTATACCTCTATATCCTAGGTGCGCTTTATAGAGCAAAAAATATGGTAACTCATAACTTCTTGCAAGAATAATAAAAGAATTGCTCAACATAAGAGTCATAAGAATAGATGCTCCAGAATTGTTATTACATGGGGGATGCAAGTAGTTATTAAACCAGACATGTCAGGAGAGGTGACAGGTTATCTTTAAGACCCCCCCCCCCCCCTTCCTCTATTAGAGCAGATAACAATCGAAAAAAAGAACTGCCATGCATTACAAACTTTTTTCTGAAACGAAAATAGCTTCAGGTCAATCACTTATTTAGTTATATTACTTAATAGGGATGTCAGTAGAATTCATAACATATACACTATTACCTATGGCCCACAATTCATCTGAAACCACAAGGAATACTACAGAATGAATAGCCCAAGAACCATTACATCCTCATCCTAACCTTCAAATACTAACAATAAAACAGTGCACTGCAGTGATTACATTAACGGTGAATACATTGCCCAGATAAACAGTTCCCATATAATGCCACCAAACTATGCCCAGGTAAATACTACCACACAGTGCCAAGATAAATAATGTCCTACTGCTACCAGGTAAATAAACATACATGCCCTGATACTGCCATACATGTCTGAGATAAATACTAATAGAGAACATCAAGATAATTATTGCCATACTGAGCCTACAGAAATATTGCCATTTAGTGTCCAGATAACTTATTCTATACAGTATAGGCCCATTTTACTTAGTAAAAGTGCCATGCAATATGCACGGAAATAAATACTTCCATACAGTGCTCAGATAAACAGCGCCATACAGTACACATAAAAAGGGGTTATCTAACGATTAATGTAAAAAATGAAAATCGGACATCATACAGTGCATTCCAGTCTATTTCTAACAAAGCTAGAACCATCCCTGTACCTCACATGGATCCAGAGATCTGCCCATTCATCGCTACAAATGCTCTGCTAGATTTATTTCAGGCTGGCAGCTCAGAGGGTGTGTCTATGTTGCTGCAGTTCTCTCCGTATCACAGTGTTACCCTTCTATTAAAAATCTGGCTGCCCTCAGCCACCACTAGGGGGAGCTCAGTGCATAGGAATTAATGCAGTTCCACTGAAACAGAAGCTGTAGTAATCTGTTTGCCCTGAACTCCCCCTAGTGTTGGCTGCAGGAAAATTCAGTGTTTTCACATGGGGAAGCGAAGAAGTTTAGTTCCAGGCCCTGTAGCAGTCATGTGGTCTGCCTCTATTGAAGGCATCCCACTGAGTTGCGACTGTTAACTCGTTACCCCCGACTAATATGCTCCTGCAACTTCCCTCTCTGGCTATATATAGGACAGCCAGGTGAGGTCAAATACCGGTGTCGGTCCGGTTTTTGGCAGCACCTGGCTGTCCTTAAATAGGCAGCTGGGCTCAGCAGAGATGTCTCTGTTTTTGGGATCTGAGGCTTTGTGCCGTGCTTGGTGTTTCTAATCAGAGTAACAATGGAGCTGGACCCTCCGTGTTAGAGTAGGTCCCACCTGATAAAAAGCTACCTTGTCGTCTGGTAGGTGGGCCCGACATATTTTTGATCAATAATATGCGCTAAGAGCTTCTTCACTGCTTATCAGTAAGTATTGGTGTCATGTATTTGACCCAGTTCACACATTCACCTGTTCACTCAGTCTTAGTGCATTTAGTGGTGTGCTGCTACTTTATTTGTTTGCTATATATACAAACCGGATTCCAAAAAAGTTGGGACACTAAACAAATTGTGAATAAAAACTGAATGCAATGATGTGGAGATGGAAAATGTCAATATTTTATTTGTAATAGAACGTAGAGGACAGATCAAACGTTTAATCCGAGTAAATGTATCATTTTAAAGGAAAAATACGTTGATTCCAATTTTCATGGTGTCAACAAATCCCCAAAAAGTTGGGACAAGTAGCAATAAGAGGCTGGAAAAAGTAAATTTGAGCATAACGAAGAGCTGGAAGACCAATTAACACTAATTAGGTCAATTGGCAACATGATTGGGTATAAAAAGAGCTTCTCAGAGTGGCAGTGTCTCTCAGAAGCCAAGATGGGTAGAGGATCACCAATTCCCACAATGTTGCGCAGAAAGATAGTGGAGCAATATCAGAAAGGTGTTACCCAGCGAAAAATTGCAAAGACTTTGCATCTATCATCATCAACTGTGCATAACATCATCCGAAGATTCAGAGAATCTGGAACAATCTCTGTGCGTAAGGGTCAAGGCCGTAAAACCATACTGGATGCCCGTGATCTCCGGGCCCTTAAACGACACTGCACCACAAACAGGAATGCTACTGTAAAGGAAATCACAGAATGGGCTCAGGAATACTTCCAGAAACCATTGTCAGTGAACACAATCCACCGTGCCATCCGCTGTTGCCAGCTGAAACTCTACAGTGCAAAGAAGAAGCCATTTCTAAGCAAGATCCACAAGCTCAGGCGTTTTCAGTGAGCCAGGGATCATTTAAAATGGAGTGTGGCAAAATGGAAGACTGTTCTGTGGTCAGACGAGTCACGATTCGAAGTTCTTTTTGGAAATCTGGGACGCCATGTCATCCGGACCAAAGAGGACAAGGACAACCCAAGTTGTTATCAACGCTCAGTTCAGAAGCCTGCATCTCTGATGGTATGGGGTTGCATGAGTGCGTGTGGCATGGGCAGCTTGCATGTCTGGAAAGGCACCATCAATGCAGAAAAATATATTCAGGTTCTAGAACAACATATGCTCCCATCCAGACGTTATCTCTTTCAGGGAAGACCCTGCTTTTTTCAACAAGATAATGCCAGACCACATTCTGCATCAATCACAACATCATGGCTGCGTAGGAGAAGGATCCGGGTACTGAAATGGCCAGTCTGCAGTCCAGATCTTTCCCCTATAGAGAACATTTGGCGCATCATAAAGAGGAAGGTGCAACAAAGAAGGCCCAAGACGATTGAACAGTTAGAGGCCTGTATTAGACAAGAATGGGAGAGCATTCCTATTTCTAAACTTGAGAAACTGGTCTCCTCGGTCCCCAGATGTCTGTTGAGTGTTGTAAGAAGAAGGGGAGATGCCACACAGTGGTGAAAATGGCCTTGTCTTATTCAACATATTTTTTCCTTAAAATGGTACATTTTCTCAGTTTAAACTTTTGTTCCGTGATTTATGTTCTATTCTGAATAAAATATTAGAAGTTGGCACCTCCACATCATTGCATTCAGTTTTTATTCACGATTTGTATAGTGTCCCAACTTTTTTGGAATCCGGTTTGTGTATATATATATAGTAAATACACACACACACAAACTCATTTGTCAGGCTGCTTAGCAATAAACAGATTTTCGGTTCGGCACTAATTAGAGGGCAATGGCCGCATACACAAAGTCTCCCAGGAAAATGGCAGCGATAGGGTTCAGAGTTGAGTTTAATTTAGCAGTACTGAGGGGCTGCATCTGTTTCCATAGGCACTGCAGGATTATAATTGTTTTTAGCTGACAGCAGGTCACACGAGTATTGGCTTTTTAATTACGACTGAAATTTATTTTCAACCTTGATATCAAATTTCATTTCAATAATTTTGTGTTTTTCTTTGCCAAAAAAAGAAAAGAAAAACCCTTTTCTCGCCTCACCAAGCATTTCAATGAGACCGGGGAAATGATGTTGCCATTCTTACAAATCTGTCTAAGTTTTAGTATTTGAAAGATGTATTTTAGAAGGACAAAATTAAACGTTATTGGAACACCTCAGGGTGCGTCTGATGGAACCATGTCTGTTCCATCTTGTGCAGTATGCCCGCTGTTTTTCACGCTCATCTATGCTATGGTCTGTTGCAGTTGTAGACACGCTGACTTCACAAAACCATCTTCTCTCAGCAAAAAAATAGAGAAAAAAATGTAATCAGGGAAATGAACTTTATTCAGCCTTTTGTCAATTTTAGTTTTCATTAAAATTTCATGATTAAATTTTTAGGACTAAATTCATCAAATGAATTTTTACTCCTTTTTTTTATACCTATCCATATAACAGAGATCAGAAATGCCAAGGTGGCAAATTGATTGTCACGGTACAGAGTAGTGATCCCTATCTCCACCTGCAGCACTGTTCCTACATACTTGCATGATCTGTCCAGGTGACGGCCCACAACTGGACAACTGTCCCTCCCTGAATAAATGCTGGAACCTATAAGGGGAAAAGACCAGGAGAAAATAACAAATGTAGTGATAGACTGGCACCAGAGGAAATGTAAAATGCTACTAGAAACTAGTAGAATAAAGTCAGGTGGACCAGGTCAAAACATAAGAAGACATGTTAAGGTTCCAAATGTAAGGCAGAAGCAAGTCCAAGCAGAAGTCAAGCATGATTTTCAAGGTAATAGGACACCGACAGTGGTGCTTGCTGGCGATTGCACCTGCCAGCACCCTAGGCATGATACAAATTTAATGGAAGCTTCAGAACCAGGTTCAGATCTTTGAGGACTAGAGATGTGCAAAATGATTTTACCACTAATCAAATTCGACCTGAATTTAGTAGAAATTCAATTTGCAATCAAATACAAATTTTAGGTGATTTGATTTTGGCAAATTTAGGGTAGCGAAAGAGAGACAAAGAGAAAAAAGTCTTAATTTTTAAAAAGGGAGAGACTAGAGAGAAAAGGTATGAGCCTTAGTAGACCTCAGAATGTCATTATCACACACTAACCTGTCTGCATTCCTACTCTGCACCCGGTGTCCTTCCTGCAGTGCTGCCCGCACCATGTCATCAATGCAGCTGGGCAGTAGGGGGAATCAGAGTATCAGCATATAGGAGCACCGAGCCAATCAGCTTCGGCGTTGACACTCTATGTATGCTGAGGTCACTTCAGCACATTTGAAACAGCAGGCCAAACAAACTCTGTGGTGGCATCTCAAGCTTGTTCAGCGGCCTATTTAAACTGGTGAGAGCCGCATTCTGATGCCTGTGAGTTGGTCTCCTGTGCCGCACTAGTCTCTCTACTGTTGTTTGGACTTCTGATACCATGACTGCTTGCTTAGTTTTGACTTTGCCTATTTGGACTTTGATGTGACCTCCTGTTTTTTTATTTCTGGTTTGGTATAGTGACTTTGTTTCTGATTTTGCTTCTGACGTGACCCTCTGTGTTTGACCTTGGCCTGTATTAATATTTAGTTCTTTCCCTTTGGTCCCATGCACTTAGTTAAGAAGAGACTGACAACCAGTTGAGGGCCGCTGTTTAGGACAGATTGTCCAAGTAGGTAGGGACAGTGTGGGAGATTAGATCAGGACTACACTTCTCCCTACTGGATGTGACAGTCATACGCAAATTTTCATGCCAATTTGAGCACACTCGATTGGGGTAGAATCGTTTCAGACTCGAATCATAGCAGTTGACCAAATGGAATTTTGAGTGATTTGCTCACCTCTAATAAGGACCCTTGGGCAACAGAGTCATAGTGGATAGCTTCTGTCTACCTGATCCTCACAAAAATATATGTGAAGACGACTTCCGGTTCCGGCGCTGGGATGCAGGACGCAGAGTGAAGAAGCTTTGTGCTTCCCTCTTATGAAACCTGGCTCTGCTCAAGCCCAATCAACAGTAAGGGGATCTCCCAAGTGGGAATCGGTTACCTGCATCACTGGACACGCTGGTCCATGGACCGGTATCTCCTACAGGGCCGAAGCCGGAAGATATTGAGCAGCAAAGGTACGGCCGCAGGCACTATGCTTAGCAAGATGGCGGATTCCCGCCCTGCCTCTCCGGCCAACGACAAGGATACAGGCAAGGATACTACCCTGACAAAGCTCTTGCAGCCTGAAGAGCTCACTGAGCCTCCTAGAATTTCATGATTTCCGCAGGAAATGGAGCAGAGATCAGCATCAGCTGAGGAAGACACGGCCAAGGCTAACTATAGTTTACAAGACCTCCATAAACAGAATATTATATTGAAAGACCGTCTAGAGGATTTGGAAAACCGATCCAGATGAAATAATCTGCAGCTGCTGGGCCTACCTGAAAGTGTGCAACCCCAGGCCCTCAAGGACATCTGTGAGAGGGAGCTGCCAATGGCACTGCGTCTATAAGGAAGGCACAAAGTAGAGAGAGCTCGCCGGGTGGGATCTGCCCTCTCGACGCTACACCATAATAGCGAGGGGACCCAAAGAACCGTATCCAAGCTCCATCAAGTCATTATGAGGTACCTCGACTACTGCGACAAAGAAACAATATTGCGAGCATTTAAATCTAGAAAGGCGCCGTTGACAATAAGAGGGCACGCAGTGCTGATATTTGCAGATTACTCAGCTTCATTGGCAAAAAAACTGAGGGAATTTAGCCGAATATGCTCAGTTTTATACAAATAATTCCAGCTACAATATCCAGCCAAGTTGAGGGTAATCAACAGGGATGGAACAGCGACAACTTACCATGACCCATCAGTGACAGAAGACTTGCTACAATCACTACTGGGCAAAGAGGATGATTCGGACCCAAGACTGATACTGTATGGAACTGCATCACGGCAAGATCTCGGCGAAAGCCCAGAATGGAGAACAGCGACGAGACAAGAAGGGAGCAGATTGGAGTGGGAGACACGATCCCGGGACAGACGCTTGCCTTGAAGTGGCAGTGCTTTCAATAAGCAGCGCTGACGTTTTTCCATTGCCCTATCTTGGAGGGGCTCTTGATATCCTTATCATTGTATACTGCTGATGTTATATATATATATATATATATATATATATATATGGTATATATATATATAAATATATATATATATATACACTCACCTAAAGAATTATTAGGAACACCTGTTCTATTTCTCATTAATGCAATTATCTAGTCAACCAATCACATGGCAGTTGCTTCAATGCATTTAGGGGGTGGTCCTGGTCAAGACAATCTCCTGAACTCCAAACTGAATGTCAGAATGGGAAAGAAAGGTGATTTAAGCAATTTTGAGCGTGGCATGGTTGTTGGTGCCAGACGGGCCGGTCTGAGTATTTCACAATCTGCTCAGTTACTGGGATTTTCACGCACAACCATTTCTAGGGTTTACAAAGAATGGTGTGAAAAGGGAAAAACATCCAGTATGCGTCAGTCCTGTGGGCGAAAATGCCTTGTGGATGCTAGAGGTCAGAGGAGAATGGGCCGACTGATTCAAGCTGATAGAAGAGCAACGTTGACTGAAATAACCACTCGTTACAACCGAGGTATGCAGCAAAGCATTTGTGAAGCCACAACACGCACAACCTTGAGGCGGATGGGCTACAACAGCAGAAGACCCCACCGGGTACCACTCATCTCCACTACAAATAGGAAAAAGAGGCTACAATTTGCACAAGCTCACCAAAATTGGACTGTTGAAGACTGGAAAAATGTTGCCTGGTCTGATGAGTCTCGATTTCTGTTGAGACATTCAAATGGTAGAGTCCGAATTTGGCGTAAACAGAATGAGAACATCTATCCATCCTCTGATGGCTACTTCCAGCAGGATAAAGCACCATGTCACAAAGCTCAAATCATTTCAAATTGGTTTCTTGAACATGACAATGAGTTCACTGTACTAAAATGGCCCCCACAGTCACCAGATCTCAACCCAATAGAGCATCTTTGGGATTTGGGGGAACGGGAGCTTCGTGCCCTGGATGTGCATCCCTCAAATCTCCATCAACTGCAAGATGCTATCCTATCAATATGGGCCAACATTTCTAAAGAATGCTATCAGCACCTTGTTGAATCAATGCCACGTAGAATTAAGGCAGTTCTGAAGGCAAAAGGGGGTCCAACACCGTATTAGTATGGTGTTCCTAATAATTCTTTAGGTGAGTGTATATGCAGGCGGGGCTGGGTTAGCTTACCAATTGGGAGGAAGGTGTGTCAGTGTTGTGAATAAGAGTTGAGAGAGCAAAAAGTTAGATAGGTAAGCTTAAAGCAAAATATGCCTCTACAGCTAGTATCATTGGAACCATGGGAGAGTTAAAATTATGGAGCGTCTTGAGGGACGGGAATGTATGAGATATGTACGATAACTGTAACGTATACTATGATAGATGAAAAGAAAAAATGTCAAGTGAAGAGAGAGAGCCTGCAACCCAGAAAAAATGAAGTCAGAAAAAAAAAAGGAGAAGAGAGAAAACAAGAAGAAGAGATGTTTATAGGGAGATGGTTATGTTTAAAAGGGCGTGGGGGGAGGGAAGAATTTACTAGTTTTGGGCTTTAATTTAGAAGGTTTGCAGCCTCTCCGGAGTCTCAGGTTATATCCAGGTATATTTACTGCTTTATGAAAGTAATCTCCTGAAATGTTAAGGGCCTGAGGTCCCCACTTTAGAGATGAATGGTGCTTCGACATCTTAAAAAACTTAAACCCGATATAGTTCTACTACAAGAAACTCATTTGGAATCTGGGGATTTTGACCGCATGAAAAAATTGTGGGTGGGACAGGTGTTGGGGGCGGCTTCAGTTAAGCGGAAGGCGGGAGTGCTAATCCTGATTAATAGTGTAACGGTCGCGTACGCACACACACAGGGGGAGGGAAGTGACTACTGCGCTCCACCTTCACCCCTGGCCCTGCCTACTTGCCTCACAAGTCCTAATGACAGGGGACAACTGGACGGCAATCCCTAGCTTGGAGTAAGTGCAGGGGCGACAGACAGACAAACAACAGAACGTGAACGGACCGAGTCAATACCAGGAAAGCTACGAAGTACAAATGGAGCAAGCAGAGAATAGTCAGGAGAAGCCGGGGTCATAAATACCAGGAGAGTCGTGAGGTACACAAGGAGCAGGCAGAGGATCGTCAGGAATTCAGCAGGAGGTAAGTACGCCAGGAAAGACAAAATCGCAGGTGGAACCTAAATAACAGGCAATCTGTGGCCAGCAGATTACCTGTTTAAATAGGGAGCCAGAGGGGTCATGTGACGTGGCCAGTGTCACATGACTCCACACAGACTACACAGCCGAGCGCCAAATGATCAGCTCGGTGCTCAGCCCTACAACCATTCGCATGAATGCGCATAGATGCACGAGGGGCGCGCATAGTATCAGGAGCGTGGGCGACGCTGGACGTGCCCGCCTCCTAGACGGCGCAGTGACAAATAGACAGTTAAATTGTCAAGTTCTAGGATCTTCTGCTGATGGTCAGGGACGATGGGCACAGGTAAATCTGCAGGACTTGGAAGGAACCCTACTAACAGACTCTTTTGTTCATAAAATTGTGGGGGGTGACTTTAACTCGGTGGTGCAAGGGAAAGAGGATAGAAGACAATCTACACATACAACGGGAGATGGAGGGCCTCAAGACAAGGCCTTAGGCCCACCGATGGAGAGTGTAGGCCTGACTGATCCATGGCGTCTGTTATACCCAGATGACAGAAGTTACACCTTTTACTAACACGCACGGGGTTCATGGTCCAGAATTGATTGTATCTTTGTTCACCATTCCTTACAGGGCAAAGTAGACCACACCGAAATAGGCAATTTAGTCATCTCAGACCACGCCCCAGTAACACTAGAACTGAATGACACATATCCTAGAGGTTCACATTACTTGTAGCGTTTCCCATCACACTTAGTCTCGAAAGCAGAATAAGTTAATAGGTTGGTGGGATTAATACCGAGGTGATAATGAGGCCCATCTAGAATCCCCTGGTTTATTCTGGGCTGCCTCCAAAGCAGTCCTGAGAGGTAGAATCATGAACTATGTTTTTGGTATTAAAAAACCCCCCACAGTTTCAGTTGGAACAGGCTAGTCAAAGAGTCAGACAAACCTATCTGGCCTTTACAAACACTCCCAAGGGGGAAAACAAGGAGAGTTGCCTAGAGGCTCGCCGGGCATTTGACCAGTGTGAAAAAGACACAGACTATTTGAGGCGAGTCTGCATAAATATGGCAATAATTCAGGGCGCTTGCTGGCCAACTTAGCAAAGGGACAAAGATAGCCACAATTCATCTCTAGTCTGAGAAATACAGAGGGCAGAATAGTCACGACCCTGCAGCTATTAACTCCATTCTGGGAACTTTCTATGAATCCCTTTATAGGGACGACTCCAGGGCCAAGTTGACAGATACTCTTCTTGAACATGTGTCACCGCCAGTTCTGTGAGAAGGTCTGTTAGACGTTCTTCGCTACCTGTTGCATGAAGTTCTTTGTTTTGGTTTCACTTTGTCATCTCCTTTCCTTCTCCCAGCTGTCACCTATTTGCACTGATTGTCTCCCTTTATATTCCCTCCCATACTGCCTCACTTTGCGGTTTATACTTCTTCCTGGATGAGTTGTTCATTGCTGGATGCTCCTTCTCCTGATTCCTCAGATAAGTCTGTTTCCTTTATTTGTGTTTACTTGCTGGCTTGATTTTAGGTGACCCTGACTCCGTCCGTATTAAGTGCAGGGAGCCGGTGGTCGTGTCCCCTCACTATTATAGGGTTTTCAGGTGTCAGATAGTATAAGGTACGTGGACATGCAATCGTCTACCATAAAGATCTTTGCATGGGCATAGCAGTCAGGGAGAGCTCTAGGAGTTTTATAGGGCTCACCCATATGCTCCTTAGTTTGGGATCAAGCCAGTCAGATGTTTATTTATAAGTTCCAGCTTTCTGCAACATCCGTGACAACATGTGATTCTCCCTAAAATCAGCTCTGAGCAACTCCAGTCCCTAAACGCAGAGATCACCACAGAGGAACTTCAGTCTGTTATTAAGCAACTGGGAAATTCAAAGGCCCCTGGTCCTGATGGATTCACCGGGGAATATTATAAAGCTCTGGTGACCCAGGTGACTCCAGACTTGTTGTGGTTTAATGATGTACTGAGAGGTAATGCGCCCCCTGATAGGGACAATCTCTCTTATATTAAGCTGCTCCCCAAAACCGGGAAAGACCCTCTAGCGCCAGGATCTTACAGGCCGATTTCACTCATCAATGTTAACACTAAAATACTGTCAAAAATATTTGCGGATCGACTGGCGACAATATTGCCATCTCTGATAGCCCCAGAGCAGTCTAGATTTGTTAAGGGGCGGTTAGCTGTAACCAATTTAAGAACAGTCCTGTCTGTTCTAGATCGAGTACAACACCTCCCGGGGGTGGGTGAGACCCCAGCTCTGCTCACCTTGGACGCAGAGAAAGCCTTTCACAATGTCAGATGGTCTTGGCTGGATGCGGTATTAGATAGAATGTGGTTCGCAGGTGCATTTAGGGCTTTCCTATCCAAACTGTATAGCAATCCTCAGGCACGAGTATACACTCAGGGCTTTCTGTCAAAACCCTTTCATCTTCAAAAGAGAACTCGGCAGGGATGCCCACTATCGCCCTTGCTATTCAACTTGGCCCTGGAGCCATTGGCTAGACATCTGTGCCAATCTAACCTGTTTGAGGGCATAAAGGTAGGAAGCAGGCAGTTTAAGGCTGCATTGTTTGCCGACGATGTAGTGCTATTTCTGGCGAAACAGATAAGCAGGTAGGGAGGATATTTGAGGCCCTACAAAGTTTGTGACTACTCAGGCTATAGGGTGAACACTTCTAAATGTGAGCTGATGTCCCTAGCCCCAGGTGATAAACTATCAATTAAATTGGCATGTCACCTCACTGTTGCACAGGTTAGAGCCTACATTACCTATCTCGGTATTAAAGTGGGGAGATCACCACACTCTTTATATCAGCTAAATTTTCCTAACCTGATATCCAAAATCCTGAAGGATTTAGACAGGTGGCAAAGTCTGCCGCTTTTGCTAGCGGGAAGATGTCACTTAATTAGAATGATGTGTATATCCAAATTATTATACTCCCTCCAGACTGTCCCACTGCTCTTACGTCATGCAGACATACAATTGTTGGAGAGTAGATTTATTAGATTTATTTGGAATGGCAAAAGATCAAGAATCTCACTGGAGAAGCTAAAACTGGAAAAGGATCATGGCGGGCTAAACTTTCCCGACGTACGGGGTTAGAACTTAACCTGTATTAGTCGCCATATCCTTGACTGGATTAACAATACCTCATATTATTCAAACCTAAAACTGGAACAACAACTGGCCAGACCATGGAATTTAGTGGCCCTACTACTCAGTGATCAAGCCGTGCCTCACACTAGAGGTATTCGGTCATAGGCAGGTCACCCTACGTCTGTCCTTTGTGTTAGCCTCAAGTTATACCTTACACCAGAGGTTTTGGGCTTAAGCTTTGGTGCATTCTGCTCCTGATGAAGTGCACCTTGTGCAAGGAAACGCGTTGAGCACATACCATACGTGACGGTGGCAGGAGAGTCGGTGGATGTTGGCACACTAGTCAAACACAGCAGCTCTCATTTATGCCTTAGTCCAGCACCTGAAGTCTTTCAGTGCAGTGGATGTTATGCGCGCTGCCATTCACTGCAAATACTGGGATATCTAGCGCTACATCCTTGGTGCCAGTTATCCTGTTGTTTATTACCCTACTTTGGTTCAGATACATACATGACCATGTGGTGTTATGCCCCTTAGTGTTGGTGATTTCGTTTGTGGGACCCACCTATCATACTACTGTCATGCACATACCCCTCTCTGAGTGGTGTCAGTGGTTTGCTAGGTCCCACAGTTTAGTGATAATTTATTGCCTCATTCAGCTGCTAGCTGCAGCGTGGGTAGATACCCCCTTTATCTTATCTGAACATTATAATAAAGATTTGTTATTTTGTTTTAGTGTTCCTCTTATACATATATTTTTCATGACCTACTTACACACCAAAATATCGGGACTCCCACCCTCTGTTGAGAGATCCTTAGTTCTCAGAGATACCATAATTACATGGAAAGTAATTAGGATGCATTTTCGTCTACCATATCAATTCTCTATGCACCTCTTCTTGACAAACAATCCAGCCTTTGAGCCTGGAAGAAATAGTAAGATCTTCAGCCATTGGGTGAGCAAAGGAGTTAGAAAAATGGGAAACTTAATTCATGAGAAAGAACCACGATGGGAAACATTGCCCGAGGTAGAAAAGAAGTGGGGACTGAGAGGTCCCAACTATTTCCCCTACTTACAGGTTTGGAATTACGGTAGAAGCTTAGTCAGAGACATGACTCGGGAGTGGTCTCCTAATGATTTTGACTCCTTTCTTAAATGTACTGGCAGACCATCTATAACATCATTATATCAGACATTGAGCACGAGGATAAGGACCAGAGACCCTAAAGAGTTATTTAAAAAAGGGGGACAGATACTGGGCATCGCAGAGGTTACAAACCTCGCCCGTAAAGGCCTTATGGCTTTATATAAAGCAATAATAAATGAGAACGGGAGGGAAACTCATATTAAAATATTACACCACGCAATTTATCCATATAACCTCCCCAGGTCTCCCGGGAAACCAGATGGGCTAATAGCATGTCCCAGATGTACTCTGTCAAATACTGACTTGTATCACGGCCTATGGAGCTGCCCAAAACTGTATGGGTATTGGATGCAAGTGGGACACATACTGAATAGGGTCAGCAGATTCCAAGGAGTTATTACACCATCTTTAGCTATCCTACATGTAGAGGAGGATGTGAATGAGCACGCAAATGGGGGCAGGGGGAATAGGGTCCTTCCCCCAATAGGACACAAGTTTCTGATGATAACCAAAAGATCTCTGTTGGCACAGTGGCTGACCTCGTTTATTCTGGACATGGATGTAGTGATTGTGCAACTCGGACAGATCTTTCATCTCGAATGGCTCGAATCTCTCAAACAACCAGAGATACTTGGGAAAAAATTGTTCCAAACATGGAAACGATTTATGCTAGAATACATCTCGTGTTCGGAATACCCGAGGCTGTTGGGACCCTTTAAACTTTCGACCTGGTACTTTTTCGAAGATTTGAAAGGCACCCTGGGGCAACTAAAGGTTAGTTAAGCCTCTGGTACCTTGGTGCTGAGAAAAAACAATAGTATAGGGAAAATCAATAGAAATGTAATGGGATAATATCTTAGAAAAGAGATAGGCTTGTGGGGTGGCTGCATAGGGAATAGTTTCTTTGGGAGGGATGGCAGGGCGGGTGCGGGAGTTGTAAGGGGTTATTCTGGAATTGTTATATCCAAATGAAGAGCACACATTGTATTGACTATTGGATCGCTATTTTTTGTGTATTAATGTACATCTATTTGGAAATATAAAGCAAAAAAAAGATGTTTAAAATATATGTGTGTGTGTGAAGGAAGCCTAGCAGCATATTTTAGGTGGAATACATTGCAGCCAGATGTCAATTTTAGTGAAATATACCTCATGTTGCATATTAAGCATTTTGGTTTTGATTTGTGGTGTCTTGGGCTTTGCATGCTCTGGGTTTGGTGGGGGTTTTTTTCTGCCAATTTGCCCATAAGCTTCTCCACAGGACAAAAAAATGTTTTAAACGTTACACAATAAAAATTGCTACCAAAATCTCCTGTCAAAAGATGGCCAGAACTTTTTTCTGAGATCAAAAAAATAAAATAATATGAAACTGTCCAACTGACCAGGATTTTACCATCAATGACTTATCCTCAGGATATCTGATTCAAGGGGACCTGACACCCCCCCGATCAGCCTCCTCAAAGTAGCCTCTGGCTAGGACCAAAACTCAGACTCAACTAACTCTCAACAGGCAAGACACATCTCCCCTTGGAAGATCTGTGCAAGCCCACTCCTCCAAGATGGGGGAGAGAATGGAATGGTTAGTTCCATTCTACCTATAGCTCACTGCCAGACACTCTGCCACCTGGTAAACCAGGGACAGTGCATGAAATACAATGCATAATGGTTACATGGCACCTTCTGAACAGACCTGGATACAAAAGGCGTTGTGGTGTCACACATAGGTCAGGCATTAGAGACAATAGCAGGTTGTAGGAATGGTAGTGCCCACTCTAGGGTACTACAGTTGGACACCCAATGGTCAGATATTAATGGCATAAAATCCTATGATACTAATTGCCAAGAGCTCTATTTGGCCAAGGGTCTGTGGGACCCCTTTGATCCTAGGGCACTGCCCTGATGGTCTGCTCACCCCTAGTGAGGATCCAGCAGAGGCCTGTTTGCCCCCTTGTGTCCTTGTTTTTCAATGCAAATATAATTTTATACCGTCATATGTGTTAAGGAAGGAACGCTGCTCCATGTGAAACGGGTTCACTTTTCTGCAGACTTCATCCTATTTTTTATTAAATTTGTGGTGATCTCTCATTTTTAGCAGTCATAAATCACGCACTCTACAATGGATATCTATATTTCTTTAGCCCGTAACATCCAGATGTGCCAAAAAACTGCCACTTTGATTAATTAGGTCCACGTCGCTGCGAAAAGAAAGCCATCAACACCTTGTATTATTGCTTGTCTGCATGGATTTCATAGGCCCCCGAAAAAAGTGGCAGCCTCATTTAATTTCCACCGGTCTGACCTGAGGCGACGCTATTGTCTCTCCGATTCGGACGGCAAGGTTATTAGGAGGCAGCGAGATTACTGAGCAGTCTCAATTACAGCTAATTACATTGACTGGTCAGAATACATACAGTAGTTATATTTAATTAAGTGCGGAATAACTAGGTAGGGCTCCATAGTAAATCCCACGGCTGTTTAATTAACAGGAGATAACAAGCTCTTGCGAGTTTATAGAGAGATTAGAAGATGGACAGAGACCGCATGAATCTTGGCTGGTGATTTGAAATCTTCTGTCACTTATACAGAGGTTTATTAAAAGACGATGGGCCATAATATGCAACTAACTCGATTTTTAGGATACATTCCTCTAAAGCTACGTGGCCATATTACGTCTGCATTATGGACATTGTAGTAAAGATTGAGGCACTCAGATCATTTGGTTTTGCATTTAAGAGGAAATTTATTATTCATACATTATTTTCATAATCCAGTTGCCCAATTTTCACCAAAATCAAAAGAAAGAAAGATGACCGGACGTTTCGGTCTCAGATGGACCTTCCTCAGCGGTCAAATTTTTATCTGTAAGGCATGTGGAGTGATCGGCAGGGCGCTGGATGTGCATTATGGACATTCACTCAGATCCCTTGTGGTCCTACTGAGTCAAGCTTTGTAGGGTTCTGTGGTGATCCTATCCTAGGGGTGATCCTATCAGGGATGTTTTTTAAGCTATTCGAGCCGTGATGCCACCAAATCTTATAAAGCAACTACATATAGGAGACACGCACATTAACCTCTCCATTATGGAGACATCCAAGCCACAAGAATGAGTCCTGTGACTACCTCTCCAGCTATTCTTGGTAGGATAGGATCACCACCAACTAGCTATCAAAGGACCCCCTCGTTTTCATAAGAGTAGGCGCCACGGTCCAAGAAACAAGCAGTGTATGCAATATTAAGTGGCATAACTAGAGTGAACTGGAAGAGAGGTGCAGCGTACTCAAGTTGTGTGTAGTAGGTGTTTCTGGGTGATGTAGTTCAATATACACTAACCTGGTACAGCTGACTCTCTGCAAGGGCAGGTATAGGTAGAAATAGTTCGTGACGCCAGTGCCAAGTAAACGGTGGCACGCCGTTTGCGGATGCAGGAATAAATTGAGGAAACGTAGTATTAAAACAGCACTCCAACTTTAGTAGTTTTCCAGTAGAGACAATAGTGGAATCGCAGTTCCTTGGCATACAGTCGGTTTTGCAATTCGGTCGATGCAGGCAATTCAGTTACAGCAAGGTAATTACAGAGTGTTGAACACAGGACTTGCAGCACAGGAGCTAGCACTCTAATTCTGTCTGATCCTGGAATATAGCATATCTTCACCAAGGCCCATTAACCTAGTTCTGGCCTTATATCCTTGGCTATAGCTTTAATCAGTACCTCCTCTGTCTTTCTTAGTACCTCTGGCTCCTCTGATCTTTGCCTCTGTCTCTCCTAGCTTCTGAATGGTTCCTCAGGCTCTTAGGCTAAGATGTTCCCGCTTCTGCATATGGGTATTCAGGAGGGAATCTTCTCCTGAACGGCAGGCTTCAGGCCTGGACTTGTCTCAGACATTGTCTAATCTCCAACTGTAGATTACAGACACTAGACTCCGTCTGCCTTCTACTTCCCTGACTGGGCCTTATATAAACTAGGGCTCCCTAGCTCCCTCTATGGACTAGAAGTAAGAATGACACCCCTAGCAGGCCTGCACGTGCAAGTTTCAGTGACAGGGAAATACACATATTACATTACATTTTATAAAACTGACATACAACAATTTCCCCATAATAAGGAGGGACGACAGCACACCAAGTGACACTTTTGTAGTGACGGGCATTACAGTTCCCGTACACTACATACCCCACTGCTTTAAGCTGAGTACGACCTCGTACTCCATCATGGGTCGCCCAACTGGAATCTCTACCTGAAATAGAAAATAGAGACATGCAGGCATACATACATGTAATTCATCTGCATTTACATTTACATCAGGTCCAATTGGCAAAGGTGAAGGGTAGTGACAAGGGGCGTCGTTCTCTTCTCTCAGGATAGTGAATGGAACGGGGCACTGACCTGGCACAGCGTAACATTATAACCAGGATAGTCCATGACAATGAATAAGTCCATGATAAAACAGTAGAAAACGGTATAAAAGTTCTTGGAGGCTCAAAGAACAAACATGAGTCCGTACCCAGGTTATTTCTCATTAAATCACAGAGGCTCTCATGCGGTGGAGTCCATCTCTGGGCACATTACTTTTAAAAGAGTAAGAATCTCAGAGGCTCAGGTACTTTTGAGTCTGTCTCCGGGCACGGTTCCTTAGTATGAAGTTGCACAATAAAAGGACAGCAAGAAAAGTGCTGTAATACCCCTGATCAACCTGAAAAGGGGGTGAAAGGTAAAAGGTGCAACAAAGGAACAGGCACAACTTGGCGTGGGTAGCAAAAGCAGGCAGGAGATCCTGGAAACAAGCCTGGCCTTGCTGACTTTATAATTTCAGTGGTCAACACCTACCACTGAGCCGTGGACAAACTGGCAGCCGCAACAAAGGACCAGCAACATAGGACTCCTGTCCTGGAAGGGTTAACATTAACTTCTTGGGAAATAAATCAAAGGCCTAGCAGGCTGATTACAGTGGCACATCATATCCACTTGGCTCCGCTGGCAAGTACCGTCTGTAGTATTCTTCTACAGTAGGATGTGCCCACATAACAGTGTCAGGGGGCAGCTGTAGGGTAAAGGGGCCCCTAATAGGTATTGGCCCCATAGGCCTAGGGGTGAACCCTCTGATGGACCGTGCCGGCCCTGGCATGATCACTGCAGGGTGTGACGTGCTTGGCACCGCCGCAGCAAGCGGTCCGGTGCTCGGGGTGCAGCAATTTACGGCAATCGCGGGTCCGGTCTGGGGCACTGACGGAGCGGTGGCAACAGAAGGCGGTCGGCGGGTGCTGACAGGCACCCTTACCTCATCCTTCCTCGGCGGTGTCTGGATCCTGGCGGTGTAGGTCTTACGCAACTCCCGCAACTTCTCCTCCAGCCGGACGATCTGCTCACCGATGCTCTCTGTGTCGGAGTCGCTGTTCTCTGCTGGCGCCGCCGGCGCAGGTACAGTCACCGATGACGCAGACTCGGCCTCTTCAGGTTCTGGACTTGCATCTGGTCTCCGTCCCATCCGGATGTTCTCAAAGGTAGCACTAAGTCCTTTTAACTGCTCCAGCTCAGATATCGTCTTCTCCCGACGAGGCAGCTCGGGGGAAGGGTAAGGGCTCACCCATTTTTCCAACACGGTTGGCTGCCAGAAGACGTTTGGCCCAATGAAGGAGCTCCGCTCCTGAAAGGCGTGATGGGCCGGCTCTGGAGAGCGTTCCGGTTCTCGCTCGCAGCCAGAGTAGTCTTCTCTTTCTTCTGCCTCCCAGTCCTCAGGTGCTCGCTTGGGACGGGTCACAGCAGTCGCATAAGGGCCTCGCAGGCCCTCGGCAGGGGTGTACTCCACTTCCTCTCCCTCGCGGAGGCTGTGCTGGTACGAAGGGAGGTAGTCTCTCTTGACAGACCTTCGATTAACATAGAGGTCTCTGCCAGTTAGATAGTCCTGAATAAACCCGTAGCCACGGGGTTTGTCAAACGACAGCACCACTCCCTTTCTCCTTTCCAGGCGGGGTTGGGTGTGTGTATGCTTCTCATGTATGGTCTTGGTCAATTCCTCATACACGATCTTAGTCTTGGTATTCCGCTTGATAGCGGCCTCTCGAATCTCCGCCATCAGGGAAGACCATTTGAACGATGGCTGGAAAAAGTCCCTCCACGAGCCATAGTAGGGATCGGGTTCTTTCTCCCTGGTGCGGCAGGCGGGTTGCTCCGGTCCCGGAGCGTAGGCCGGTGGAGCCTCCTCTGGCTCTACACCAACATTAGACATCTGTGTTATTTCAGGTGCGGACATTGCAGCAACGCTCTGTTCACAATCCAACATGCTCGATCCTTCTGAGGAGAGCGATAGGGTCGCGTCAATTAGAGTAGCCAGCTCCTCCCATTGCACTGGGGAGCCGCCCCCCAGGTATTCCAGTATATGGAGGGCGGTGTCCATGCTGGCAGACATGCAAATGTCCAGATAAGCCGTGGCGCCTGCCCTTGACCTTCTTCCCGCTTTTTCCTCAGAAAGGCGCCAACTTTTCCCGCCTTTTCGGGATGAAGGTGACGCAGCAGTAAATTCAGCAAGCTCAGCGGCCATCTTTAGGTACAAACGCTGTCTATTCACTGACGGCAAGCAGGAATGTTTAAAGTCCACAAAACCACACTCCAATGCGGCGATTTTCTTCCTCTGTGCAGCGCAATACTGCACAGCGCTTTTTAGAGGTTTTTGGTACACTTTGGGTATGATTTTCAGTCCACAAAGTCCACTTGAATAAAACAGGCAAATTGTCACTTTGGTCACAGGGCAACTGTATAAGGCACAAAGTTCACGCTTCTTGCACTAGAAAGCGTGCGTATCCTGTTCGTGGAACGCCAAAAGAGAAGTGCAGCGTACTCAAGTTGTGCGCAGTAGGTGTTTCTGGGTGATGTAGTGCAATATACACTAACCTGGTACAGCTGACTCTCTGCAAGGGCAGGTATAGGTAGAAATAGTTCGTGACGCCAGTGCCAAGTAAACGGTGGCACGCCGTTTGCGGATGCAGGAATAAATTGAGGAAACGTAGTATTAAAACAGCACTCCAACTTTAGTAGTTTTCCAGTAGAGACAATAGTGGAATCGCAGTTCCTTGGCATACAGTCGGTTTTGCAATTCGGTCGATGCAGGCAATTCAGTTACAGCAAGGTAATTACAGAGTGTTGAACACAGGACTTGCAGCACAGGAGCTAGCACTCTAATTCTGTCTGATCCTGGAATATAGCATATCTTCACCAAGGCCCATTAACCTAGTTCTGGCCTTATATCCTTGGCTATAGCTTTAATCAGTACCTCCTCTGTTTCTCTCAGTACCTCTGGCTCCTCTGATCTTTGCCTCAGTCTCTCCTAGCTTCTGAATGGTTCCTCAGGCTCTTAGGCTAAGATGTTCCCGCTTCTGCATATGGGTATTCAGGAGGGAATCTTCTCCTGAACGGCAGGCTTCAGGCCTGGACTTGTCTCAGACATTGTCTAATCTCCAACTGTAGATTACAGACACTAGACTCCGTCTGCCTTCTACTTCCCTGACTGGGCCTTATATAAACTAGGGCTCCCTAGCTCCCTCTATGGACTAGAAGTAAGAATGACACCCCTAGCAGGCCTGCACGTGCAAGTTTCAGTGACAGGGAAATACACATATTACATTACATTTTATAAAACTGACATACAACAATTTCCCCATAATAAGGAGGGACGACAGCACACCAAGTGACACTTTGGTAGTGACGGGCATTACAGTTCCCGTACACTACAATGGGTCTGGGCAGGAATGGTGGAAGGTGTAGGCGATCTACAGGGCGGACTGGCCATAGACCATACAGGGAAATTTCCCAGTGGGCCAATGGCCAGAGGGTTGTCCAGGTCCTCTTCATGGCCACTGGCTGCATGCATAATGATTTGATGCTCTCAGCATTAATTAATGTTGGTGTATCATGTACTTATGTCCCTAACTGGCATCCACAGGTGCCCTCCTGAATTTATCTATATCGCCATCCTCAGGACAGTGATACGGGTGAATACTGTGGCAAGAGCGACAGTATTTTGTGCTGCACTGTTGCATGTGGTTCAGCTGTGGCAGTAGTTTGTGCTGCATTGTGCTATTTCATTCTGTTAAGGCGGTATTTTGTGCTGCACTGCTGTGTTTGGTTCTGCTGAGGCAGTATTTTGTTCTGCACTACAATATTACTGGCCCTGTCTACTTCTGTTGCCCCACCTTCTGTCAATTTGTACCTGCCTACAACATAAGACCACGTTAACGTTTTAAGCTGGCTGACCTGTTACATGTGCGCTTGGCAGCTGAAGGCATCTGTGTTGGTCTCATGTTCATATGTGCCCGCGTTGCTGAGAAAAATGATGTTTTATTATATACAAATGAGCCTCTAGGAGCAACGGGGGCGTTGCCGTTACACCTATAGGCTCTGCTCTCTCTGCAGCTGCTGCGCCCTCTGTACTTTTGACAGGGCCAGGCAGTGAAAACATTATTAGGCACGCCTGACCCGGTCAATCAAACAGAAGAAGGTGCAGCAGTTGCAGAGAGAGCAGAGCCTATAGGTGTAATGGCAACACCCCCGTTGCTCCTAGAGGCTCATTTCCATATATTACAACCACATTTTTCACAGCAATGCGGGCCAACACAAATGCTGTAACAGGGTGCCGAAGGCGCACTCGGTCTCCCATCAGCCGCAGACCTGCTGTTTAGCTTCGGGATCGAGGATCTGTGTTCGGCCTCGTTCCCAGGGCGGCTTTGCTGCTGGGAGGCTCCCTGCTCCTAGGTCTGCCTTGAGTGCCGAGCTGATCACCCGGTGCTCGACTTGTCTGTCTGTTGGTCATGTGACGCTGGCCACGTCACATGACCCTCACTCCCCACTATAAATACAGGCAACCTGCTGGATACAGGTTGCCTGTGATTTTGGTCCCTGAGGCTGTGTATTATTATTGTTATTAAGCTTACCTTTGGATTTGACCCTTGATCTGCTTCCTGACACCTCTTCTGCCTGCTCCCTGAACCTTGACGCTACCTCTCAGATTTTGACCTCGGCTTGCTTTTGGATTTTGTCTTTGCCTCCTCCCTAGTACTGACGTGACCTCCTGGACTGACCCCGGCTAGTTGACCCGCCTCGCCCTTCCGTTTTTGGTGGTACCTTGCTTGTTCCACCTCTCTGTCCACTCGAGTGCTACCTCTAATTGACTGTCCACTTCCCTGCTGTCTCTATCTCTCTGCTTGCACTTACTCAGGTCATGGACTGTCGCCCAGTTGCGCCCCGTCACCTAGGGCGGGAGGTGCAAGTAGGCTGGGTCAGGGGACCTGGTGGCAGCTCAGGGGGTGCACCTCCGCTCTATCTTTATACCCGTGACGCTACCCCGTGACAGATGCCTTCAGCTGCCAAGCGAACATACACTAATTCAACGAGTTTCATAGGTACAAATCTGCTGACAGATGCCCTTTAAATAGGGTTGATCCTTGATTCCTTCTGACAGGTTCTCTCTAAGCTTTTGGCCACAGCAACCAATGGGATCAGATAATATCCTCAGGCAGTTGTTTTTTTTTTTTTCTTAGATCCTAGCTATTCTTGTATTAATTGCAAGGGCTTCAGGACCACTTATTTGTCACTACTCCTTTTTCTGCTAATTATACTCAGTTGTTGCTACACTTATTTTGGTCCTGCTTGACCTCTGTCTGACAGCAACAGTCTGTCTTCTGACTGCCATGTCTTCTGGCTTGATTCTGGTTGGAGTTCTGGTGCTAACTTTCACTTTTACACATTTTTTCTTACTTTTTGGCTGAAATTATTGCTTGATGCTACTTTGATTACTTGAACAATGACAGAATACCAGGACATTATGTCTTGGGAATCTCTTTCCAACAAAGCCCATACCGACTTTGTTGCAAGGGTTTACTTTATATTCTAGTTCTCAGTTTTAAAAAAAACCTCACAGAAAATAGATAATGCACTAACACAATAGATGCAAGAATTATGTATGGACTAAGCCCTCATTCTGATGTAATGAAATCTGAGACTCTTAGCCAATATATTTTGATCAAAACACATCTGTGTCCACCTACCTCCACCAAGGTGGTCTCAGTCAGGAAGGTCCTACTCTAAACCTACCTATGCCATTGGGCATCTATGTTCAGGAGAGCGGACCATATGTTTTGATCAAAATATATTGGCTAAGAGTCTCAGATTTTAATATATCAGAATGAGAACTTAGTCCATGTATAATGCTTGCATCTATTGTGTTACTGCATTATTATTTGTTTTCTGTGATTTTTTTTTTTCATAAATGTAGCCATGCACATCCGCATATTTATTTATCATGTCGTGCAGAATGTTTTTAATATTTTTTCTGTGATTAATTCTCAGTTTTTGCCTGTACCGCTGTACTTTAGAACCAAAGTTTTCACCTCGAGCTTTGCAACAGTTGCAACGTACCGCCCCCAGGGCCAATCGGGTCCCAGTGTTAGGAATGCCAAGTGGTGATGTGGCCTGAATAGTTTGTGTGTCACGGGTACTCCTACCTGGACACCGTTGCTCCCCAGGGTTAGGCTCCATAGCATCCAAAGAAGAGGGTTGTAGTTTGTGGAGAATAAGTGGAGTCCAACAGTTTTACTTGAATAAACTTGCATCCTGAAAATATTTGATCTTTCTCTGGCTCCAGCAGGTTTTGGAGTAGACTGGCAGGTGAACTTGAATAATTAGCTTTATCTCTCTGCTGTGCTAATTTCTGGCTTCAGTCTGGTTTCTGGACTTTCTGACAGTTCTGGTACCTTTTAGTCTTTAGCTGTTGACCCCCTCGTAATACTCCATCTATGAACTGCAAGGAGTTGGAGTGCTCTATGAACTGCTTCCCATGGAAGACTCCTGCTGCAGGATGGGGCGGGGTGGAAATGCTTCTCTCACTAAGCCATGTCTTGTCTCTTTCCAATTCTTCTATTAACTCCCTATACAGCTTTCTGCAACTCTTACCTTGGTAGGAAGCAGGACTAGCCTACTTCTGCCCAAAAGTTGGGAGAATGGAATGGTAAGTTCCATTCTATCCAAAGATTCTCTCTGCCTGCCACCTGCTGGCCAACCAGGCACATTACATGTAATACAATAGTTACATAGCAATGTTATTGAGGCACAATATCAAAGGACCTGGAATTAAATACACATATGACATTATTTGACAGCCATTAGAGACAGTAGCAGGGTGAAGGAATAGTAGTGCTCGCTTTAAATACTTCAATCACCGGATGGCGCTGTAATGCATTGTAGTGCGCATTCTGGAAGAACAGTAGTTTATGCTCTTGGTTGCTCAAGGAACATTTCCCTAAACAGCACTCCCTGTGGTTGTGTTTGGTATTGCAAGTGATACTTACTAAAAGTTTTAATGTAAATCATCGTCAATACTTGAAGGGTTATTATCATGCAAATGTTTTCAATCAAATACTTTGTATCAAAACTAATACGACTGCAAAATCTTCAGTATTGAATTTACATATGAGAAGGGCTTCCATGTAAATCACTAATGTCTTTGAAAGAGCAGCGTGGTCTAGTTTAGCACTTTCTAGCCTAGCCGTATATTGGAAAAGTCAATTCCATCAGGACTTTAGTGGAACTGTTAAAGATTCAATTGATTTCCTTTTGTAGAGTTGATAAAAGCAGAGCGGGAGGCCACAGCAACTATTCTGCAACTGTGTGAATAGACCCTAATGAACAGCAGATTGCACGGCTAATTTGAACGTCTCTTGCTGTCACATTAATATTTGAAATTGTTAGAAAGATTTCATCCATGGAAACCAAACAAATTTACCATAGGATACGAAATCTTTTCTACCTCTGTTAACAATATTTGTAGGTGAGATGATGATTGATTTGGTCTGTTTATTGAAAAAGGAAGTAGCGGTAAGCGTGGGCGTATGAATCAGGATCCTATAGAAACCATGAAAACCTTTGAATTACATTTCCTTATGCAATATACAGTCACAGTACACCCAGTGTCGGACTGGGGTGCCTAGGGCCCACCAGTACAATTTATTTTGGGGGCCCACTGCACGGATATATTCAAATATAACTTGCTCACACAGCAGCAGACAACAGCAAGATGTTACAAGATGATTGATTATGGGGGTCGTCACAGTGACTTTGAGAAGGCAGGTCCCTGGAGCATGGCTGGTGGCATACTGGTGGCCTCTGTACATAGAAGTCATCTTGGCCATCTGATCGAGTCAATAAACTACCCAAACTGGGTGGTTTCTTAAATAATTTACCCATTTTTATACAGTATGGGCATAGGCTGGTTGAGGTGCATGTTATGTGTCAATTGGGGGTGGGAGATTAGTGGCCCACCGGGAGATTCACCTGTACCCCTGTAGGCCAGTCCAAGCCTGAGTACACCTTAAAAGCAAGTAAATCCTGATGTGTACAGTAAATTTGTCTTGTCAGGCATGCCCTTTAAATGGGTTGGCCACCTTTTGAGTTTTTTTTGGAAGACCCCTCCATCATGGCGAGATCTGCAAAAAGAAGCATACTTATCTGCCCCATGGCTGGGTCCCGGATCCTTTGCTGGCCAAGTTCAGCTGCTTCACTCAGGTCCGCCTCTGTCAACATCCATTTTGACAGTGCTGCAGGTATTGACTTACCGCAGAGGTGACCTTCTCCGCTTGCGTCATGTCATTTGGTGACATGATGAAAGGTTGGGGGGGGGGGGGGGCAGGTAACTGCTGCAGTCAGTCATTGGCTGCAGCAGAGTCAAAGTGGATTTTGACAGCAGGGAACCTGAGGGAGGTAGCTGAGGCCAGGAGCCAGGTAACTGGGACCTAGCCATGAGAAGCAAGTAAGTATACTTCCCTTTGCAGGTCTGGCCAAGATGGGGATGGGGGTGTCTGCCAAAAACACACAAAAAGGTGGCCAAACTCTTTAAATTCTGTCAACTGAAAGATTTTCATAAAGGGTCTAAGCAGTGGGAGCTCCAACACTGAGGGAATACATTAGTCCACATATACGAATGTGGTTGCACCTGGAAATTGTAGTAAAATGCCCGAAAATTTGACACAATTTGGCTTTTTGGCTCATATAGTTTTAGAAAAATTCACTCCACCTGGCTTACTTAGGGGACCTGAATTAGATTAAAGGGGCATGGCTTAGCTGGGAAAGGCAGTGACCTAAGATGTGACATTTGTTACAGCATTTGACGCATCTAGAGTTATAGAAATTATCTACACCTAGGCAGACAATGGGGTGTGACGTCGTGGAAAAAAGGTGTGGCATCATGGAAAGGGGATGTGGCCTAATATAAACAATTTTTTGCCAACACTGTGCCACAATTCTGTTTCAGTCTAAGCTGACCAACAGGTGGCATCAAATTTGACAAAAAAGTGTCTAGACAGGTGCCAAAATTATCTTCCATCCATAGCAATTGTGATACATGTGTTGCATATCTACACAGTCTAAGTGTATGCCACTTACAGGATTAGTAGATCTGACTGTCTGGCTCTTAGCAGAGGCTTTAGAGAAGACAACGTCAAATATAACAATATTGGCATGGCTCTCGTGGAAGGTTCCGCCCCTTCACAGTAGCGCTGTAAGCGTTGTTCGGTTGTCATGGGAGTAAGACCCGCTGTCATGAGAGCTGCTCGGCCTATCGGGGAACAGAAGCGTCATGCCAATCAGACTCTGTGTTTGTAGTTTGTCTTTGTTCTGATTTATCTCCTTCTGGTTTGGACTTTGGTTTGCCTATCTGATTATGACTTCTTTGTATTTGCCTTCCTCTTATCCCTTTAAGTTTGGCCCCTCCACTTAGTTAAGTAGGGACTGTCGTCCAGTTGTGGGCCGTTGACTAGTTCGGATTGTGCAATTAGATAGGGATAGTAGTGCGGGTGGAGTTTAGGGCTTCACTGTTCCCTACGATTACAGGTATAAATGATAAAACCATGGCAGACACCAAAAGACCTTGATAAGTTGAGTCTTCTCTCTCCATAAAGAAACGTAATTCTGATGAAGATTATAATAATTTTTTTTTTTATGAGCCAATCACATGGCAGTGGCTTTAGAATAGAGAACCAACCACACCCAAAATGACCAGCAATAAAGAGGGTACCAATGATGAAGTCATGGTTAGTGATGAGCGGCAGGGGCAATATTCGAATTCGCGATATATCACAAATATTTAGGCGAATATTCGCCAAATATTCGTTATTTCATGATATTCGTGAAATTATTTTCGATTGCGCTATTATGCACGTGCGAACGTACGGACTCACTATTAGCTAATAGCTACATAAGTGATGAAGATGGTTGGCAGCAACTTTCGTGATGGTGAGGAAAAACTCCTGATCACGGTAAGTAATTGTACATTACAGCACTGTTTTAGATTTAAATTCCATGCATGTCATAACAATAGCTTTATATGCAGATAGTTTTTCAAAGTATTCGAGATCGCGCAAATCGCCACTATTGATTCGAATATTTTAGCGCAATACATACAACTTCACCTATAATCAGGTCTGACAACATAATACTGATTGTTGAACTTAGTATTGTTGGGACATCACAGCACTATTTCTGTAGCATGTACGGTATGTATGGACAGCAGAGAAATCTCTCTCACGTGCACATTGTACATTTATTTTCCTGCCACACACTATATATATATATATATATATATATTAACACACACTATATACCCCACATATACATAGTCGATAGATTCAAGTTTTTGTCCTGTTGGTCAGGAGAAGCTTTCTTTGTCTGACCGCCATAATTTGCTGATTCATTTAGCGTTACCAGGGGTGCACCACGGGGAGGCGAACCAGCTGTACACCCCATATCGTACCGTCACTTCACTAGACAGGTACATCTGCTCAGCTGGCCAATATACGATTGCTCAGACCCCACACACACACAAAAGCAATACAATGCAATCTTATAACTGTAACTTTACGAACGTGTGACGCCCGTGGCCATATTGCGGCCCGCATACAGCGGGTCCGCAATACACGGCCACCGGCCGTGTGCACCCTGCATCACGGATCACGTACCCATTTACTTCAATGGGTCTGCGATCTAGGAGATGCGGTGCGGAACCCCACGGAAGCACCTCAGAGTGCTTCCGTGGTGTTTCTGCCTGTGCCTCCGAATCACAAAAAAGTAGTTCATGCACAATTTTTTTGTGGAACGGACAGATCACGGACCCTTTCAAGTAAATGGGTCTGGGATTTGTCTGCAGCAGATGCACGGATGTTGCCCGTGCATTGGGGACTGCTATTGTGGTCCCCAATGCACAGAAGGGCCGGCACATGTTTGTGTGCATGAGCCCTAAATCTAATATTTGACCTTTAAATACTTAAATTTTTTTTGCTGTGTGACATTATTTTCAATCCGTACATATATAAAAAATTTGGGATTATATGCCTAAAACACTAGGACTAAAAGCGTTTTTTTTCACAGACGGACGAAACAGACAGCTAAACCCTGCACTATCCTATATCCCTATCTAACCTAAAATACACCCTGCCTTGGAAACTATCTGCTAAAATATTCCCTAACTAACCTACACTATCTAGCACTAACTATATGGATTATATACTTCAGCTAACTAACTCTATAACCTACACTACACCCTGCACTGGACCCTATCTGCTACATTATGCCCTAACTAACCTACACTATCTAACACTATATGGATTATATATTTCAGCTAACTATCTCTATAACCTACACTACACCCTGCACTGGACCCTATCAGCTATTCAGCTACACTATTCCCTATTACTATCTAAGACTAACTATCAGGATTATTTCTATGCAATTTGGAATGTAATTTGAAAAAGCACAGCACAGTGTTCAAGCGCCGCTCTCTCCAATAACTTCACAAGATGGCTGCTGAGCAGTGTCTTAATGTATATAGTAAAGGGGTGGGCAACTTTTCTATTGGTTGCTAGGGATGTTGCTAAGCTGTGACAAAGCCTTCTCATTGGCCCACAAGCTAGAAGAAGGGAGGAATGATCACCTGATGTGTATTGTGTTAAAAAAAAAAACAACAACAACGAATATTCGTCATTACGAATATATAGCACTATATTCTAAATATTAGCAAATTATCGAAGTGCCGATATTCGCGATAAAAATTCGTATTACGAATATTCGCGCTCAACACTAGTCATGGTGGACACTTACTGTAAATATCTAGATCAGGAATATTCTAAACCAGCCACCAACCATAAAGCCACCTATAAATACTGGATAATACTTGATTGAACTTGCCAATGTGTACATGTTTGTCCCATGTGCTAATGTCTCCAGAGTCCTTTTTAAGGGGTTTGACGGTTGCTTACGAAGTCTCAGCCCAGCTAACCATGCATGCTTATGGTAGAGTTGGGAGAAATAACTTTAAGCCAAACAAGCATTCAGCCTACAGTTAATTTATATATATATGGCCACCTTAAAGTTTTTTTTTTAAGTGTTTTATATTTATGACCTATCCTCAGCATAGCTCATCTGTAGCTGATCAGTGGAGGTCCAACCTCCAGCACCCTGTCCTATCAACTGTTTGAAGAGGCCATGGCAGCCTCTTCCTAGGCCAGTAACATCACATTCATCGGTGTCATGGTGCCTAGGTGAATGGGTCTGGGCTGTGATACTAAGCACAGGTTTTATCCAGGATGGCACTGTGCTTGGTAAGCTGTCAGGAGGCCTCTTCAAACAGCTGATTGGCGGGGGTGCCTGGAATCAGACCTACACCGATCACATACTGATGACCTATCCTAAGGATAAGTCATCAGAATAAAATACTCAAAAAACTTCTTTAAGACCCCAGTTAGATATAAGGTGGAACTTCTCCTCCATTGTTAGGCCTTCCCAACTATGTGTATGTACAAGTACTACCTTCAGTGAAGTCAACGGCAACACAAATCCACAGTCATCCATAAGTCAGCTTGAGGTAGCCTACCTACAGTTATAGAGATGCCATGCTCGACTTACTGATAACTGAAGTTCTATATACAGTGAGGAACAGAAGTATTTGAACACCCTGCGATTTTGCAGGTTCTCCCACTTAGAAATCATGGAGGGGTCTGAAATTCACATTGTAGGTGCATTCCCACTCTGAGAGACAGGATTTTGTTTTTAAAATATAGGAAATCACATTGTATGATTTTTAAAGAATGTATTTGTCTTGCACTGCTGAACATAAGTATTTGAACACCTGAGAAAATCAGTGTTAATATTTGGTACAGAAGCCTTTGTTTGAAATTACAGAGGTCAAATGTTTCCTGTAGTTCTTGACCAGGTTTGCACACCCTGCAGCAGGGATTTTGGCCCACTCCTCCACACAGATCTCCTCTAGATCTGTCAGGTTTTGGGTCTGTCACTGAGCAACAAGAAGTTTCAGCTCCCTCCAAAGATGATCTATTGGATTTAGGTCTGGAGACTGGCTAGGCCACTCCAGAACCTTGATATGCTTCTTCTTCGTCGTTGTCATGTTGGAAGACCCAGCCATGACCCATCTTCAATGCTCTGACTGAGGGAAGAAGGTTATTGCTCAAAATCTCACAATAAATGGCCCCATTCATCCTCTCCTTAATACAGTGCAATCGTCCTGTCCCCTTCGCAGAAAAGCACCCCAAAAGCATGATGTTACCACCCCGATGCTTCACAATAGGGATGGTGTTCTTGGGATGCAACTCCTTCTTTTTCCTCCAAACACGACGAGTGAAGTTTAGACCAAAAAGTGCTTCTTTGGTCTCGTCAGACCACATGACTTTCTCCCTTGCCTCCTCTGGATCATCCAGATGGTCATTGGCAAATTTCAGACGGGCCTGGACATGTGATGACTTGAGCAGGGGAACCTTCCGTGCAATGCATGATTTGAAACCATGACGGCGTAGTGTTCTACCGACAATGACTTTTGAAACTGTGGTCCCAGCTCTTCATGTCATTGACCAGCTCCTCCATTGTAGTTCTGGGCTGATTTCTCACCTTTCTTATCATCAGTGATACCCCACGAGGTGAGATCTTGCATGAAGCCCCAGTCCAAGGGAGACTGACAGTCGTCTTTAGCCTTTTCCATTTTCTAACAATTGCCCCAACAGTTGATCTATTTTCACGAAGCTGCTTGGCAATTGCCCCATAGCCCTTTACAGCCTTGTGGAGGTCCACAATTGTGTCTGTGGTGTCTTTTGACAGCTCTTTGGTCTTGCCCATGGCAGTAGTTGGCGTGGACAGGGGTCTTTAAAGAGCTCAGACAGGTGCTAAGTTAGATTAATGAGTGGAGTAGAGGTGGACTTTTTAAAGTCACAGTAATAGGTCTTTGAGAGCCAGAATTCTTGCTGTTTCTCAGGTGTTCAAATACTTATGTTCACCAGTCCAAGACAAATAAATTCTTTAATAATCATACAATGTGATTTCCTGAATTTTTTAATTTTATTCTGTCTCTCAGAGTAGGAATGCACCTACAATGTGAATTTCAGACCCCTCCATGATTTCTAAGTGGGAGAACTTGCAAAATCGCAGGGTGTTCAAATACTTCTGTTCCTCACTGTAACAGTATTCCTCAACTCCAGTCCTCATGGCCCACCTGCCGATCATGATTTGTGAATATCTCACAGAATGAATACCTGTGCATTGACACTAATTATATTATCTGCTAAATACTAAGGAAATCCTGAAAACGTGACCGACAAGTAGGCCCTGAGGACTGGAGATGAGGAACACTGCTATATAACAGCTGGTCTGACCCCAGATTACCAGTATTCAATGTAAATTAGTATCTATGCAAATTGAAAATAATTACATTGGCTAAAACGCCCCCCTACTTTATGGTACATAAGATGGACATAATCAAAACTTCCACTCCAGGCAATGATGGCGGTGATCCACTCTGGTCAGGGTATCAATGTTGAAATTTATAATAACAAGGTGTAGTTTTGAGGAAGCTGGGGAGGCGTCGAGCCATTATCTCTTGTCCTGTGTTTGTTCAGTGAAAGCTTTGTTTAAAGCCTAGCTCCTTGTTAAATCTGCCACCACAGCTGTCCCAGCCACACAAGCAGTGAACAGCTTTTATCCTGCTAGATATGACTGCTGTTACATTTCATTATGGTTCTTCTGCGAAGAATTCATAGCCCATTGGTTTTTATTGAAGGAGACTTATAGTTTCCTTCTCTCCTAGTGAAAGGACAGCTGTTTTGTATGTACTTGGTGGAGCACCGAGCGGATTAATTACGTTCAGAAGGTAATATTTTAACAAGCACCTTTCCTGAAAATGCCAAATGAGTCAATCATGTTTCTGTGTTAATGTGAACGTGTAGAGTGAACTGGACCAAGGAAAGCGGTGAACCAGAAAGTTTCTGTTTAGTTACAAGCGGCTCAATATACCATGACTTTATGTTATTCGCCAGGTTATTCCAGCCTGCAAACAGAATGGCTGACCATCTGATGTTTTAATAGTGTAACCTGGGATATCAATCCCTCTTGAGGTTCTTGAGCAGACCAATTCAAATTGAGTGACTTCAGCTATGAATATACCCTACATTTTGGTTGCTGTCACTTGAGGAGGCACACTATGCTTATTGCTTTTTGAACACATGAAGTGGCACAATTTCATAATTTGTAGAATATCCAAGTTAATAAAACACCAGACAAATTGTTTAACCTTTAATTTCTCAGGTTCCTGATGGTTTCAAAGTGACCAAAACTACCTTTCTTCAAGCAGTCCCACATCAGTGTCTATCTCACCTTCTCGGAGACCCTGCTATCAAGGGCTATCAATCTCTGTTACCATTTCTGCATCTTTAGGTTTCTGTCCACTTAGGTACCATCCAATAAACAATCTCTCTACAGGAGCATCAAACCACTCCACATTTGACTGTTTGAGCCTTCCCTTCACTCCACCACACTTCTCAATGTCTACTCCACTCAGTGCAGTTAAATTCAGGACTGTACTACCAGACTACATTATAGGGCTGCGGGGATGCTGTTCTTAGTGACCATTGACCACATGCTTGTCTATGCCACGAAAATGTAAAAACACAATGCAATGAAAGAATTGATGGTTTGAAAAATTCATGTGAGCTCCCTCTGGTGGCTACAGTGGGCACCCAACAGGCGTCCGTATGCTACAAATGTCTCAGATTTTGTGTGTTTATCAGCTGAGCAGTTGCATGATGATAAGGGCCACAATGGGTTCCAATGTTTTCTCCCAATAATTGCCCCAAAACTCGTCTAGTCAAAGGAATTCACCTATGTTCGTGACCCCTGTGGACCAGTACAGGTTAAAAAACTTCAAGAAAAGGTAAATGGACCTGCTGTCTCTTTTTTTTATCACAAAACCAGAGCAACCATACTAGTACACTGACGCATATTGGGCTGTTAAAGTCAAAGTCAGAAGCTCCTAGACCTTTGTGCAATATTGATAACAATGTCCCCCCAACCTACCATGTTCTTCTTATGTTGCAAAGTAAACAAAGCCCTGGTGCAACCGCCCTGACAATCACTACAGTCCTGAGTGCTAAGCTCTGACAATCGGTCCAAAACGCGCCAGCTCTACTGGATAGTTGATGTATTATTCACTTTTGTTTTGCTGTTTTGCACCTAGAAGTCTGCACCGTAGCTTCAGGGGAGCAGTCGAGCCAGCTGGTTCATGTTTGTAGAATTGCAGAAGACTATGATAAGGTATCCAGGATGCTGCTCTGCAGAGATTTGTTGCTGGAGGTATAAGCACAAGCTTAGCGTGTGATGTTGTAAAGTCTCGGCTGTAATAATGAGCAGTGAAGCACTGAGAGATCCAGTGGGAGGTGTTACCAATAATCTATGTAATTTGCTGCATGTTTGGGATGTGACCTTGGTCTGGTGCTATAACATTTTATTATCGTATAAACCAGAATGACTTACAATGTCGTCAGCTCTCAGGCATAAAATGTCAAGATTGGGGCGTCCTTAAACTTCACAATCTGAATTTTTAATTAAATACAAAGTACGGTACTTTTATCCTTCCAGGTAAAAATACAAATTGCTCCTATCATTTATTTCAGGCAATAATTAATGTACATATATTGATCAGGTCATTTGCAGTTTAAAGATACATAGTTCCGTATGTGGGTGCTGAGCTGCGATATGGCACTAGAGAAATCCACGGCGCCTCCCTATACCTCCAAATTCATGAGGGCTACGATCCTTTTTCTGTTTGCATGTTCCTTTTGGATATTATAGAGTGTTTTTCTCTTCAAGCAATATCTTCACATGAAGTACCTACAGATACATAGTTCAGCACCATATGGACACCGTGTGCTACCATACAGGCCCTGTGCCATGGCTCTGCTATGTTCATGAGCTCTTGTTTGTTGCCTGTTTCGGACTGGGGTACATTGGATGCACCGCTGTAAATGACTTTGAGGGCCTACTGTACATCTTTACACATACCTCCTCAAAGGGTGCAAAAATGTGCTCTAAAATTGGGAGTTTTGGAGAAATTTTATGGGTGTTTCTGGATGGTTTGGTGTTGGGGTTTTACATGTCCTGTGACTGAGAATTCAAGTGATGAGAAGGTTGAGAGGTGTATAGATCAAGTAAGCATAAGATCTAAAAGGTTATTTGTGATTGTGCAGTGACCCAGGAGGGGAGAGGATGGGAGTGGTAGTAACAAGAAGGGTGGTTGTAGTGGTTAGTTATTCTGACAGTCCCCTGGGCCATGCAGTGATGGAAGGGGCATACCTTTTTTTCCCATTTGGGGAACACTCTGGCCCTGTGGAATCTCCTTTCTGATAGTGGGCCGGGGTGCCCATGATGGTGTAGGGCAGGGTCCTCTGAAGCAGTGGAGGCAATGATGAGGCAGTTTTCTTTTAACTGAAGAACAGTTATTTACAGAAAAATTAAGTAAAAGGACATTAGTTACGGTTCTTAGCATTCATGGACTGGAAGTTCTTACACAATGTGCAATTTCCTCAGAGGACTGCTTTAGCAGTTAATAGGCCAAAATGTCTCTTTAAAGCAATTTTTCTCACCCTGCACTTCTCTAGCTGACTTTTGCATAAGCATCTAGAACAGAGGTACAACATTTCTCACTATGCAACCACAGAGCAGACCCCAATATAAGACTAAGGCTACTTTCACACTTGCGGCAGGACGGATCCGACAGGCTGTTCACTCTGTCGGATCCGTCCTTCCGCTATTTCACCGTGCCACCGGACCACCGCTTCGTCCCCATCGACTATAATGGGGACGGGGGCAGAGCTCCGGCGCAGCACGGCAGTGCACGGCGAAAGGCCGCCGGACTAAAAAGTCCTGCATGTCCGACTTTTTAGTCCGGGGGCCTCTCACCGCGAACTGCCGTACTGCGCCGGAGCTCCGCCCCCGTCCCTATTATAGTCAATGGGGACGGAGCGGCGGTCCGGCGGCACGGCAAAATAGCGGAAGGACGGATCCGACAGGGTGAACGGCCTGTCGGATCCGTCCTGCCGCAAGTGTGAAAGTACCCTCAGCTCTGCACCTTTTTCACTGGTTACCATACTCACAGTCAAGGTTATTACAGGTTTCCTCGGCATGATGTAGTATGTAGGGCGTATTTGAATTCTACCTTTCATGTTTGTCCAGGTCCAAAAGCCTTTCTCTTTCTAGACAATGTCTGCTATCCAGTCTATAAGCTTCTGGTCAAGCAGTTTATTTCTACAGGACCTCCACTCATACCTTCTCTCAACAGTGGCATGCTTTTAAGATGTTATTTTCTCCACTTTTGCTTCTCGAGCTGGTTTTTCTTTCTAGAGCTGATTCTCTGCATCTACACTCATCAATGTCTAGGCATCCACTGTCTCTACATACAATGGCTTGTGTCTACCAATTAATCCACTACTGCCTATGGGGAGAGTTACACAGCTCCACCTAGTGATTGTTGCCTATTAACTGATAACTACTTTTTTACAGAAAAATCCTGAATTACATCGTAAATCCAATTTTGCAACGTACACAAAACGTACACACAATTTTTTTTGCATACCAATAAAATAGTGATTGGTTCCAAAGTCAACTCTAAATGGAGTTGTCTTCTGTAGGACCTTTGGGGACCATAGACCATAATTATTTTAGAGCCTGAGCCACTAGATGATCCTGTGGTCTTTAACCTTTTTACACAGGACAATAGGTGAGCCTGTTGGGTAGGTTCACAATAGTGGATTTTCTATGGGGAAGGGGATGGGGGGGCGTAGCAAAATCCCCAGTTGCAAATCAACATCAAATCGTCAGGATTTTTGTGCTGATTGGCACCAGTGGATTCCAAAGCTGATCAACTAAAATAAAAAAAAGTACATTTACCTTAGCAATCTCCTGCTGCTCCCATTATGAGTCTCCCCCAGCTGGTCCTCATTCTTTCAACTCCAGTGGTCACTTGTCTATAAGCCCCATTATTGGTGGAGGCAGTAAGCAGAGACTGCGGATCCCATGGTAATTCGCAGCCAAATCCACAATTACGATCTCATCTACATGATTGGTACGGTAATCCGCTGCAGCGCCCTCAAATCCAATCAGAAAATCTGCAGCATTTCTAGCACATATAACCCTACCCATTAGGTTGTCTTGATGCATTAATATTGCACCACCAAAAACGTAAACAACACATTCCTCTCTGTTACATCCGTATTATCAGGAAATAAAATCATTTTAAATTCACATTTTAAGGCTCCTTTCACACGAGCAAGTTTTCCGCGCGGGTGCAATGCGTGACGTGAACGCATAGCACCCGCACTGAATCCTGACCCATTCATTTCAACGAGTCTGTGTACATGAGCGTTTTTTTTCACGTATCAGTTCTGCGTTGCGTGAAAAATGCAGAATGTTCTATATTCTGCGTTTTTCACGCAGCCCTGGCCCCATAGAAGTGAATGGGGCTTCAGTGAAAAACGCATTGTGTCCGGAGGCAAGTGCGGATGCAATGCGTTTTTCACTGATGGTTGCTAGGAGATGCTGTTTGTAAACAGTTTTTTATCACGCGTGTGAAAAACGTATTAAAACTCATTGGACTCGCGCGGAAAAAACTGAACAACTGAACGCAATCGCAGACAAAACTGACTGAACTTGCTTGCAAAATGGTGCGAGTTTCACTGAATGCACCCTGAACGCCTCCGGACCTAATCCGTCACGCCCGTGTGAAAGGGGCCTAATACTTTCCAAATCTGTTACTGATAATTCCTAGACTGACTGATCCCTCACCAGGATTTCTGGTCGGTGCTCTGAAGCTTCTTTCCACTTTTATACGTGTTGCACATGTTGCCTATAAAATTTAAACGACTATAAAACGAGTGAGGGATTGGCGCAGAGATTGTTTTTTCCGTCTGTGGTTGCTCTTCTGAATTACTACGTGTATACATAGAACAAATCCATGAAAACTGCACCTGGCAACGCGTTAAAGAATTTTTATAAACTCTGGCTGTATAGAATGTGAATTATGACCACTATGGAAGACTCCAGCAACGTACGACTGTAAGCCTTGTGTGTATATGAGACAAAAGCAGGTGCATGCTATGCCTGCCAGATCAGGTGTTGTATATGGATCTCTTATAACATAGAGTAAATATGCATATGTATAAATGTTATACACCTAAAATGTAAGACAATTGATGGTGACACCAGGAAGCATGACAGCAGTAAAGGCAGCCAATTTGGTGGTTTGGGATTTTCTAAAGACATCCAACTCCATGATGCTTCTCCAGGTTCTATGTCGTCATCAATCTTGTCATGGCTCCTGTCCGTTTAAACTTTATTGTGTATTTATACTATACTTAAATTGTCTCCTGAACTTGGTCTTGCTTCTGACCTCATTTTTCTCCAATCCCCCTGCTTAAAGTTTGCTGGGATACGTATGGTGCTTCCTGGATTCTGACCTTGACCTGGTCCCTGACCTTGCTCCTGTACCTCACCTATCTCTCTTGGGATCAGGCCTGGCACTATAATAAGGCAGACCAAGCGGCTGCCTTAGGGCGCAGAGACGCCCAGCCAAGGGGGGGGGGGGGGGGGGGGAAAAAGGAAACTTTTTTGTTTAAATAAATCATTTGCACGTCGATGGCCGCCTGCCCGCAGCTGTTTTTCCTCTGTGTGGTACTGGTATCTTCTCTCTGGGCTCCCGATAAGTTTGAGGTCCTTTCCCACTGCGCCAATCACTGGCCTGACACGTGACACAGCTGCGGCCACTGATTGGCTGAGTGGGAAAAGTCCTCAAACTTGTCGGGAGCCCAGAGAGAGGATACCAGGACCACACAGAGGAGAAGGGGAGCTGCTGCAGACGGGACCAGGGCCAGGTGAGCATAATGTTTTTTTACACAACATTAATAGAGGGGGGGTGACATGGGAGGGGGGAAATGTGCCATGGAGGGGGAGAAATGTGACATTGGGGGGGAGAAATGTGACATGGAGGAGGAGAAATGTGACATGGGGGAGAAATGTCCCATTTCTCCCCCTCCATGTCACATCAGCCCTCCGTGTCACATTTCTCATCCCACCCCATGTCACATTTCTCCCCCTCTGTCATATTTCTCCTCCTCCATGTGACATTTCTCCTCCTCCATGTCACATTTCTCCTCCTCCATGTCACATTTCTCCCCCTCCATGTTACATTTCTCCTCCTCCATGTCACATTTCTCCTCCTCCATGTCACATTTCTCCTCCTCCATGTCACATTTCTCCCCCTCCATGTTACATCACCCCCTCCTTTTTACATCAACCCCACCGAGTTCTGGTGGGTGGGGGGTTGGCGCCAAAATGTAGCTTCGCTTGTGTTGGCAAAAATCCTTGCACCGGCCCTGCTTGGGATACTTTATGGTTCTTCCTGGGATCTGACCTTGACCTAGTCTCTGAACTCACTCCTGTACCTTGACTATCTTTGTCATGTTCCTTTGGTCTTTACCTCTGGTTTACCTGTGATTAGGCTTCTATATTATTTTTAGACCTGATGCCTCCTGCCTGCCTTGGTTAGTTGCTATCCTCGCTTCTCAGCTCATCTCTCATCTCAGCACCACAGTTGAGAATTCGGGACTACTCCAGGGACTGTGACTTGGGGACTCCATGCAGTCAAGCCCAGATCTCTGATAAAGGGTGAGAGTCTTAGACTATGCGCCTAGGATTATAAACCACCAATCTATAATGTGACACTACTCTCCAGGAGGCAAACCATGACATTTATGATGGCTCTTCATTAGGTTGCATCATTCTATTTTGGCCAATCTCAACTCATTTTGAATCTTGTATCAGCATCTTAAATGATAGCGATGTTTTTGCTGACCCATAAAAGCATCAGAGGAGAAATAAAAAGCTGGATATACGCAATAGCGGCTCACCTGAGAGACTCCTATGAGTAAGGTGCACTCCTCTGGGATCACCCAACTCCAAAAGTAAAAATATCAAATTAAAGGAGGGGCACTCAACTATCTGAGAACTCTGGACAACAATGACAGATAAAATAGATGTAATTTATTAAATATAGTAAAATGACAATAGGATAGATAATATCATATGATGTCAGTAGGACATCATTAATGTTGGCACCATAGGATCCTTAAAAAGATATAATACATATATAGCACATGTGGATATAAAAAACAGTTCCGGTGGATGTATAAGCTGATAATAAATATCTCAGCTGGGAACAGAGTGGACTGTCAAATAGACCTGTAAAGCGTAGTCCCATTGGTATCACTTATGACATCGTCATAGCCTCAGCTGGTACACTCCATATTAAGTTAATATACAATAGTATGATGTAATGAGTAGTTGGTACGTTACCACCCGTCTTGTAGATGTCGGTTAGTCCTCTTGCTTTACCGCCCGGACCCACCACGGCGTCCCGTGTGGTCTCGCGGTCGTAATGCAGCATCCCACGTGACCTGGCGGCGTCTCATGTGACCGGGTAGTTACCACGTGACCTACGAAAAATACGTCTAAAGGAAATGTAGTAATCAGCTGTGCGTTCCAATAAGGAACTATGCGTTCCACGATGCGTTCCACTTGTGGATTTGAAGGTGAACCGTCACAGACGTCTGGATTTGGGGGAAAAGAGCTATATTGCTTGCATATCGTGCAGCATATGATATCCGCATAATGTAGATGCTTGCTAAAACACTCCAGCCATACGCGTTTCGGGGTGGCTCCCCTTTCTCAGTGGCAGTGTGAGCAAGCAAGGAGTACAATGTATTTATACCATGCTAAATCCATGGGGATGATGGGATGAGGGTAGCTCACAAAATGTGGCATGGAGCAATGGCAACAGAATGCAATTGTAATAATACGCCTTTGTACATAGATAAGTCCAACATATAATTGGATAAAAATAAAAATTTAAATAAAATAATGGTGTGTCCATTAGTACACATTGATAAAAACTTACAAGAAAATATAATGACATAAATAGAAATATATTAATAGATATCAATAGAAATCTATAAAAAAAACTCGAAAATCATTATAAATAGTCTTCACAGAACAACATATAGTCAAGGTGTCGTTCCTCAATAGATACACTCTAAAGGAAATGTTCATACTGTCTACTATAATAACTAAGAGACTTCATAACAGATAGGTGGGTATCAATGTAAATATAGTGATGAACTTGCAGTGAAGAGGTGGACCCTAGAGGGCTCAAACGAAACTGCTCGGTCAACGAACAGTTTGAGGATAAGGCTCATAAGCTTAGTCAATTATTTACGGATAGAGAATACCCGACAAAAATTATAACTGATGCTTCGGGGAAAGTTCGAAGTATGAACAGAGAGGATTTCTTTCATCCAGGGAATCCAATTCAGTTGGACTAGACATTACGTCTTATACTAGCATTTAACTCTCAACATCGACAGGTAGCAAAGATAATAACTTGTGGGATCCTTGCTTACAGTCATAAGTGATACCAACGGGACTACGCTTTACAGGTCTATTTGACAGTCCACTCTGTTCCCAGCTGGGATATTTATTATCAGCTTATACATCCACAAGTTCTTTATATCCACATGTGCTATATATGTATTATACCTTTTTGAGGATCCTATGGTGCCAACATTAATGAGGTCCTACTGACATCATATGATATTACCTATCCTATTGTCATTTTACTATATTTAATAAATGACATCTATTTTATCTTCCATTGTTGTCCAGAGTTCTCAGATAGTTGAGTGCCCCTCCTTTTATTTGATATCAGAGGAGAAATAACTACCATGATTGCCAAATGATTGGATGAGCAAACTGATTATAATATTTAGGAATTTGACCTGATTTTCCAGAAAGTTTGGGTTTGAATAAACTTGAGAAGAGAGAGACAGAGAGAGACTAACTTTTCCAAACAGTCTGGGCACTTGTGATTCATGGAGAATGTATTCAGATCCAAATCGAATAGGACGACCGATTTGGGGCGAATCAGACCCAATTGAATTTTAAGAAATTTGCCCATCTCAAATGCCAACTTTATATTCCTTCTTATATTACCAAGAGATTATGAAGATATTCTGAGGACCACATGCCTCCCATCTTCATGGTTCTACATTGTTGTGATCAAATTCCATTTCATGACGTGTACACGGCAAAACATGAAAAAAGCGTTGGAGAAGACGGCAGCGGCTTGTGATCATGTATTTATAAAATAGCAGACTGGCTCTCTGCCTAAATGTATTTGGTCTTCGGCCAAATGAACTTCAAACGATAAGCACAAGCCACATGAGGACTTCAAGAAGCGCTTCGGCAATTACATATAAAGAAGTATTCGGGGATTTCTTGTATATTTTTATTACTTTCCTCCTCTCTCCATCCTTCTGGACGGAATTTTGTAAGGTTATAAAAGAAAAAAAAAAAGATCATAAAAAAGATAAAGTGAAATAACAGACCTATGTTAAAGGGAAGAGCAGGGCGAAATGTGTCCTCCTTTAGTTCTAACTAGTTGTGCATGTAAATATTATGGCCACCATAAATATGATGGATGAACGTTCCTGTGGAGATAGCACTAACGTGAGAGAAGAAAGAAGGAAATGATCATCACACGCAGAGGAGGGAGGGATATTTGGTTTACCGAACACGACCGTGTTGTTTAACATATGTTAGCCTCATTTACTGCAGACTTCTAACTTTTATTACCCTTTACTTCCTATCCACATAAACAGCCATAAAAGTAGTCCTCCCTGTAGAACCATATAGGTCCTTGTTTATCTCCGAAATCCAGCTGTAGGCTACATAAACCATGTTTGACTAGGTTATGAACACCGGTTTAGCTGCTCATAGGCATAATAATATTTATTAACGAGGACCCGTCCCCTCTCCTGACATGTCTGTTTTAACAACTACTTGCATTCTCCGTGTCATAACAATGTGTGGGCAACTGTTCTTATGCTCTATGATTTGCCGCTTCTTTATTATTCCTGCTAGAAGTTATGAAAGAATTACTAGCAGTTTTCAAAAAAACGGTCCAGATGAGTGTTACCAGTTGAGGGTGTGTCCCTGCACAGTCTGGCACCAGACTGAAACGGTGCAACTGTTAACACCCATCTGGACCTTCATTGCAAACTGCTATTAGTTTAAAACTTGCAGGAATAACAAAGGAATGACACAACATAGAGTCATAGGAATAAATTGCTATTACATGGAGGATGCAAGTAGTTACAAAACAGACATGTCAGGAGAGGGGACGGGTCTCCTTTAAGAACTATACAGAATTTTCTATTGTCAAAAAGTTTGGTAAATTAGAGTTTTCCCTAAAATACATAATTAAAGGGGTTAATATAATGGTACATTTACACAGGGTCTATTATGGGGACAGTTATTGGGAAAGAACGTTCATACGATAATTGGCCCCTGGGAGCATGCTGCCATTCGTCGGGTGAATTCATTGTTTAGGCTTACGCAAAAAGTCGCTGTTTACGGGCAGCAGATTGTACTGTGCAAACAGGGATCTGCCGCCTAGAAACAATGAATCTGTATGAGTATGAGCGATGGCAGCAGCGACCAATCTTCCCCATACTGTTGGAGTGATTGCAGCATGTAAACGCAGCTCTCACCTCCTCTGACAACCAATGCGGAGAAAAATGATATTTCAATGTATGCAAATGAGCCTCTCAGAGCAATTACACCTAGAGGCTCTGCTCTCTCTGCAACTGCTGCATCCTCTCCACTCTGACAGGGCCAGACGTGATGGCATTTACTCTGCCAGGCCCTGTCAATCAAAATGCAGAGGGTGCGGCAGTTGCAGAGAGAGCAGAGCCTCTAGGAGTAATGGCAACGCCCCTGTTGCTCCTAGAGGTTCATTTGCATATATTAAAACATCATTTTTCTCAGCAATGCGGGCACATATGAACATGGGACCAGCACAGATGTCTTCAGCTGCCAAGCGCACATGTAACAGGTCAGCCAGTGTCATAGGTACAAAACTGCTGACAGATGCCCTTTAAGGTGTCCTGCCAGAGGTGATCAGTTACAAGTGTTTAACTCCCTTAGAGCACCACCACAGGAAAAATGAAGTATTACACTGTTCCCTTTGAAATCAATGGCCTGTATGTAAAGAATGGCCGTTCTAGGTCCTCCAAAGAGATACTCTTTTTGGTTGATCTCTGCTATCACAGACTTCCTTTTATTAATTTGTTGATCAATTATAAAAAAAAATTGTGTAAATGGATAATAATATGCCCCTGATTTGTATTTCTAAATGGCTTCAATTTCCTACAGCCATTCTTAAAAATCTAGCAACCACTGGCCGCTACTATATGATGACAGTTCCTTTAGATATATTCCTATGGGGCCGCAATAAATTTAACAGGATCTATATGAACCCAATCTGCTTCTTTCATACAGTCAGTGGTGAACGGTCATCACATCTCACAACCTTAGCTGATGTTTGATGTTCCTTTGGTCACTTTCCAACTTCCTCGCCATGAAACATGCAGCGGATTTGACTTTTATCTCCTGATTTCACAAACACCTACATCACTGACATTTTCTAGTAAGGGCTTTTCAGATTTTGCGTCTGTTCGTCTGTCGTCGATGGCTGTCTGCCATCTTTCCCAAACACAAAGTCTTCTACACATCAAGCTTTTTGTGAGCGTTCCAACATAAACCCTCCTTGACCAAAGAGGACAAATGAATAGGAATGTTTAGGTGAATTCTTTCCAGGACTAGACTTATGAAATGCTCAGCTTCAATTAACATGATGAGCGAAGTTTTGAAAAATTCGATTCGGCAGCGTCGCCGAACTTCGTCAAGAAGTTTGATTTGTTGCTAATTACTTTGTCATTGATCGTTTCTCATTATATGGAGCGGGCTCAATGACTGGGACCGGCGAGCGAGCCGCCCCTGTCATTTAAACCCTCAGATGCCGCCTTCAACGCTAATCACGGCATCTGAGACTCACATTGAGGTGCTCAGGGGGTTAAAAAATATATATTTTATAACTGCGTGTAATTACAGACAAAAATTATATTCACCTCATCCACTTGCTTGCGGAGAGGCCGTCCCCTCCTGCCTTGATTGAAGAAAACCCGCCAAAGGACCTGCGACGAGAAGGACAACGTCACCGCACATGGCCAGCGTGATCGCGTGGTGACATCATTACGCTCGTCACAGGTCCTTTGGTGTTTTTTTTTTTTATGATGGGAGCGGCCGGCCTCTCTGCGATCAAGTGGATGAGGTGAGTATAATTGAATATAGCAGTTATAAAATTATTCAGATCTAGCTGGTTTGAAAACTTTAATTCAGAATATTTAATTTAATTTGTTTACTTATTTCAATCAATGGTCCAGGGTATTTTTTTTGCAGAAACAGTGCATCTCTTGTGCATGGGCTTTGTCCTATTCACGGGACATACATATATATAGAGGCAACAGCAAGTTCTTTGGATCAAACAGTTCAGTGTTTTATTCACACTTTAGGCAAGTGACAAAACAAGCAGTCATAATCAAACAAAAAGTCACCTTGCGGTGTTGGTGGTAATTCACACCATGCGGCAATTCTGCCTCAAAGAGTCCTTGCTGATGGCAGCACCAACCTGTTTTCACGCCAAACAGGTAGCAAGCCTGCATCCAGACACAAGGCTCCCAGATCCCAACACAGAGACCTGGCATCTGAGCCCAGCTGCCTATTTAAGGACAGCCAGGTGCTGCCAAAACCCGGACCGGCATTTAAAATCTGGTCCGGAATTTGACCTCACCTGGCTGTAAATCAGCCCAGAAGCACTCATACATACCTAGGTCAAGGGTCCACCTTTGCAACCATTTCTGTTACTCCAATACTACTAAAATGACTAATGATACATTTTGCAAATACAATAGGTTTAATTATAACTACCTTCAGTGTACAGTACATATCCAACTGTTTTGTGTCTCCAGTTCCTGTGCAGACCTATGTTTCTCCATGGTTACAGACTACAAACAAGATCTGTGTCGTCTATTCCTTAAGTGATAACAAATTTACATGTATGTCTATGGCAGATTCAAATGCTGGTGCAGACTGAAATCATCCTAGCCTAACAGAGCGCATCTCATGCTGATGACTAAATCACTTAGAGTAAGCAGTAGATTTGACATTTCTGGGGTCCTAAGCGAAGTTATGTCTCAGGTTCTCAGTTGCACTGCTTAGTTCTGCCCCATCAGCATGCTGAGCTCCATCTTCATCAGCCTCCTAAAGCTTCACTCTAAGCTTACCTGTGCAGTCCAGGCTCTTCTGCTACTGCTCTACAGCTGGGAACAGGGGGGCACCACCAATGAGGCCAGGTGAGGTGATCTCCTCAGGCAGCACCAGGTAGGGACAAGAGGGGGGCAGCGGAAGGGCCATGGTGAATGAGCGCTTTCATTGTGGCAAAGGGGTTAGGTTAGG